>NC_041221.1:79819401-79912162 GCF_002837175.3 Physeter macrocephalus | reverse complement strand
AAAGACTTGTACTCAGAAAACTATAAAACACTGATGAAAGAAATAAAAGATGACATAAACAGATGGAGAACTGTACCATGTTCTTGTATTGGAAGAATCAATATTGTAAAAATACCTATACCACCCAAAGCAATCTACAGATTCAATGCAACCAGTATTAAACTGCCAATGGCATTCTTCACATAATTAGAACAAAAAATTTTATGGTTCATATGGAAACACAAAAGACCCTGAAAAGCCAAAGCAATCTTGAGAAAGAAAAACGTAGTTGGAGGAATCAGGCTCCCTGACTTCAAATTATACCACAAAGCTACAGTAATCAAGACAGTATGGTACTGGCACAAAAACAGAAATATAGATCAATGGTACAAGATAGAATGCCCAGAGATAAACCCATGGACATTTGGGCACCTAATTTATGACAAAGGAGGCAAGAACATACAGTGGTGAAAAGAGCCTCTTCAATAAGTGGTCCTGGGAAAACTGGACAGCTATTAGAATACTCCCTATCACCATACACAAAAATAAACTCCAAATGGATTAAAGACTTAAATGTAAGACCAGACTTAGAGGAAAACATAGGAAAAACACTCTTTGACATAAACCACAGCAAGATCTTTTTTGACCCACCTCCTAGAGTAACAGAAATAAAAACAAAAATAAACAAATGGGACTTAATTAAACTTAAAAGTTTTTGCTCAGTGAAGGAAACCATAAATAAGACAAAAATACAACTCTCAGAATGGGAGAAAATATTTGCAAATGAAACAACAGACAAAGGATTAATCTCCAAAATATACAAACAGCTCATGGAGCTCAATATCAAAAAAACAAACAATCCAGTTTAAAAATGGGTGGATGACATAAATAGACATTTCACCAAGGAAGACATACAGATGGCCAAGAGGCACATGAAAAGATGCTCAACATCACTAATTATGAGAGAAATGCAAATCAAAACTACAATGAGGTATCACCTCACACCAGTCAGAATGGCCATTATCAAAAAATCTAGAAACAGTAAATGCTGGAAAGGGTGTGGTGAAAAGGGAACCCTCCTCCACTGTTGGTGGGAATGTAAATTTATACAACTACTATGAAAAACAGTATGGAGGCTCCTTAAAAAACTAAAAATAGAATTACCATATGACCCAGCAATCCCACTACTGGGCATATACCCCGAGAAAACCATAATTCAAAAAGAGACATGTACCACAATGTTCATTGCAGCACTATTTACAATAGCCAGGACATGGAACCAAACTAAATGTCCATTGACAAATGAATGGATAAAGAAGATATGGCACATATATACAATAGAATATTACTTAGCCATAAAAAGAAACGAAATTGAGTTATTTGTAGTGAGGTGGATGGACCTAGAGTCTGTCATACAGAATGAAGTAAGTCAGAAAGAGAAAAACAAATACTGTATGCTAACACATATATATGGAATCTGAAAAAAAAAATGGTACTGATGAACCTGGTTGCAGGGCAGGAATAAAGAGATAGACATAGAAAATGGACTTGAGGACATGGGGTGGGAGGGCGAAGCTGTGGCGAAGTGAGAGTAGCATTGACATAGCATCGACATACGTACACTACTGAATGTAAAATAGTTGGCTGGTGGGAAGCAGCAGCATAGCACAGGGAGATAGGCTCGGTGCTTTGCGATGACCTAGAGGGATGGGATAGGGAGGGTGGGAAGGAGGCTTAAGAGGGAGGGGATATAGGGACATGTGTATGCATATGGCTGATTCACTTTGTTGTGCAACAGAAACTAACACAGTATTTTGAAGTAATTATACTCCAATAAAGATCTATTTTTTAAAAAACAGGATGAATAGAAAAAGATGGAATAGTTGCTTGGCACCGAGTTATTTAAAAAAAAAACAAAACACCTGCCTGGCTGTAGCAGACTTCACATTCAACTCTGAGATTTGGGACTTCTTATGTTCAAAGCAAAAAAAAAAAAAAAAAAAAAAAGCAGTCTATAAGAGTCACATTATTTATAAGTTAAATGGAAACCAGATGTTCAGGAAGAGTAAAGCATTTTCTGGCTCTTAGACCTGAGAGAAATTTCTCCTTTGGGAGAAGGTAAGGTGTCAGCATCCTCAAAAACATCATTTTAGTAATAAAATGGTGGTTGTCTTATAAATGTTTCTTGAGACATTCTCTTTTATTCAAGCTAGGACCAGAGCATCAAAGTACATTTCAGTTCAAGTGATTATATGGGGCCCACACACTGCAGTTGAAGCTCACAGCTCTATAGTGCCTAGGTGGAACCACAGTTTAAGTCAAGATGTAAGGACATCCAGACGTGACACCATGTGCCCCACTCCCATCTGGGTTGTCTAGCAGACATTGCTTAATCAATAATGCCTTCTTTCTTGATGAATCTGGATATATCCTCAGTATCCTTAAAAAGCTGTTAAAAACAGGACTTGGGTGTAAGACCTCTTTGTCATCTTGGAAATTCTAGAGGAAAAAACAGCCTCTATATCCTTTGACAATTTTCAATCAGGTCTTTGCTTAACGGTGGGTCGATACCTGTGCTCTGGCAACTGAAAGGATATTTTAATTGTTTTTATTAAAAACCAAATTCTATATTTTAAAATTATATATTTAAACCAAATTATATATTTTAAAATTCAGTTGGACAGAGGTGGAAATAATATCCTTTTATGAGAATTAAGAAGCTTAACTGGATTTAGACAGACAGACACCCCACCGCACATTCATGGAAGGGAGACTTGCAGAGAAGGAGGGCATGATGACCATGCAGTTGTTATCACTGTTATGACTTAGATGTTCTGTTAAAAAACAGATGATTGTGGGCCTGGTTGCACAACTCTTGAGTACACTAAGAACCATTGAACTGTACAACGTAAGTGAGTGATTTGTATGATATGTGAATTATTCTCAATAAATCTGTTAAATACAGCAGTCAGAGATTTAATTGTTCAAAACGTAGTTTCTCATTTTTCCCCAAAAAGCATCGGCTGCCATCTTCTTTAGACTCAGCATGTAAGTTCAAATTTGTGAATCATTGTTATGAGAAAATTCTATGTGACTGTCACATGGTTGCTTGGTATTAGTTTGGCCAAGTATGTGAATAGATAGTTCTATTATGTGAATAAAGAGTTCTATTGGAATCCTATTTGTACTAACTTTTTAATATTTATGGTTTATACATCTTTTTATCAAGTATATCCTCTGCATGTATTTCCCCAAATGATAGAAAACAGTTTATTCTTACAGATAAAGAACCTGAAGTGATTCTTCAAGGTGTTACCAGCAGTTACTAACCCCAAATAGAACACCAGTGTCCTGACCCCTTTAATTACCCATATAAGGACTGAAATTATTTTCATGGATACATTTGTTTTTCGATTACATATTAACTAGCAAACACATTGGCTTTCCCTTTCTGTTACACATGTAGGAGAAAAGATTACCATTTAAAGAGTTATCTTAAAACTAAGATATTCATTGTATTTAGGACCTTGAATTTACTGAATCATGGAAAAGGAGGAAATTAAAATGAATTCATTTAATAGGTAAAGTATGTAGGGCTTTTAATTGTGATTATAAGAAATATTTAGAACTGGGGAAAGGCCAATTTTATTATCTTCATTTTAATGTTAATAAGCAGTGTTTGTCAGGAGATAGCTCAGAGTCCAGCACAGTTATTTCTTTTGAATAGCTTTATCGAAGTGTAATTCACATACCATGTAATTCACCCCATTAAAATGTACAATTCATTGATTTTAAAATAAATTCACAAGGTTGTACCACTGTCACTACAATCCAAATGTAAAACGTTTCCATCACCCCAAAAAAGAAACCCCATACACATTAGCAGTCACTCCCCATTTTCCCCCGACCCTCATAGCCCTAGGCAAGCACTAACCTACTTTCTGTCTCTACAGATTTGCCTATTCTGAACATTTCATATAAATAGAATCATATAACATGCAGCACAGCTTATTTTAATATTTTAGGAAAATATGGAACATTTGCAGGAACAACTAAACTTGAGAAAACATTGCTCCCATGTTTAAGTCTAAATTGTGGGATAGACCATTGATGCCATTTAAATTGGGGGCGAAATTGAGATCACCAAATGTAGAAAATTCTAATTTCAACGCCACATGTTAGTTTGCTCTTTTGGTTGTTATGTTTAGAGATCCTCTGTTTGGAAATCTTTTGTGTCTTTCACCAGTGGGTGTCAGCATCTGACTAAAGATGATGCCTCCAAGAGCTACTTCTGTAAATAACCTTGAAGCCAGTCGGCCAAGGTCAATATCAATGTTATTTGAATTCTGCATTCATTTATGTGATCACCTCAGAGTAAAAATTTGTAGCAAATCACCTGAACCATATGCTATTTTAACCATTAGATAGCTTTAAAAGATTAAAATGTCATCACCTTAACTGAATTTAAACTCTGATTTTTAAAAACATATTTACTTAGAGTCACCCACTTTGAGAGTTACGTGGTAGAGCTTATATTCTAAAGACTTGGCTAAGGGATGGATTTGAATTTTTTTTACAATAACATTTTAATGCCTTATGCTAGCAAATATAGAGATGTTAAGAAATGGTGCTCTGATTAGCCTTGTCATTTGATTAGCCCTGACATGGATAATCAATTGCATTAGGCAATTAAATGCTGAAACCTTCGTTTGTTTAACATGTTTTATGCTATGCTGACTACTTTCATCTCCCATTTTCCTTGTAGGATATCTTCTAGGTAGTGAAGATTACTATTCCCATGAGCGCTGTACGTTAATCAACGCTCTGAATGTTACACGATGTGCTCTTGATTTTAGAGATGATGAAGAAGTTGCAACAGGGTATAAAAATATGTATTCCACAAATGTATTTACTGAAAGGGCTACAACCCTCATAACTAACCACCCACCAGAGAAGGTAAGTCTTGCTTTTTTATTGATATCAAAATTGTGTGAAGATAGCGTCTCTTCAGGTGAATATAGGAAAAGGCCACTGTCCTTTAGGGAAACACCTAATAAATTCTAGGGGAGTCGCTTTCAAATTCTAGAGTACCTCAGTGTCAGCTGAGAAGCTTGTTAAAAATAGAAATTCCTGGAGCCCACCTCTAAAAGTCTGATTCATTAGGTCTGGGAAAAATCCATATGTCAATATTTTAAGGAAACTCAAGGGTGATTCTGCTGCACGTGGTCCCCAGATCACACTTTGAGGAATGCTGTGCATATAGTGTTTCAGTACAAATATAGTTTTATTATTTTAGTATCCTGTGTGCAGGTGTGGTAATTAGTAAATTGACTTTTTCAAAAAATGTTAGGCTTATGTACAAGATGAGGCATTATTATGGCAAACTTTGTTAGGTATCCACAAACTTAAGGTTCAGGGCAAGTTCTCTAACTTTGTATTTCCCACCCCTCCTCCAAGGTTATTTTGGCTGTTCTAAATATTCTGCATTCCCATGTTTATTTAGAAGCAGCTGGCCAATTTCTACCAAAAAAAAAAAAAAAAAAGTACCCGCTTGGATTTGGATTTCATTGAATCTGCGGACCAACTTGGGGACAGTGACATCTTAACAATATTGAGTCTTGTAATCTATAAACACGGTACACTGATGAGCCTGTTTATCACATCGACCATGCTGAAGCTATTTGTATATGCCATGTGCTGAAATCTTTTGACTTATTTACAGATAAAAGTAGAAAAGAGTCTGAATAGCCTTGACATTTGTTGTTGTCATTGTTAATCTGGAGTTAACCTCCTGAACCCAAGTTTAAGCTGAATTCTCTGGATTTAGCTTATAAATGCCTTTAAATCAGATATTTGTGTTGTCAGATATTGGGCTCAAAATATGGCTTCATTAAGAACTGTATTAACATGCCCTCAAAATTAGACCTTCAGTAGGTCTCTAACACAGCAAATTACGGAATGTGCAGTGTTTTCCAGTTTTTCCAGTTTCCTGAGCTTTGCCTCTTTGGCAGTTACTGAAGGTCCTCAGTGCAGATCACCATTTGGATTCCTGTTTAGATACTTGTTCAGACTTGGTACCTGTCTCCTGACTCCCTTTTTGACATAGTTTCTTCCTGCCTACCCTAACATAGCATTGAGTGTCTTTCCTGGTATCTGTCCTCAGCTTTGCCCCACTTTTGGCTTTTTTTTACTCTTTCATGCTGACCTGTTGGAGTGGCCATGCTTGCTGTGGAACATGGAAGAAATTGGAATATTGTCTCAAATATGTAGACATATGCAGATTTTAAATCTAGATCTAAACCAATATTCAGGTAGTTGGACAGATAACTGCTAGGTAATTGGCTTAAGTTCTCAGTTTTCTTCTGTATGCTTGGCATGTTATAGATAAGGTTAAAAACCCAAAGAACAAGATAAGATCTTGAGGGAACTGTGGTCCTTGTCCTGTCCTTTGAAGTCTGAGGTGGGCATCGTTTTACAGGTAAGCAAACTGGCTTAGAGAAATGAGGTAACTTGTTCAAGGCCACAGAATCAGCAACTGTACTGTTTAACTCCAGAGCTCAGTGCGCTTGACAAGCCTCCCTAGTTCACAGTTTATATCCCAGACCAGAGACTGTGAGCCCCAGTGTGTGATTCAGCTTAATGGTTCCAGTATACAATACAATGACAGTATATTGGGATCATCTGGAAAGCTTGGAAGAAATACCACTTCCACATATTGTGATTTATTGGTCCGGGGTGGGACCCTATCACTGGTATTTAATTATCCCTCCGCCCCTACCTCCAACCAGTGATTCTGATGTGCAGTCACTATCGATTCCTCTCAAGCACAGAGAAGCAAGCAGAAGCCAGCTGCCCTTGACAAGTTCACAAAATACCACTATTTAATCATGCAACAAGTATAAGATGCCTACAATAAAAATTAGTTTCCATTGAGGAACAATAGAGTATTCTCTCCCAGTGCCCATAACATTAATCAAATAAGAGGAAGCACCTGGGGTGAAATCATTCCCGGGGGGTGGGCTGTCTTAACTGGTGTAGGGGGGGAAGGCTCAGGAACTGAGGAAAACTGTAGGCCCTAAGAGCTCACAAGCCACCCAAACCCGTGTGATGAGTATGGTGCTGCTCAGAGGTAATATGGAAATTGCTGGGTGAGAGGTGGTCATTTTCCTACAGTGACTGAAATGTTCCGAAGCAGTAGCCAGCCTTTTCAGCGTCCCCAAATTCGAGTTTGAAGCATAGACATAAATGAATGAAATAATCAATAGCTGAGTAATAGCCCCAGAAAGTTTAAGACAGCAAATGCCAATGTTTATAGTTTCAGTTCTCAATGAAAGGATGCAGCACACCAATTACAGGACTTTCATCATTTTACTCCAACATTGAATCTAATTCTGTTCTAACTTCTCTGTGCTATCTACAGACTGTAACATAGGCAACTTGCTCTAAGATGGAAATCATTAAAGAAATACACACAAAGTATCCACAAGCTGACTTAAAAATGTGTCTGTTTTAAAGAGCACTTGGGGAAAAAAAGCATATGTAGTTATTTTGTAACAGAAACACAGTTGGTGCTGGAATCAGGGAGATATTGCTAATAACCATTGCACAGTGTTAAGAAGGAATGTCTTTTCTCTTTTTTCTACAGGATGATTCCCTTAGTACTAATACTACAATGTGAAAGTAACACATTCACAAAATATCGTTTGGTTAAAAATAGCCCCCCTCAAAACTTTGCAGAATAAAAATAAATGTTTTCTCCCATACCTCATCTACTAGCAGCTTCTTAAAACAAATGTGACTTTTTAGTGGTAGACACTTACTTTTTCCTGTCACAATTTGGAAAGAAATGTCTTAATTTGGAAGTCAAAGAGAATAACGCTTTAAAAACATATCATATGCTTTTTAAAAAGTTATACTTTAAATTAGGGAAATGTACTAAAGAAATGAATTTAAGGCTTTCTTCCTTACTGGAATTAGCATAATGAGAAAGGGAAATGAACCCTTAGCACCATTTTAATATGCTAATAACTTTAGGTTATAATGTCATACTTTTACTTAATACCTAAAGACCAAGGGAGAGCTCAAGGTCCTGCACAAACCCGGAGATCTTTGGAGATCAAACTCGGGTCCAGGACTTTGGTGTTTTGAATCAGGATGTCAGTAAGGTCAGAATGGGCCTGAAAGTCTCCAAAGGCTAAGGGTCCATTAGGTTGGAACGCAAGTCAGTAGACAGCATAATAATAATGAGCCCATCCCCAGCATGGCGGCTGCTCGCTTTGGGCTAACAGTGAGCTGAGGTTGGCAGATGTAGGGAAATTGGCTACAGCTGTTTACTGGGAGGGTCTTAGGACAAGAGGCTGCAGGAGGGTTCCTGACTGTGGTGGAGAACCTGAGGGCCCAAGTTAATTGTTCTTTCCACTGGGCTACCATGTGGTACTAAGAAGAGTACTCTGTTAATTTTTTCTTTTTTTCAATTTAAAAGTAGTATAGAAATGTTTCACATCTAGCACTGTTGGCAAATGAGTTGTTCCATGAATAAAGTTCACCTTGTGAGAGCTGAAACTTTATTTTTACAATATTGGATGGAAATACTCTAAAATGTGGTACATTGGTCCTCACCTCATTAAATGGGCTACACTGTTTATCATTCTGACTCCTGGTGACCCAGAGCCGTACCGATGTGTGCAAGGACGTTTACCCATACACTAAATGGTCCTAGATCACTGTTGACGAAATGGGAACAGGCAACTTGTTTTGTTCAAGAATCACCTTTACCTGTAAGTCTAGTTGGCAGGTAGCGCGAGGCCTTTGCGGGGCCTGTAACAGTGATAGGCCAGGGAAGACTGCATCTCCCAGGGGTTGTTTTCATTTCCTCTTCTCAGTTATGCCCCTTCTGTTTGAACTAACAGGAGCCTGACCACTGGAAAAATGGGGGAATTGTTGTAGTATTATCATTTTAATCCCTCAGGAGCGAGGGTCATGTCTTCAACCACTAAAGAATAATTACAGGAAAGGTTTTCAAGTAATTTCTTGCTATATTTAACAAAGTGTGTAGAATGATTTCCACACTGAATATTTATAAGACCCTTTAATGATGGTCCCAGAAACATTCTTTTTTCCCCAGAGTGGTTATGAGATCTCTCCTCTACCACCCTCCCCAGCTGTCGCCTCCAGGGATCACTTGTTGGCTGGAAATGACCTGCCTTCCTTCCCCTTTCTCTCCTTAACCACGGGAGCTGCCGAGTTGCCCATAATGGCCTGGGTGAGCACTTTCTCGTGAAACAGTGAGCTCCCTTTCTCATTTCTCCACCCCTGTCCACTGTAGAGAATCCAGACCAGGGCCATAAAGTCTAATGTTTACAAGGGCCAGGCTGCTACCCTAAATAAATGAAGTCATTCAGGTAGGACAGTGGGGAGACTAGAAAATCAGAGAGCCCGTGGGGGAGGCCAGGGTTCTCTGTTTCTCATACTCCAGACATTTGTTGTCAGATGGAGTGTGGACCTGGAGTTGTCAGAAGTTCTGATTTTTCAAGAAAATAAAAAAACTAAACAAAACAGGTTTTCATGTGACATTTCCTGATTTTTATTTTTATTTTTATTTTTTTTTTGTGGTATGCGGGCCTCCCTCTGTTGTGGCCTCTCCCGTTGCGGAGCACAGGCGCCGGACGCGCAGGCTCAGCGGCCATGGCTCACGGGCCCAGCCGCTCCGCGGCATGTGGGATCCTCCCAGACCGGGGCGCGAACCCGGTTCCCCTGCATCGGCAGGCGGACGTGCAACCACTGCGCCACCAGGGAAGCCGCCAATTGAGGATCTTTTTAATTTTTTTTTTTTTTTGCGGTACGCGGGCCTCTCACTGTTGTGGCCTCTCCCGTTGCGGAGCGCAGGCTCCGGACGCGCAGGCTCAGCAGCCATGGCTCACGGGCCCAGCCGCTCCGCGGCATGTGGGATCCTGCCGGACCGGGGCATGAACCCGCGTCCCCTGCATCGGCAGGCGAACTCTCAACCACTGCGCCACCAGGGAAGCCCTTCCTGATTTTTAAAACTTTATGTGGGTTGCAGATTATTGTAGCTTTCCAATTTTTAATCCGTCCCCATCCAGACCTTGGCTGGTGGCTGGGGCATGGGCTTGGTCTAGTGCTGAAGATCCAGACGGAGGTTCCCACTGCAGAACCTCACTGCGCTGGCAGGTCCTGGATGCCCCTGCACATCCTTTCCCCTCCAAACATCTTAGCCCAGGGTTCTTCCTCCCCACCTGGGCAGGGCATCTGCTGGGATTCCCTTCACCATGGTCTGGAGGAACAGGACTTTTCAGTGTGACTTGTGTGGCTGGAGGAGAACACGCGTGTGTCAAGGAGCAGCAGAAGCAGAGCTAAAGCCGTGTCAGAGTGGTTAGTGTTGCCTTTTGGAGTTAGAATTTGGAATGTGTTCCCATGGAAACAATGTACGAAAGAAGCCTAGGGTCTACCTCATCATGGTTTTTATTCCATCACCTGCCTCCTTAGTAAAATAGGTTTTAAAGTGATGTCTTTGATATTGAACAGTCATTTTGAACATTTTGATTTTTGGGAAAAGGTGTTTCTAAGTTCCAAAGATCTGAACTAAAAATACTGTCTTGGGTGTCTATTTGAGTTCTATATGTGTATACCCATTACTGTATCACAGTGATGTGTAATATGTAATTTAAAACAATTTATCAACAGTAATGAATGAAATATGAGCCCACCTCCCAGTCTGCATTCTAATGTTTCCCCATTCCTTTATGAGATTTAAATGCCTCAAATGCTCCAACAGAATTATGTTTTTACTCTTGGGTTGAGCCAGTTGTTGTCTCTTTGAGGGTTTTCAATTCATTAAAGAATTCTGTAGGAGCACAGTGAAGAGAGCCTTCAGAAAGACTCATTAAGAGGAAGAGGCTGACTCAGAATATCACTAACATTAAATTCTGTAAATTGGGTAAGAGGTAAAATAGAATCAATGTATCATACTCCTTAGTTTCCAGGAATTAAATTGTCCTTATGTTTGGTCCTAGATCAAAGACTAACAAGGCATGGTGTTCACTTGTTTCTTATAAAAATATAAACAATCCTTAAACCTCTCCTAAAAGGTGGTAACTTATTTTTCAGCTAAAGCAGAAAGCTAACCCATCTATTGGGACATAGCCACACTGTAATAGTGGGGTTTCCAATAGGAAATTGCTCTGCAATTAATATGAACTTGTGCAACTCATATAACCTTTCCAAGCCTCAGTTAACTTACCTGTAAAATGGGTGTAGCAGAGTGGTTTTGAGTATTATATGAGACAGAATTATTGGTATTATTATTATTATTTGTTTGGATCAGAGCTTTCTAGGCCATTTTAGAACTCAAGCCTTTATTTTCATAAAATTCACCCATTTAAAATACACAATTCAATAGTAAATTCACAGAGTTGTGCGACCATCACCACAGTCTAAGTTTAGAACATTTTCACCGCCCCCAAAAGAAGTATTGTACCTGTTATAAGTCACTCATCCCTCCTCTCCCCGACAACTCCCTACAGCTTCAGGCAAGCACTAGTCTACTTTCTGTTTCCATAGATTTGCCTATTCTGGACATTTTATGTGAATGGAATCATACAAAACGTGATCTTTGTGATTGGTTTCTGTCACTTAACATAATGTTTTCAAGGTGCATCTATGTTGTAGGATGTGTCAGTACTTCATTCCTTTTTACAAGTGCATCATATTCCTTTTATTGCTGTATATTGCTGAAAATATACCACATTTTGTTAATCCATTCATCAACCGGTGGACATTTTAGTTGTTTCCACTTTTTGGCTATTATGAATAATGCCACTGTGATCATCCATGTACAAGTTTTTGTGTGGATTTATGCTTTTGTTTTTCTAGGAATGGAAATGCTGACTCATATGGTAACTATATCTTTAACAATTTCAGGAACTGCCAAGTTGTTTTTCAAACTGGCTGCACCATTTTACATCCCCATCAGCAATGAATGAGGGTTTCAGTTTTTCCACATCCTCACCAACACTTCTGATTTTCCATTTTAAAAATTATAACCCTCCTAGTGGGTATGAAGTGGTATGTCAGTGTGGTTTTTATTTGCATTTCCCTAATGACTAATGATGCAGAGCATCTTTTCATGTGCTTATTGGCCATTTGTATATCTCCTTTGGAGAAACATCTATTCAGATTCTTTGCCCATTTTGTAGTTGGGTTAATTGAGTTTTCTTATTGAGTTGTAAGAGTTCTTAGTGTATTCTAGATACAAGTCCCTTATCTGATATATGACTTACAAATATTTCTAACCCAGTTTGTGAGTTGTCTGAATATTACTTTTATTAACTGATAAATCTGGGCTTCTCTCTATATATTTAATGCTTCCAAGCCCTCTTAACTGATTTGCACAAACTTTCTTTCCAGCCTCTGTTTCTCTACCTTGCTCTCCAGTCTGTCCACGAGCCCCTTCAGGTCCCTGGGGAATACCTGAAGCCATACGACTTTATCCAAGATAAGAATAGGCATTACTATGCAGGAATGGTGTCCCTTATGGATGAAGCAGTGGGAAATGTCACCACAGCCTTAAAAAGCCGTGGGCTCTGGAACAACACAGTGTTCATCTTCTCCACAGGTAAGTCCATCAATAGGAAAATCATCTCTTGGCAGAGCCTAGGACATAGTATTCAATAAATGGAATGAAGATAAATTTGAGCATTTAGCAATTCCTTATTAAAATAAATGCTAACTGCAAGAGTGGAGACATGATAATAATGGATAGAAAAATGTGTCTAAGGAAAAAGAATTATGAGCCTTCTCCCGTCTTCCTTCAGATATCAAAATATTCTGGGAGTATGCTTGAAAACAAGCTCTCAGTAACTGAGTAAGTGTGAGTGGACAACACTCCTATGCAGGGCAGCTGGGCAGTGAATCCCTGGACTGACTTGTTTCCAACAATCTCTACAGCCCAGGCATCCTCTATGAAGAGGACTTCCGCTAACTAGAGGGGTCTCTGTATCAGTGCAGAGGCAGATTGTGACATTATGAAGACACTTAAGAAATGGAACCATTTAAATCTAGGCTAGAGTCTCCAAGTATAGATTTTTTTATATTAAAATTTTCTGACAATAAAGTCGTACATCACTGATTACAGAAAAAACAAAAGAAGGGAGAAAAAATTTTTGAAAAATCATTTTCATTATGGCAATGTCATTCCGATTCCTAATCTGTTATATATATGTGGTTTTTTTCCCCCTTCTCATTAGACATAGTTTTCTAAAATTTCCCTATGATGTGTTTTGGGTGTAGATCGTGGTTTATTCATTATGCTGAGTATTCAGAGAGCACTTTCCATCTGAAAATGCAGATCCTTTTGTTATGGGAAACTTCCTTGTGTTCTTTATTTCAGAATTGTTTGGCCCTCCATCCCACCTTTCTCCTATTCTCTCTGTACAAAACTCCTGTTATTTGGATATTGGATCAATCCTCTAATTTTCTTAGTTTTTTTCCTCCGCTATTTTCTTTATTTTTCTGCTACTACTTAGGAAATTTCCTTATCATTATTCTCTAATCATTCTATTGAATTCATTACAACCGCCATTTTTTTCAAGTCTATTTTATTTTATTGTTTTATTGCTTTACAATGTTGTGTTAGTTTCTGCTGTACAACAAAGTGAATCAGCTACACATATACATATGTTCCCATATCCCCTCCCTCTTGTGTCTCCCTCCCACCCTCCCTATCCCACCCCTCTAGTTCGTCACAAAGCACCGAGCTGAGCTCCCTGTGCTATACAGCAGCTTCTCACTAGCTATCTATTTTACACATGGTAGTGTATATATGTCAATGCTACTCCCTCAATTCGTCTCACCCTTCCCTTCCCCGCCTGTGTCCACAAGTCTGTTCTCTACATCTGCGTCTCTTTTCCTGCCCTGCAAATAGGTTCATCGGTACCATTTTTCTAGATTCCATATATATGCGTTAATATACGATATTCATTTTTCTCTTTCTGACTTACTTCACTCTGTATGACAGACTCTAGGTTCATCCATATCACTATAAATGACCCAATTTCATTACATTTTATGGCTGAGTAATATTCCATTGTATATATGTACCACATCTTCTTTATCCATTCATCTGTAGATGGACATTTAGGTTGTTTCCATATCCTGGCTATTGTAAATAGTGCTGCAATGAACATTGGGGTACATGTATATTTTTTTGTTTTTTATTTTATTATTATTTATTTATTTATTTTTGGCTGCATTGGGTCTTTGTTGCTGCACGTGGGCTTTCTCTAGTTGCGGCGAGTGGGGCTCCCCTTCGTTGCAATGCATGGGCTTCTCGTTGCTGTGGCTTCTCTTGCTGTGGAGCACAGGCTCTAGGCGCACGGGCTTCAGTAGTTGTAGCACGTGGGCTCAGTAGTTGCGGCACACGGGCTCAGTAGTTGTGGTGCGCGGGCTCAGTAGTTGTGGCTTGTGGGCTCTAGAGCTCAGGCTCAGTAGTTGTGGTGCACAGGCTTAGTTGCTCTGCAGCATGTGGGATCTTCCTGGATCAGGGATCGAACACATGCCCCCTGCATTGGCCGGCGGATTCTCAACCACTGCGCCACCAGGAAAGTCTCTGGGGTACATGTATCTTTTTGAATTATGTTTTTCTCAGGGCATATGCCCAGTAGCAGCAACCACCATATTTTTTAATTGTCAAAAACTCTTTCCTGTTTTCTGATAACTCCTTTTTTGTAAAGTTTGTTTTTATTTTATAAATGTAGTAATTTATTTCTCCAAAACCTGCGCTCTTAACCACTAATTTTATATAAATTTATGTGAATGTGTGTATGTAGGTATGTGTATACATGTATGTATATGTGTGTATTAGGTATACACATACATGTATTTTTTTTTACTTTTAAAAAAATTTTTGTCAGAGTATAGTTGCTTCACAATATTGTATATATTTTTAAGTTTGCTTGTACTCCCAACTTTGTCTCTTTCTCTTCTAAGGTCATTTGTATCTTTGTTTTGGTCTGTCTTTCATGAAGGAGACTTTTTCAGACCCCTAGTGATCCTTGGCTAAAACCCCAAAATTTGATTGGAAACTCCAAGGGTGAGGTCAGGACTTGTCATCTGGTAAGTTTTACTGTAAAGTGACTGTGTGAGAAGTAAGAGGTGACATGTTGAGGAATTAATCTGGGTATTCTACTTATAGATTTTTTTTTTTTTTTTTGCAGTACGCGGGCCTCTCACTGCTGCGGCCTCTCCCATTGCGGAGCACAGGCTCCGGATGCGCAGGCCCAGCGGCCACGGCTCACGGGCCCAGCCGCTCCGCGGCATGCGGGATCCTCCCGGGCCGGGGCACGAACCCGCGTCCCCTGCATCGGCAGGCGGACTCCCAACCACTGCGCCACCAGGGAAGCCCCTACTTATAGATTTTTAAAAGAGTTGTTTTGTTTTGTTTTGCTTGTAATTAGGCATGGTTATGGAACATAGCATTTACTGAGTACTTACCATGTGTGGGACTTGGTTCTAAGTGCTTTACATGAATTAGTTCAATTAATCCTCACAGTAATTCTCTGGGGACTCTTATTATCCCATCTTGCAGATGTGAGAACTGAAGCACAAAGAGGCTAAGTAACTTGCCTAAGGTCACACAGCCAGGCAGAGCCAGGTGTCACTCTTTCTGCCTCTGACACGATGATCTGGAAGTTCTTACTGGACCTCAAGATATAGCAGTGCTTTCCCCGAGGTGTGCTGCAATTTTGATTTGTTGAGAAGCCTAGGCAGGGCCGGGGTAGCATCCACCCTGACCAGCCTTTTTCAATTGCTTTAGTGCTATACAAATACTATAATTTTCTGAGTGTGTCCTGCTGTGAAAAAGGTTGAGTATAGATAACATATGTTTTCCCCAAAAAACTTACCCTTCAGAAAAGAGGGCAACATCTTATACTAAAGTCCTTACAAGTTCTCTCACAGTCTGAGAGTCGTTTTCAGTTTCCTTTATTTTGAACAGCCTGGTAAAGCACTTTGATCAGTGCTAGTATTGAATGCTTATAGAGGTCACTGGAAAGAATCAATTAAAAAGGAGTCCAAGACATTTAATACTGATTTAGTAATTATTCCTGGGAAATGACCTCACTGTTTTAAGAATTGGAAGTTATAAGTTTGTGAAACAAGCCTTTGTTGTAGATATCACAATTATACAATTTAAGGATAAATTATATCCTGAAATGAACATATATATGGATTGATGTATCATACATAGACTGAGAAATACTCAGACAGAAGTGAAAATGGTAGCTCTGGAAAACTGTTAAACGTCTCAGGGTGGCTCCTGTGACAACAGATACTGATGTCAAGTGTGCATGGGGAGAGGTGGAATACAGTTTTTTCATGATAAGTGAAGGTGGAAAAAAGCAATATTTTAAGATCTGTATATCTCTTTTATTATATGATTTCAAATGTGTATACATAGATATATTTTAAATAGATAGTTGACTATTTCATAAACATCCATAATATTTATTCAAGTCGGCAAAAATAATTTTTGGAGCTTTACACTACACTGAGAAAATGGGAATTACCTTATAATTGGGTTGCCCTATTCTGACAGTTTGATATATTAATAGATACATTAGTCTTGGACCATCTTTGCTTTGTTGAGCTAAATCCAACTTTATAGTGTGTATGTATTTTAATTATACTGCTGGATTCAGTTTGCTAGGGTTTTATTTAGAAGATTTGCATTGATTTAAAAGTAAAAGTGGAGTAGGTGGTTTCTTTTCTCCCTGTTGGGTTTTGTTGTATTGGTTATACACATGTCGTAAAATACTATGGAAGTTTTTCCATCTTTTTCTATGCTCTGGAACACTTTGCAGGTTGTTTGAAAGATTCCTCTGGTAAGCTGGTCCCTGGAACCGTTTTAGGAGGCTTAAAAAAATTATCTCCATAGTTTAAATTTTTTGCTTAATTATATCTAGGGGTGTGGGTCTTTAAAATATTTTAAAATTAATTTTGCCTGAAATACAGTGAGCCCGTTGATCTGCATGCTGAGATTATTTTTCACTCCAGGAAGTCTTCCTTGTTCATATTTTAGCTTATGTTTCTGTTCTGTTTGATTTAATTCTCAAAAATGTCTTTAATTAGTAGGGTGAATTACTGACTCAGCTTTTCTTTCATCAGTTTCAGTTTTTCCATCCTTTTTCTCAGTCTGCTGGAGCTCTTTTGCATTACCAGTTAAACATTTGTGCAATTTTAATTCTGCTCTTTAATATGTCCAGTGGAGATTACTATTGATAGTATTTTTAACATCTTTGCAATCCTTTCTTTGCCTCAATCAGTTCTTTTTTCTTTTAAGTTTGTTAGTAATAATAATGACTACTGGTTATTAAATATTTACTACATCCCAGGCCGTTCTAGTGCTTTTCCTATACTTTCTCATTGTTAATCATGTTTTAATCATTAAAGTTCCAAGTAGCATTGTGAAATGGGTTTCTTTATCCCTACTTTAAAAATAAAGAAACCAAAATTTAAAGAGGTTAAGTGATTTGCCCAAGTCTACTGCTATGATCTGAATGTTTGTGTTCCTCCCAAATTCATATGTGGTGGTGTTGGAAGGTAGGGGCCCTTGGGAGGTAATTAGGTCATGAGGGAGGACCCCTCATGAATGGGATTAGTGCTTTTACAAAAGAGACACCAGAGAGATCTCTAGCCCCTTCCTCCGTTTGAGGACACAGTGAGAAGATGTTGGCTGTGAACCAGGAGAAGATTCTCACCAGAAGGTGACTATACTGGTGCCTTGACCTTGAACTTCCCAGCTTCCAGAGCTGTGAGAAATAAATTTCTGTTGTTTATAAGCCACCCAGTCCATGGTATTTTCTTATAGCTGCCGAACAGACTAAGAGCCATACATCTAATAGATGGAAGAGGAGAATTCAAACTCAGATCAACTTGAGGTCAGTACCTGTTAAAGCTAATCAGCTGTGCTTTTACATCTCATCTTTTCCTTCTGTCTCATCCCGTTGTCCCTAATCTCTACTTTTTGGCTTTCTACACTTCTATCCATAAAACCCATGATTTTCCTGAATCTTTCCGAATAGAACTTTTCTAAAATCGTCATTTACAGCTATATACTCTTCCTCTGAGTGTAAGCAGTCGAGGATCTATCCGCCCAGAGTGCATGGCCATCTCTTGGCCTCTGGTCACTGTCCCCTGGTTAATTCCTTCTCAAATCTATAGCTTGGGGTCAGGTTGATGCACACAGCTCACTCTGTTCCCAGGGGCCTTTAGGCATTGAGTGTCCTACACTCCAGTGAACCTGACTGACCTACTTAACATTTTCTTATCTTCGGGCTGCTTCTTTGGCATGGCTACCAGATTCTTCCTGTCTCCACACCTTCAGGGCTTTACTTAGGGGGGGCATTTGCCAGGGCAGTGTGCCCCACTGCCAGGCCCTTTCTTCTGCCCACTGTTCTCTGGGAGTTGTGATCTCTCACTGCCGATAGGAAGTTGAAGAGGTAGTAATGCTCTGGTCATGTCAGATATGAGCACTGTCCCGTCCCGGGCTGCCTTCCTGCCTCTTTTCAGGTAGGCGAGTGGCTCCACGTCGAGACAGAGGGTAGACCAGCCCTTGTTTCTTCAGCTCAGCTTCTCCAGCCCTACAGCTTATGGAAATTTCTCCAGGGTTCTCTCTGACATTACAGATTGTCTGTGAGTCCTGGTTTCTCTCATTGTAATGAATTTTCATCTTATTCTAACTCATCACAACGTGATGTTATTCATCTTATTCTATGTCTATGTAATTTTAGCAGAGTATTGGTTAAGAGAAGCAGCACTAACAGCCATTAGGAAGATACCATTTTAACCTGGGCTCCTATCACCACAGCTGAGCTTTATAGTTGCTAAACTCCAGGAATCTTCACAGAAGTCTAACCCTGAGTAAAATGAGCTAAAATTAGAGCCAACTCTGGAGCAACTTGATCATGAATTAAAACTAGGAAAACTGAGTCTAAAGCCTTGAAGAGAAAACAACGATTGATCTCAACATCTTTCTGCAGCTATTATATGTTTATATTAACTCTTATCAGAATAACCATTTTCACTTACATTTAGAGGAGAGTTTGACTATAAGGACAAACCTAATTTCCCCTGGAGACTTTTTCTGTGTTTATTGACAATTTCATTGCCTGAAGTTGAATTTAATAATGTGCTGTAATCATGTGATTAAAACCCAAGGAAACAAGCCCTGGATCTGGCTGGTTATAGAATGGTGATTCATTTTTTCCAGTTTTCTCACTTTACTTCACTTGGCACTGCTCTTCTTCACAAGCATAAAAATACTGGCTGCATCCAAACAAATAACTGTTGAATCCAGTAGTATAGAAAACCCTGACATATACTAGCTTCTTGGTATCACACTTATATTTAGTGAAAGGGAGAGGTAAAGGCATATATTTTTTAGGTGCAGATGTTTGAAGACACTTTTTAAAAAATCTTCTTTTATAATCTGCAAGAGACCCATGAGGCTTCCTCATCCCTTGTCATCATCATCTGAGCACTTAAGGTGGTAACTCAGTGTGCCAGCTGGGAACCACTTGCAGCAGTGGAGTGTTTGTTAAAAATGCACTTGCTGAGGTGATGGCTGCACAACATAGTGGATGTACTAAAGGTTACTGAATTGGACACACTAAAATGGTTAATTTTATGTTATGTGAATTTCATCTCAGGTTTTAAAAATACAATTTCTCAGACTCTATTACAGACTTACTAAATCAGAACCTAAATGAATGAAATCAGAAACCCTGGGATCTGGGCCCAGGAATCTTCATTTTTAACAGTAATCCAGGTGATTCTTCTGTATAGAGAAATTTGAGAACTTTTGATCTAAGGTAACTTATTCAAACCCTGGGAATTTACCTAATGAAGAATAGAGAGAGAGTGACAGAACCCAGTAGCACCACCATAGAGGAACCCTGACCAGATCCTGTTCGATCACACATCTCTACTTGAACAGAGTAATTTATTCCAGAGCCTAAACTTTTAACATTTATTATCTGATTATCTTTCACAAAATTATGTGTGATTTAATATCTTAGAGCGATAAAGATTCTTAACTAATTCCCCTAAATCTTATGTCCCTTTCTCCCTCGTATGTTGAATTCCCTTCAAAACTGGTACCAACAAATGGAGAACTCCTTCATAGTTTAAATGTACTTACTAGGCAGTTGGCAGACTTATAAATAGTATAGAAATTCTGTGCCAGGAACAAAGTAATTTGGTGCTGGCAAATCAATCTCACTAAGTTCTTCAAACTCTTAAATGCATTTCTGACAAAGCTAAGGAAAACCTGTTAAGTGAATAAGTGATATAGTGGATCCACACTGGCTTTCTCTTTGCAAATAGTGCTTTTTTCAACACAACTACCACAGAGGGAAATAACAACACATAGCTCAAAACTATGAGACAAGAACTATCTTCTCCCTAGCCAGAGGTCATTAACCCATTTCACCTCTTTAGAATTTTCATGTTAATGTTCATGCTAAAAGCATGTCGGATCACTTTAAGGTTTGTTAGTAATAGGCAGTAATGCATATGGATTTGTTGATTACTTTATTGAGAGAAAATAATAATCAATACATTTTAAAGGCCCCCAGAACAAAGTCTTGCATAGTATTCTCTGTGACAAACCATTGAATCCACAAGCCCAGAGTCTAAGGCAAAGATGCTTCTCAATCCCTATGTTTATCAGATCTTCCATGTTTTATCATAATTCTACTTATATACTATAATATAATATCGTATTATTGATGTTATGAATTTCTTAGCATGAGAAACATGAAATAATCTTTACTTTCACACTTCTATGAGAAGTGGCCTTTCCCTGAGTTTATACTTAATGGAAAATATATATTGAACTGAGCAAGCATACTTATTGACTAAATTACAAGCTTTCCAATTTGTTTGGGTTTACTTTCGCCTCTTGTTTTGCACTCCATTTTAAAGGTCACATTTAAAATGGATCCATTTCTTATATTGTACATTTCTCACAGAGCTCATTAGAGCCAAAAGTCCCTGTGGTGGGGAGGGGAGTGTTAGGTTGGATAGGCTGCACTGGAGGATGAAGCAAGGTGAAAAGGAGGTTCTACGTAAAAATAATCACGTGGGAACCACAGTCACAGCAGGAGGAAGGGGCTGAAGTAAAGTCAGGTCACCCCAGTTATAGATGCAAATACACAGTAGGCAACCAGAGGATGAAAGAGGGGACTAAATGGACTAAGAATTATTTGTTTCTGAAATAGCAGAAAATAGATTGTATTTCAGGTGTTTTGCACCTGGAATTTTAAAAAATCAATGCCATTAATTATAAATGGAAGATAAAAAGTTAGGAACCAGTATTTTCAGTTGACAAACAAAAGCTGTGTATTGTTTATACTCCTATCTGCCAGGATGTAATGGGGATTGACTGTGTGGTAGTTTTTTTAAGAAAACAAAAAAATGAGAGTGACTAAATTTTAGCTACTAAAGAACCCAAACAGTCTAATTCTTCCCCATTTTACTCTCCATGTGTGGGGTTCTGCTTGAGGCAGTGGTAACTGCTGTGCATGTGTGTGGAATATATTTGAAACAAGGCATTTGCTCCAAAATTGGAGCATTCCAGGGCTAGCTTGTGCCGGCATTCTGTCCCAGATTCCTCTCCACTTTGGGTTTATACAGTGATTGCTGTGGTTTTCCGACTTGATCTGAGGCCCCCTGTTAGGCAGCTGAGGAAAGGCTGCCGTCTCCCTCCTTCCCAGGAGTTTAAGGAGACTTGCTCTTCCGAGGAGGGCCTGGGAACCAGGGCCGAAGCTCTTTGTGGAAGATAGCCCTGCTGTGCTTGGCCTCTAAAAGGCTGCTCATCCTTTGCTCTCAGAAGCATGAGATTCCCCTGGCCAGGCCTAAAAACAATAATAATGATATATTTGAAAAAATCCCCATCGCGTCTCTTGCTGACTTTGGCAGTTAGGTACCAAGCATCAACAAAACACTGTATACAGAAATCTGCCTTCCAGGCTTGTTCCTTTCTTACAGAATAATCCTTAACCTAGTGGGGGCTCTTTTTTCATGTGTCCTTAATGAGAAAATATTTCAGAGATTATTGGCACCACGGGTTTGTTCCTTTCTGGTGGCTGTCACCCTTAACCAACTGTGGTCTCTATGATCTCGTTCCTATTTTTCTTTCACAGTATGGTCCACACTTAATCAAGCCCTCCTAGGATGACTGTGCCAAGTACAGTGATTTGTTTCTTTATTGTCTCTACTCCAGAACACTTTCTTATTTGGGCAGAGTTTTTAAAAAAGAAAAATGGCTTCAAAAAACTTAGCAAACATTAAAAATGGCATCCACTTCTGTGGAGACTACCAACAAAACCCAAAGCTGTATCTGTTTTCAAAATAGCCTGTGATCTGGTAACATGTTCTGACATCCACAGACATATACACGTTCGTCAACAGTGTACAAGAAGGAAGGGAGTGCTGTGTTTGGACTAAGAATGTTGGCTTTATGGTGCTGCTTTAAAATCCCGCTTTGGTGTCATGTTTGATGTTAGAAGGTCTTTCTCGAGTCCAGAGGTAATAGAGCAGGCTAAATGGTGGGATCTGTTGAAAATCCACTTCCCAAAAGTACCCTGTGTGCAGTACATACAGCTCACATCGGGGAGTCCCTGAAGGGAGGGGCATGATTGGTATCTGTGGTGGGTTGTGATCATCACGCTATCACCAGGTGAGGTCACCTGACCATGTGAGTCATCATTTTCTTCCTGACAACAAGAATTAGTCAGTTAATAAGCATGACTCTCGATTTTATTTAGGACAATGTGTTGGTCCTGAGGAGACCAGAAGCTAAAGATGTGAGGCATAAGTGTCACATTCCCTTGGGGCAGAGGCAGGGGCCAGGCAAGTGTATGGCTTGGAGAAGTCCTTTCCCATGTCTGGGTCTCTGACGCATGCACTAGAAGGAGTTGTGTGTTTTCCCTGATCTCTAGGCTGAAAATCACTTAGTTCAAGGAGAAATGTTACAGAGGGCAGTGTGAATGGTCACAGGGAAGACAAAAAGTCTGTCGAGCCACTAGTCCAGCACAGTGCCTAGCACAAAACTCAGGAAATATTTGCAGGTAGAGGAGTGTGCTTGCATTCGAGATCCAGCAACACACCCATCTACCAACAGGCCACAGGTCTAAGTCAAGTGAGTGGAACTGAAAGATGAAGTTTGGAAGAGAGCCTCTGGATCAGGGTCAGCAGGAGAGGCTTCATAAGGAGCTAGGATATAAACTAAACTGTGCTTGGACGATGGATAAAATATCAGCAGGTGAATGGAAAGAGAGGGCAGGGCATCTGGGGCATGGAGAGTGGCATGAGCAGACAAGCAGGGGGAGGGAAAAGGTGTGTTCTGGGTGTGGTGACTAGGCCAGTCCAGCCTTCCCATTGGTGTTCAAAGGGACATCCAAAACCATGGATGTGTCCTCCTGGAATGTTAATTTTGCTTGAATGTAGAGAAGGAAAATTATTTAATTTAACTGGCTAGTAATTTAAAACATTTTTATATTAAAAGAAATGGGGCAAGTTATGGAACAGAAAACATTTAATTTCATGGATTTTTTTTTTTTTAAAGTTCAAAATCTCAGGTTTCCACTCTTGATCATTTAATGGAAGAATTTAAAGTTCTTTAAAGGAGATCAACTCCATTCATTCACCAAATATTGCCCACTAATCCTTACCTAGAGCTTGAGGCAGGAGCTGTGTTTCCTCGAAACTGCCAATGGGAGGTGGGGCAAGCAGTCTAGCCCTTGGCCACATGGCCAAGGATTTTGCTTAGCTGTGAGAGAACCCCACGTGACACTGGGACACTGCATGTCCTGGATGGCAAATCTTGATGGTGGTTGGTATGGCTCCTCTTAAAGGATGTGCCTCCGTCCCACACAACAGACATGAAGTACCTTTGTGCGCAGGTCTGGGCCATGGAGTCTGCACTCTTGCTAAGAATGAATGCAGGGAGGCCTGGCCTCCTTGGCCTCCCTGGATAATGGAATGAAGGGTCTTCAGAGGTACTTCCTGAGTCTTCAATTTCCTTTCCTTTCTCCCCTGCTGTTCCTAAGCTCTAAATTCCTGTCTCAGCTTCTCCAGCCCCTCTGGCTCACTGCTCTCCCCAGGTCCTTGCCCCCTTGCTATTCCTTTGTTTTCAGCATGTTTGGGTTGGGAATGATTAGGCAACTTAGATCACAGGTTTTGTTTTTCCTAGGCAAAGGCAAACCCCTCCCCTTGAAAGCTGTCTCCAGCTTTTCCCGGTTTTGAGAAAGCCACAGGCAGCCTCTCCAAGCTACAGTGGCATCTCAGAGGCCAACCAGAGGCCAAATTGTTGGTGGGTGAAAGAGCTTCGAGACCTTTCTTTACCATTTCTGTTTTAATTTCCACTTTTTCTGGCATAGGTCAGATTGACTTTGTTATAGCTTTTTTTGTTATAATGCCAAACTCTGCCCAGTGTTACAGACAGCTTTCTTGTACCATCGTCATCTACTCACAAGTGAAAGGAATTAAGAAAATGTCAAGAAGAACTCAGTTAATCCAATACGAAATAGCTTACTAGACTTCATTATTCGGGGAAGAAAAAGATCCAGATCTGTGCTGTCAATAGGTGCCCACTAGCTGCAGAGGGCTATTGAGCATCTGAAATGTGGCTAATTTGTATTGAGATGTGCTGTAAGTATAAAATACTGAATTTCAAAGGCTTGGTATGAAAGAAGAATGTAAAATAATATCTCAATAATTTTTTAATATTGATTACATGTTGAACTGATTGGGTTGAATAAAATATATTATTAAAATTAATTTTAACGGTTTCTTTTTACCTTTTTCAAAATGTGGCCACTAGAAAATTTTAAACTACATATGTGGCTCAGGTTATATTACCGTTGGACAGTGTTGCTCTAGATTGTAGCTTTGCAGTAATTCATTCCTTGTGGGAGTTCCCCAGGGATTACTTATTGAAGATTTTTCTCTCTTAATGATCATGATAAGATGAAAATAACACATAGTAGGCTGTAAGGTTCTACAAAGCAAGAGCTGTGTCTGTTAACCTCCTTCTTTGGAGGCAGGAGTGGTGAGGTCGTTTTGCTTAGGAGGCTTGTAAACTGGCTCTGAAGATGTTTCCAAAAACAGCCTTGAGCACTGACAGCATCATTGAAATAAGGGTGTTGCCTCCCAGTGACTCTACCAAAAGATGTGATTCCTTTGGTTGCATAAGTCAGGGGTTGGAATATCGAGAAAAGAAAGAAGGCAGTCTCATTACTTGAAGTCCATATTACTCCAGTGGTCTCAGCATGTACAGAGGCACTTGGGCAAGAACCATGATCACCCCTATTACCATTTTATAAATGCAGAATGCAACATGATGGAGGCAAAAGTGGGAAAGAAAGTCTTTTCTGGGCTTCCCTCGTGGCGCAGTGGTTGCGCGTCCGCCTGCCGATGCAGGGGAACCGGGTTCACGCCCCGGTCTGGGAGGATCCCACATGCCGCGGAGCGGCTGGGCCCGTGAGCCATGGCCGCTGAGCCTGCGCGTCCAGAGCCTGTGCTCCGCAACGGGAGAGGCCACAACAGAGGGAGGCCCACATACCAAAAAAAAAAAGAAAGTCTTTTCTAACTGCTCTAAAGAAAACCCAAAATATTTAACTTGTTTGCTGTGATGTGATAACACTCCTCGTTCGTTGGTGCCAGAAGAAATACTGTTACAACATAGAACAAATAGGATTATGAGATCCGGGATCAACGTATTATTAAATGCCCATGCTGTATAAAAGTTTCTTTGAAATTTTAATCATTATGACTTATATAGGTCGAAGATACTCTCAAGGCCTCTGTATCCATTTCCAGCAATCTTTTTCTTTTTTAAGATTATAAAATCTTTTCTTTTTTTTGGACAAGTTCACTATTAGGAAAGTATTTCTCCATAAAATAAAAGTAATCTTTTCCAAAATGGAAAGTTGTTTTTTTTTTTTTTTAAGATTTTATTTTTTAAGAGCAGTTTAGGCTCACAGCAGGATTAAGGGGAAGATAGAGAGATTTTCTGTATCCTCCCTGCCCCCCACTCATGCGTGGCCTCCTTGCTTATCACATCCCCTACCCACCAGGGTGCTGTTGCTTCTTAAGGTCTTTAAAATGTTCCCTTTGTTTTAGTGCCCCATTGTCTTCCAATTCTCTGGGGTAGATAAGAAATAATTATCACCTTTTTGTAACTAGGGATATAATCCCAAGGGAGGTGATTTGTTGAAAAGCATAGGTGACCAGTAACAGAAATGGTTTGAAAACTTAGATCTTTTGCTTTGCATTCCAGCTACTACATTCATAGTATCACATGGCTCTTTGAGAAATCGAATCTTTTGTCCACAATAGAACATGCTGCTCTGAAAAGTGAGGAGGTATATTCATTTTTAGTTGCACTTCTTTTTATTAAATTCTACACTGCACTTTGTTCAATAATGTAGTTATTTATACAACGTTTAGAAAGTTAAGAGAAGTAAATTGAATTCTGGATCTTGGTACTTTTACTTTCTTCCTAATAGCAATAAAAAAAAGATTTAGGCATCCTTGCTGGCTTCTTGGAGGCCGAGTTGCTGTGAAGCTATGAAACCTTCGTTATCACATTCCCACTGCTTGAATTGTCAGCTCATATTCTTGAAGAATTTAATCAATCTTATTGCTGTGTATGACAATGGCATTTATTTTCTCTGCAAGAACTTATTTACTTTTTCTCTTAGATGGCTCTCCCTTTGTTGATAATCTTTTCTCAAGTCCTGAAGCATGGATTGATTTTGGAACTTCAGGAAGATCAGTGGTTACATGGACTGAGGAAACAGTGTTTAGTGCACAGTCTGTGTAACCATCAACGAGGGATCCTGCTGAGAATTGTAAATAAGAAAGATGTGATAGGTTGTGAGAATAAGGGGCTCCAAGCGTGGGGATTCAGAAAGGAACAGACATAAGCAGTCTCTTCCTTGGAGACACCCGCCAGTCAGCCAGTGTTTGTTTCCTTAAGCATTCAGGGCTTGAAAAATGTCAAGAATCTTGAGAGTATGTTTGCAAGTGCAGAAATAATGGTCAGTGGATCTTTCTTACACAGTGTGTGAAGAGTAAGAAGTAAGAAACAGTTTGGAAAAGAAAAATGATTTTAAATGTTGGTATTTCAGGACAATGCTTTGTTTTTAAAGTTACATGTGATTATCTCACCTCCAGTTCAGTGTATTCCATGAAGCCCATTCAACTCTTGCCCTTGTGCTCTTTTACTATTCTTGGCCTTGGGCATACATCGCTCATCATAGGAATTTAGTAATGGACCTAGATTTTCTCCCAACTCAAAAGAACACCCAAAATTGATATTACATTTTAACTCCAAAAGACTGCCCAAGTCAGATGCCTGATAGAGCAACATAATATGCCAACAAAGATTCCAGTTTCAGTCAATCTAGAATCCCCTGGAAATCAACTACTTGGCATACTGGGAACAGGGAGAGGCTAGGAAGCCAGATCTGGGCAAAGCCAGGAATAGGGGCCTAGGCTGCCTACAGGATTGTCTTCCGAGGTTGGGGCAGAGTCTGATTTATAACAGACCAGAAGACGTGGCAACTCAGGGGCCCATCTTGGAGAGAGAGTGTAGCAAATGGTTAAGACATAGCAGGGGCTGTCTAATCAGACAAACCCGAGTTCAGATCCTCGTTCTACCACTTACCAATTGGGTGACTTTGGGTAAATTACTTTTCTGAGCATCAGTATTCTTATCTGCAAAATGGGGATAACGCTTACTTACAGGACTATTATGAGAATTAAATAAGATAATTCATGTAAAGTACCTGATACCAGGCCTGGTGTAAGGAAGGAATTTGATAAATACAGCTATGATTATTATTATCATCACTATCTGAGCTTTTTACCTTTTTACACTGGTTGACCAGGACACCACAGCAGTAATCTCTGGGCAATATGTTATTGTACAAATATTTTATCTGTGTTTAGGTTCCAAAGGTCCAGGAACTCTCTGTACTACATTCACAATGTTTCTATACCTCTAAAACTGTTCTAAAATTAAAAGTTTTTTAAAACACATACATACATATACATATATGTGAGAATAAGGGGCTCCAAGTGTGGGGATACAGAAAGGAGCAGATATGAGATATATATATATATATAATATTTGAAAGACCCTTAAAATCAAATCAGATGAAGTCTATAAACTGAAAGGGAATATTCCTGAAAAGTTTCCATAAGTATAATTCCACTTAAAATAATTCCACTTTAATTGACAATATGTTGGTATTGGTACTGGTAGTTTTAGCTCCTAGTAGTACCATCAGAAAACCCTGATGTGACAATATTTAACTATGAAATTGCATGTGGAATTTTTAGTTGCTACATAGGAGATACCTTTCCAAAGAGAAATAATAAATCTACCCTTTACTAATAAATCTACTCTATACCTCAAACTTAACAGTTATAAACTATGAATTAATTGTCTTTAGGATTGAAAGGATGTCTCATGAAGGTGATGGGCCAACATGAGGAAGTGTGGTGACAGTTTGAGCTGTGCCTTTCTCTTGGTTTGTTCCATTATAAGTTTCTAAGAAGTTAACTGACTTTGGCCAAATTTGATTGAAGAGCATTCAGTTTTCCTTGATTCTGGTCAAACCTGTGGTTTAATTTGCCACCTTTAAACACAGTTGCATTCAAAAAAGGATTTCCAAATGGATATGTATCCTATCATAAATACATTTCAATGAAATTAAGTAGGTGGGTGGCATAGATAATGGAAGAAAAGTGATGATAATTACAAAATTTGATTTGAAGTTTCTTTGTGGTTGATTGCCATGCATTATTTAGCTTATGTTTTTCTCGACAACAGAAAATTGTTAGGAATATAGTTAATATAGTCTTTTTTTTTTACACTAGGTCCTCATTGGTTATCTATTTTATTTTATTTTTGAATATCTATTTATTTATTTTTGGCTGCATTGGATCTTAGTTGCAGCACGCTGACTCCAGAGCACATGGGCTCTCTAGTTGTGGTGTGTGGGCTCAGTAGTTGTGGCACACAGGCTTAGTTGCCCTGTGACATGTGGAATCTTAGTTCCCCGACCAGGGATCGAACAAGTGTCCCCTGTGTTGCAAGACCGATTCTTAACCACTGGAAGACCAGGGAAGTCCCTGGTTATCTATTTTAAATAGGGCAGTGTGTACATGTCAATTGGTACATGTCAATTGGTATAGCCACTGTGGAGAACAGTATGGAGGTTCCTTAAAAAACTAAAAATACAGTTACGATATGATCCAGCAATCCCACTCTTGAGCATATATCCAGAGAAAAACATAGTTCGAAGGGATACATGCACCCCAATGTTCATTTCAGCACTGTTTACAGTGGCCAAGACATGGAAACCACCTAAATGTCCATCGACAGATGAATGGATAAAGAAGATGTGGTACATATATACAATAGACTATTACTCAGCCATAAAAAGAATGAAATAATGCCATTTGCAGCAACATGGATGGACCTAGAGATTATCATACTAATTGAAGTAAGTCAGACAAAGACAAATATCATATGGTATCACTTATATGCAGAATCTAAAAAAAAATGATACAAATGAACTTATTTACAAAACAGAAACAGACTCGAAGACTTAGAGAATGAACTCTGGGGGAGTGGGAAGGGTCGGGGGAGGGATAGATTGGGAGTTTAGGATTGACATGTACACTCTGCTATATTTAAAATAGGAATATAGTTAATATAGTATTTAATTTAAAAGAAACTTTGGGGGCTTCCCTGGTGGCGCAGTGATTAAGAATCCTCCTGCCAGTGCAGGGGACATGGGTTCGAGCCCTGGTCCAGGAAGATCCCACATGCCGTGTAGCAGCTGGGCCTGTGTGCCACAACTACTGAATCTGCGCTCTAGAGCCTGCAAGCCACAACTACTGAAACCGCGTGCCACGGCTACTGAAGCCTGCGTGCCTGGAGCCTGTGCTCTGCAACAGGAGGGGCCGCCGTGATGAGAGGCCCACACACCCTGTGAGGAGTGCCCCTGCTCGCTGCAACTTGAGGGGGCTCGCACACAGCAACGAGGACCCAACTCCGCCAAAAATAAATAAGTACCTAAATAAATATATATTAAAAAAAGAAAGCAACTTTGGTACACTGTATCCCACTATCCTAACATTGTATTAAAGAGGGCCTTTGAACTTGAATTCCCTCTGTATGGAACTCTCTTCATCTTAACCATCCCAGGGCTGATGCCTTGTCATTTTAAGTCTCAGCTAACAAGTCAACTCCTCATTTGATGTTGCCTTCCCTGCCTCCTCACTCACTGTCTATCCCATCACAGCGTTGGTTTTCTTCAGAGCACTTATCTCCATGGGAATTATCTTGTCTGCTTGTTTTTTTTCTTGTTTATCAAATTAAGTTCCAAGGGAGCAAGGGCCTCGTCTGTCTTATTCATCGCTATATCCCCTGTGGTCGGAACACTGCACATAGTAAACTGATACTTTAAGTTTGACTTTGCAATGCATATGTGTAGGCATATATGCATTTATAATTCCTGGTAGAAAACAGGCCAGAAAGATCCCCCCCATGAACGAGTAACAATCTCCAGTTACTAAGTCCTTTTCTCATTCCTTACTCTGTTACTGATCTCCTTAGACACTTATATTGCTTTTAAGGCATGATAAATGATGCAATTTAATAGGAAAATGATAAATCTCAAGAAGAAAACTTTGCATTAAGATAAGATTTTATCTGCAGAACAAATTGGTATTTTAGCTGCCTTCTTATCTTTTGGTTTTTGTCAGTAAGAGAAGAATGACTTGGGATAACATGGGCAGTTTGGGGGTAGGATTCCTGGGGTTATCTCAGTGACCTCTTGTTCTACCTAAATATTCCCAGAAGACAGGCAAGTTTAGTGTTTTACCACAATAACCCAGAAATTTGATCAAATCTGCTCTTGGCTTTAGACTAAAGAAAGCTTGTCCATGTGCCCAGACCCAGACTTCTTTGCTCTGGAATGGAACAAGCCAGGGAGGAGCTTTCTCTTTCTCCCCAGAAGTCAGGGCACCTTGATGTAGTTGGCCACTTATCTGCCTTGGAACTTGCATGGGAAGCCTTCACAGAACTGCTGAGATTCTGAAAAGAAATGTAGGGTAGAGTGTGTGTTTATTATCACCTATTCACATGTGAGATGTACGTATGTGTCAGGAATATTTTGAATTTTGTGGGAGCCATGCCTCACTTATCACATGGCATCCTCATCCAAGATTTCAGTTTCCTATTAAAATTATAATAGCTCATTTAGCTTAGAGGATATTTGTAATAAATGCTGATCTCAGAATATAAATGAAGTCACAGACTAAGATTACATAGGGGCGAGTCAACAACCACTTAGATCTGACAGATGTCAGATTTCATTTTACCTTCGATTTTACATCCTCTCCCTTCTTTTCTTTTTTTCCCTAGTGTATACAGTCTTCATGTTTAATAGAGAGCCCATTTGACCTTCCCCATTACTGCCTCTAGGGCATCTTTTCTCTTAGTGTATAAAGGTAGCTTGCCTCAGACTGACCTGAACAAATTGCTTTACTTATCATGATCCTCAATGTAGAGGGTCTTTTCTTGGGATCACTGGTTTCCTTTTAGTTACAGTATCGATAGAGCTCAGAAGTGTCCCTTATGCCATGACTGATGAAACTCAAAAAAAGAAGCCAAGGGCCTAGATATGGCCACTGGATAAATTGTGTCCATGTTAACTGAAGTGGCAGCAGTAGTTAGTTGGTCAGGTAGTTATCAGATAACTCAAGAAGGTATCCAGGAAATGAATGGGAAACAGAAACCAAACAGATTGCACATTGATGGTAAAGACCAGATTTATTTGGCAAAAGGGAACGTTTCTACCAGAATTGAACTGTGTCTCTTCTGGTCAGAAATACACAAGTAAAGAATGAAGAACATGCTCAGGGGCTGAAGAAACTAGTCTATTGGTTGGCAAATTATGTGGAAATTTAATAGGAATGTTTAACATCCATCAGAAGACTTTCTTGAAATATAATGAATATAAAGTGTCTCAGTGGCATCATATGATTCTAGGTATTTGGGGCCACTCCATTCAGGTATGTGGGCCACCCTGTTCCAACAAGGTGGGGCTTAGACAGGGATTGGTGGAAACACTGAGGGCTTGTTTCAGTTTATATTTTTTAATAATTTGGCTCTAAAATGTACTTTTCTCTCTAAAAGTACTTCTCCATTCATTTCTTTCTTCTTTGTAAATTAACATTTAAAATAATACTTTCTAACCTTTGGATTCCAGAGTAAACTTTATTTATACAATGAGCCACACTTATTTTAGATTTAATATCAGAAATCCTTAGTATCCTCATTAGTTTATTTAAAATTAATCATGCTTCTGATAAAAAATTATACTTGATAATGGTAGAAAACTAGAAAACTATTGAAAGGTATAGAGAGGAAACTAAATTATCCATTATTCTACTACCCAAGGTAAATACCTAACTTTCTATGGCAACAATTTTTCTGATATTAAAAATTATTTAAAAACATGATTTTTAACAAAAGCAGTCATTTTAAGAAATCATGCTTTGGGTGACTCCAGCTAGAAAAGAGAAGGTTTTGGGGGCGGTTTTCATTTTGCTAAAATTTTGGGTATCTCAATTTGATATTTTGGCATAAACACTTACACATAGTGACAGAGAATGATTGTGATGTATCTAGGATGGCAAGTCTGTAAATTTCAGCTCCAAGCACAAGTATACAACACAGGGCCTATATTGAAATATGGATAAAGAGACTCAAATGCGCTTTTGTAAAATAAACTGATAGGAACTAGGACGTCTGTGTCTGATCCTAGCGTGAGAGGCATGAGACTCAAATGAAATAAATAGACTCCATCATACAATAGAACATGAAAACTACCAAGTCCACCCCAAACTGCTGCTTTTTGCTGTGACTCAGCCTACTTTATGATACTCAAAGTGAATTAAAACTACCCTTTAAAAGCCTGGTTCCCATCATAATTTTGGCTGGCAAGAAATGGACTGGTGAAGGAGGCACTGCTCTGGCTGACCAGGACACATTAGTGGATCCCACTGATGCCCTGACTCCTGTCCCCAAGCTCTCAGTGTGTTTTCAGTAACCATGAAAAAATCTTTTAGTGATCAAAATGATGAGTTGATTCTTCTTTCTAATGCCTCAAATATTCTTTCAGCAAAGCTGCTTTAAAAATTATCTCTGATTGTATGTTTGGTTTTTATCAAGAAACGGGAATGGATAGTGGGAATGTGAATTGATCCCAAGAGAAAAAAGTTCCCATAACATGTAAGTGCCTTAGATAGTTGGAGAAGCTCCTGCCTGACCCGCTGTTCCATATTCTGAGCTCAAAACATACCTTCCCCTCGGCCATGTGATGTCATGTTGTCAGGTTGAGTGAAATGTTGCCGTTGCAATTACTTGGATGGGTGCAGTGCTTTCTGACCCACCTGCTGTGTTGGTAAACCCGAAACCATCCTGGCAAGTATGTTTATTTGCTTTTCCCTAAAATGTGCTGTCCCTTTTTACCTCCTGCCGATAAAAACTGACAGGTCCTTTTCCTGCTAGCCAAAAGCAGTGATGGGAACCAGGTGGAAGATACGGCTCTTAAAACGTAGTTTTAATTCATTTTGAGTCCCATAACGTAGGCTGAGTCACAGACGAGCTGGGGGCCTTACCAAATCACACCATGACCTCACTTTCCCTCTGGCAAACCTCTCTCAGTGCAATACGGTGATCTCGCAGATGGAGTATCAGAAACAGCTTGCTTGAGAAGAGCTTGCCTGTGAGCTGTTAAGGCTGCCAGATGGCATCGCTCTAGTCCATCTTCTCTCTTTTTCTTTATTCTTCAAATACATATGGTCTTCATGTACTACAACAATGTTATTAACCAACCTCACCACAACCACTTAGGTTGTAGATAGCGAAGGCCTGGTTACATAACCATTCATTAAAAGCGTGGTTTCGGAACTGATGAAAGCTGTATTGACTCCTCAGTTTCTTAAAGTGGATACTTTGAATGAAACCACAGGAATCTCCAAGATGATTATTGACCTTACTGTTGTGTACTGAGATGTCTATTTTAAAATTCTCCCCAATTACCTTATTTTTTTCCCTATCTTTCAATTTATTATTGCCATTGTAGTCAAATAATATGATAGACAGAGATTTGGATGGGCTTCAGGAAAAGAGTTTTATTGTGGCTTTGCTTCTAACTCACTGTGCAGTTTCTCGCATGCCATTTAATCTTCCTTGACATCATCATCTTTGTGTTGATTTCTAAGATATCATTTGAGACTTTGTGGTCCAATAATGAATTCAAACACCCTTTTCTACAGGGCAGAACACCTTCTAGGCAGGTTTGCCATCTTCTCTGTATTTCCAAAGCACCTTGAAAGCCCTCTCTGAAGATTCTGGTTCCCCAAGTGATTCTGTAGTGTAGCCAGGGTAAGAACCACTGTGTATGGAGTCTAGAGTAGGGGCTCATTATTATAAAAATTTCTCCTTTGCCACATTTTTTTATCCTTAAGTAAAGGTCAATTTTACCCTTCAGAAAATAACTACTTTTATAATTCTTTTATAATTTAATCCTCACAAAAGTTAAGGTCCAGCCATTTTCTCTTTGTGTGACTTTTGTGAATATTCTGCATGGATTCAGTACCCATTTGTGTTCTTGCTTATTTTTCCACTGTCACCCGTCAACCACACTTGACCAGTGATTCAAAAGAACAACAAAAAAGATGTATAGTAAAACTGGTTGACTTTTACGTATCAGCCATTCAGTCTCTCTCTGGAGAAATGGTTTTCAAAGTGTGGTCTCAGAAGCATCATCATCACCATCACCAGGGAACTTCTTTGAAATGCAAATTCTCAGGCCCACCTCTGGACCAGAAACTCTGGAGGTGGGACCCAGCAATCTGTGCATTAACATACCTTCTAGGTGATTCTGGTACATGCTGCTGTTGGAGAGCTGTTCTAGAGAGATTTTATATTTTCAGAGAGTTGGATTTTTTTAAGTGTGCTTGGATATTTTTGAAATAATCATTGTCCAAACTTACATGCTCTGGAAATAGAAGGGATATTACATTTCTAAAGGGGATATTTCTCTGCTTTCCTTTTTTTAAAAAAAATATCTTTTAGAAGTGTTCATATTCCTTTCTGCTCTTAGAAAGCCTATCCATATCTCTGCCTATTTGCATGCTGAAATTTGAGTCTTAAGTTAGTTCCATTATCATGATCTGTTGTGACACAGGATACAATAGATGGAAAGTGACTAGTAAAACATTTATTTCTACTCTTTTATTTGTTTTTTTTTTAATTGACTCTTCCAAATGGCATTCTTCTTCCTTTAGAACATAGACAAGGATGATTTTTTTAAAAGTTATCCTCAAACAAATGGAATTGTTTCACAATAGACCCAGAGGTTGTTTATGTCCCTTGTCAGAGGGACATTTTTACTAAGTCAAATGCTCTCTGGAAGAAGGTGTGAGCAGAAGCTAATATCATGAATTAGAGGATGAAGAAGAGGATAAGGGCATCTGGTCCTCAGTGAGGAAACTGACCCAGAAGCCTTTTGTGGTGGCAGAAGTAGACTTCCAGTCCCAGGCTCTACCCTTCCAATCCAGTATTCTCTGCACGAAACGTCACTGCCTTCAGGACCATGCCGTTTACCTAACTGGTTGAATTTTTGTCAAAAGCTTGATCCAAGTGAGGTTTTCTTGTTTGTTTTAATATATAAAGCGTTTGCAAGTTCTTTCAAGGGCAGCACATAGCTTTATTTAACTCCCTCAAGCCCTCTCATCTCTGTCAAGCTGCACCAGGAAATTCAAGATCTAGCCAGAGGCCCCCAAAGAGTTAAAAAAAGACAACCCGCCTGCAGAGTAGAAGAAACTGATGTCAAAAACATATGTTCCTCTGCGGGGCCTCGCTGGATTCCTAAGTCTGGATAAAGCCAGTGTGTATGCATGCACGTCAAAAAGAAAAAAACACAGTCTTGGCCAGTGTCGTGGAGCAGTGAAGTGTTGTCCCTCATCTGCAATTCCTCTTGAGTCCCTGCTGCATGGGAGCCCTGCCGGAGGGCTCCCGGGAAGCTGGTGGCCCTCACACTTGAGACATTAACTGAGAACGCCCACGAATCCCTTGTTTTCCTTGTGAGTGTTCCGGCTGAGAGGCCCATACAGACCCTGCCCGTTTTCATTGGCTTTGGGGGTTGTTTTTGGAGTGGCTGACAGCTGTCTGCCAGGCTGTCTGAAACCGCCTTCCTGTGCTCTCTGCCTGCTGCTCAACTTCACAGAACTATTGTTCCTGTTGAGCCTTTTTCTTAAAATCTTTCCCAGCTGTATCCTGATATGGTAAACCACTTAAATTAGCTCCAGATTGTTCTGTTTATTTTGTGTTAGATAAGCGAGAAAATACAGTCCCGGCAGCCAGCCAGGAGGAGGGTGGAAGTAGGGGGATGGGGATGGAGGGACACTAGCAAAGTCTTTTCCAAAAGGTAGAGTTCCCAGACAGAACCGTGAAAAGGAACAAATGTGATACAGTCACGGGTCCTGCCATTTACATGTGATCCTGATGGGCTGGCCAAGTAATAACTTTGGATCTGAGCACACCCCAGTTCAGAAAAGAAAGCCAAGACCCCAGCATTAAGTCACACAAGCAGGAAGCTAAATTTCTATTATTGGAAATAGATACAGTATCTCTGTCAGCCACAGGTCTGGTTACCATGCCAGCTGTCCACGTACCATGCTTGATGCCCTGATGGTGACAGGGTCTCTTTTGTTTATTTATTTAATCATCCGTCAGTATTGCAACGTGTGGTAGCTGATGGGCTCAAAACTGGCTGAAGTTCACCAGCCTCCCTATAGGCTCAGCAATTGAAAACATTCTCTGCCGTGCTGTAAGTTAAAGCTAGAAATCCAAAGATGTTGAGTCACCAGCATAGGTATTTTCCACACAGCTGCAAGTGAAAATTCACAATGGACTTGGCCATCTGTGCAACCGTTCTACCCATGGCCTTTCCTCCTCTGTGGCTGTCTGCTCACAGGGGCTCTCCGTGCAAATCCTTCCTGAATACTTAACAAAAAGTATTTTCAAATATAATAGATGCTATCCTCGAATGAAGATACTGCCTTTGTGATTGTAGGAATAAACCCAAATAAAATATGAAGACTAAACTTCCGAATGTTTTAAGTCAGCTGAAGCACACGAACAATGCCAGCAACCAGCTGAGTTACAACCATTATTGAGAATTTTGTCTGTGGTAATTCAAGACTCCCCAGGAAAGATCCCATGACTAACTCCAGCATGACTGGGCCTCCAGTCCTCACTCTGAACCAAAGTTCTGGAAATGCTTTTTACCAAGTTGAGGGAAGGGGAGGGAAGAACAGGGTCAGGAGTAATAAAATGCCCTGAGAAACTGCCTCTTAGTTTTCCTTTGGGCAAAAAAACTCAATGTGTAATAAAAATGTACAAAACCAACTTTGGAAGAATAATTACCCCATCAAGCCCTCTCCCCCTTGGGTGGAATGTGCCTTTTCCTCTCCATCAAGGTCTGGCCCAAGGTTGAACAGCCTCCATGTCACCCCCTCTAATACCCCAGTTTTCATCTCTCTTCTTTCTCTGTATCCTTTTTAACCCAAATAGTGGACAGTTTTTATCTTTCACCTGGGCTGGGCTTCTCATGTCCCTTGAGAGCAGGGACCATGTATTGACCCTCTGTTGTCTTTTTCCACAGTGCTGACAGCAGTCATGGGCACTGAGTAGGTGCTTAATTAAGGCCTTTCAAATAATGGTTTTCTTTTTTATTCTTACCTGGCATGAGGTGTCATTCCTTCTGTTTCTATATAAATTCAGGCAAAGGTAAAAACAACAACAACAAAGCAAAAACGAACACCAACAAAACCCAGGACCAGACATCACAAGTCCCATGGGCCTATTCTCGTTAAAATCATGAGCATACCCTACTGGTGCTGGGCAGGATGGAGCAGCCACGTAAAGCCTGTCTCTCTCATGGATTACAACTAAAAACTCTGGACAATACAGAAAACAACTGCCTGGGGCACCTAAAAAGTAAACAAAAGCAAGCAAATGGTGAACAGGGATGAAGTCAAAGCATCACCAATCCCCTATACCCAGGGTGAGTTTTGTGGGCTTTGTTTTCACTCTTCTGTCTCTCGGCTTAGAACCAAGGGCTGATGGAATTATGGAATTATGAAGCAGGTGTTGGCAGCAGAATCTACAGGTGAAACCCCCTATTTCCGAACAGAGGTTTGGGAAAGGAGTCTTTTGCTAGAAAATGTAGGGGAATTCACATTTTATTTGTTTCTTTTTTTCTCTCTCTCTTTTCTCTCCTGACCCTGCCCCAAGGCCAGCCCCACTTGAGGATCTGCATTGCTTTTGTGGTAGGGGTTTGGGCTCCTAAAACGCAATAAGAAAGTTCTTTCTGACCACAGGACCAGGGAAAAGGGGCCCCTTTTGTCCAAAGAGAGTAGGAGGATCCTATTACTTTATCTCTCTTTCTCTTTTTGCTGCTTTGCTCTGAAAGGCAACCTCAGTTGTGTTTTTAGGAGGCTAAAACCTGAGAGAAACCTGTCTTTCTGACCAGAGGAGCCAGGAAAACGGAACGCTGGGGGGCTGGAAAGTATAGGGGAATCTCCGAGAGGAAAGAGCTGGAGAAGAAGATCCCCTGATTCTGTGTGTGAACTGACATAAGTTCCAGGCTCAGCTCCAAGATGCGCGGGTGTCACACAGACCCAAAGAAGCAAAGCAAAGACTTCAGGAACTCACCTGTGATATAAGTCACTGCCCGAGTCCCAGACTAACCCCTGGGTTGGGCACACACTGGGTAAACCCAAACGTCATTGCAAAGACTTTAAAAACTAAACTGATATTAGGACCACTGTCCACAGACAGACAGACTTGTACTCTGAATCTAATTGGGTTAGTTATAACCATTCTCCATGAGATAAAGTTGAACACTCTTGAAATGAATGGAAAAATAAAAATTCTCAAGAGAAATAGAAAGGGAAAAAAAGGACCAAATTGAAATTTCAGAACTGAAAAATACAGTACCTGAAATTAAAAATTCACTCTATGGGCCCAATAGCAGAATGAAGATGATAGAGGAAAGGGTCAGTGAACTTCAAGATAGATCAGTAGACATTACACTGTCTGAAAGACAGAGAGGAAAAAGACGAAAACTTGAGCTGAGGGACCTATAGAACAATATCAAAAGGTTTAACGTTTATGTCATTACAGTCCCAGAAGAAAAGGAAAAATATTGGTGCAGAAAAAAGTACATGAAGGGATAATGTCTGAAAACTTCACAAATTTGGTGAAAAATACATGTATAGATTCAAGAAGCTCAGTAAAATCAGATCAACCCAAGAGAACCACATCTACATTGTAATCAAACTGCTGAAAACCAAAGATGAAAAAACATCTTGAAAGCAGAAATTCTGATCATGGGGATTTACCCAAGAGGAATGAAAACATGTTTGTACAAAAACCTATGCCCCCATGTTTATAGCAGCTTTATCAATAATTGTTAAAAACTGGGAAAAAACTCAAATGTCCTTCAGCTAGTAAATAAATGAAACTGTGGTACATCTGTACAGTGGACTATTACTCAGCAATATAATGAACCGTTATACATGCACTAACTTGCATGAATCTCAAATGCATTATGCTGAGTGCAAGAAGCCAGACTCAAAAGGTTACACACTGTATGATTCTTCCTATATGACATTCTGGAAAAGGAAAACTTTGAAGATGGCAAAAACGTCAGTTGTTGTCAGGGGTTAAGGGTTGGGTGGAGGATTTGACTATAGAGGGGTAGCACAAGGGACTGATTCTGGGGTGATGGAGTTGTTCTGTATCTTGTGTTGACCTTAAAAGTTATTTTACCAGCAAAAATGAGTTTATTCAGGAATGGCGAAGAACTGCACATTCAGGACAAGCAAGATATAGCAAAAGAATAGGCAAGTCCAACAAAGGAGAGGGATATTATTTTATAGAGAAAAAGGAAGAAGTTGGGAAGGGTTGTTTTGAATGAAAGTCCATTGGAGAAAAGTGAGAGTTCAAGGTGAATGTGGTTTTTCATTGGCTGAGTTGCCGAGGTGGTCGATTTCTTGTAAGAGATGCAATGTATGTCTTTTCCTGTTGAGGTCCCATATTTGATGATTCTTTCCTGTTGGTGATTCTTCTGTTAGGGTCTGTAATTGACAGTTCTTCCTGAAATTGACATTGAGTGGTACTGTGTGAGAACTTCCCCTTCTGGCCTTCAACTCCATTTTAGTGAGTCTTCCTTTTATTAATTTTCACATTTAATTGTGGTGCTAGATATATGACTTCATTTGTCAAAATTCATAGAACTACACACCAAAACAAGTGAATTTTACCATACACAAATCAGAAAATAAAAAATAAATCACTAACACAGTATTTCATATCTGATAGGGTTAATATATCTTCATATGACTACATGAAGTATGGAAAGATTCACATAATCTCTTATCTATTTTGAAGTTATTTTCCACTTGATTCCACATTTAAACTTGCAGGAAGCCAAAAATGGGATAAATAATGAAGCAGTCTCTTTGGGTACATACAAAAAGCTTTCCAAAAGAAAATTTTGTGTCTCACATGCCAGGCAGATGTTTTGTAGGGTCAGCTTACCACAAAAGGCCCTGATGAAAAACTGAGGTATAAAAAGTAGGGGTCTGTAAGAGAAAGAAAGACACATTGATTCCAGAAAAGATCTACTGTTTTTAAAAGAAACCAAGTCAATTTGATGGTTTGGTGAAAACAAGAACAAAGAATCTGCCATGTCCTGGAAGCTCCGGGTTTTGATAATTAGGGTGGTGTTGAGAATGCCCTGTCTAGAAGACTCACATCTGTTGTACTGAGGTATAACCTCGCCTGTGCTCTGAAATATACATGGAGTGGGCAGGCTTGGACTGTTTCCATGAAGCAGATCATAAACATTTTAGTGACAACAGGAAGAGTTTTCCTGAATGTAGGGTTTCTTCCTTAACCCACCTCTCATCCAAAGGGCAAAAAATGTAGAACGGATGCTTAATTGCAGTGAGATCCCACCGGCTGACCAGAGCTGCACTTTATGCCACTGCTTACTCTGCCTTTGAAGTTATATTATCACTCTGTTTCATCTTACACCATTATGGGTCTTATCAATTTTAATACATAAATGTATTATCAAACCTGTTGATTTTAAGAACATTTGCCTACCTCCAAGTCACAAAGATATTCTCTTATGTTTTTCTATAAAAGATTTATGGTTTTAGCATTTACATTTAGGTCTTTGGTCCATCTTTTTCTTCTCATAGTTTTGTTAAGATATAATTCACATCACCATCAAATTCATCCTTTGAAAGTGTACAATTCAGTGGTTTTTAGTATATTCACAGTTGTACAATCGTCATCATTATCTAATTTTTTTATCACCCCCACAAAAAAAATCCTGTATCCATTAGCATTTTCCCCTTCCTCCCAGGCCTTGGAAGCCACTAATCTACTTTCTGTCTCTATAGATTTGCCTATTCTGGACATTTCATGTAAAGGGAAAAATACAGTATATGGCCTTTTTATCTGGCTTCTTTCATTAGCATAATGTTTTCAAGGTTCACCAATATTGTAGAATGTGTCAGTACTTCATTCTTTTTATTATGGTCCTTTTTTTTTCCTGTATATTGCTGAAAATATATCACATCTTATCCATTCATCAATTAATGGACATTGAGTGTTTCCACTTTTTTTGGCTGTTATGAATAATGCTGCTATGAGCATTCATGCACAAGGTTTTGTGTGGATGTATGTTTTCATTTCTCTTGAATACACACCTAGGAGTGGGATTTCTGGGTTATGTGGTACCTTTATGTTTAACTTCTTGAGGGACTGCTAAACTATTTCCAAAGCAGCTGTGCCATGTTGCACTCCCACCAGTAGTGTATGAGGGTCCCAGTTTCTCCACATTCTCACCAACAATTGTCCTAGTCTTTTTTATTATAGCCGTCCTAGTAAGTGTGAAGTGGTATCTCTTGTGGTTTTGATTTGCATCCCCTTGGACATTTTTTTCATGTGCTTCTTGCCCATTTGTATACCTTCTTTGGAGAAATATCTGTTCAAATCCTTTGCTCATATTTTAAATTTTTTTTGTACTATTGAGTTGAAATATGAGCCATCTTCAATTAATTTTTCTGTAAGTTGTGAAGTAGGGATTGGTCAAGGTTCTTTCTTTCCCGCCGTAGATATTCAGTTACTCTAGAATCATTTGTCGCAAAGACTTTTTCCTTGACTGGCTTATTTGGCACCTTTGCTAAATATCAAATAATCACTAACGGGTGGTTCTTTTATTAGGCTCCCTATTCTAGTACCAAGCTGTCTGGATTACTGTAGCTTTATAGGAGGTCTTGGAAGTTGGGTAGTGTAATTCTCCCAGCATCATTCTTTTATTTGAAAATTACTTGCAATCCTAGGATAAGCCTCATTTGCTCATCATGATTGTGGTAGGCAGGGCAATGTTCCCTTCGCTTCCCCCAAAGATGTTCACGTCCTAAAGACCTGAACCTCTGCATATCTTATGTTATATGGCAAAGGGGAACTAAGGTTGCAGATTGAATTAAGGTTGCCAATCAGCTGACCTTAAGATGGGAATATTATCTGACTGGGCCAAATGGAATCACAAGAGTCTTTAAAAGTGGAAGAGAGGGGGCTTCCCTGGTGGCGCAGTGGTTGAGAGTCTGCCTGCCAATGCAGGGGACACGGGTTCGAGCCCTGGTCTGGGAAGATCTCACATGCCACGGAGCAGCTGGGCCCGTGAGCCACAAATACTGAGCCTGCGCGTCTGGAGCCTGTGCTCCGCAACGAGAGAGGCCGCGACAGTGGGGGGCCTGCGCACCGCGATGAAGAGCGGCCACCGCTCGCCACAACTAGAGAAAGCCCTCGCACAGAAACGAAGACCCAACACAGCCAAAAATAAATAAATATTTTTTTTTTAAAGTGGAAGAGAGGGACAAAGAGGAGGTCAAAGTAATACCAAGTGAGAAAGACTCAACTGCCATTGCTGACTTTCTGAAAGGTAATGCAGCCCTCCCAACACCGTGATTTAGCCCAATGAGACTTGCTTCAGACTAACAACTATAAGATGATGAACTTGAGTTAAGTGGCTAAATTTGTAGTAATTTGTTATGGCAGCCACAGAAAACTAACACAATCACGTATTATCATTTTTATACATAGCTGGATTTGATTTACTAAAATTTTATTGAGGATTTTTGCACCTCTGTTCATTGTAGTTTTCTTTTTGTGTAGTGTCTTTGGCTATGGAATCAGAGTAATACTGGCCTCGTAGAATGAGTTGGGAAGTTTAGGCTTCTCTCTGTTTTCTGGAAGATAAATTCTGATTTTTATTCTCGTGTTCATCCCTGCTCTCTTTCATTCTTCTGTACTTCTAGTGTGGAATGGCCTCCTTTAAGTGTAGTCGTATTCATATATAGTCCAGGCAATTATCTAACCACTTTGCTATATATTCTGTGCCTGCACACTTTCATATGAAATACATGCTATTTTATTATCAGTTGCCATTTTTCCTTTATATTACATTTAAAGTTATTTTAAAAATTAGGTGTGCAAGTGTAATGTGTATGAATTCCATTACAGGGAGTCAAAGGAGCACAACAAAACATTTGTTATAATAAGGGAGTGTTAGGCTTGAAAGGCTTGAGAACCATGATATAGAAGCTTTTTTTCCCTATTTCAGAACTTTCCCAGTTATTACAGGTGCTATTAGATAAAAAGGTAAAATCTGTGAATGAGCCTGCAGGCAGGTCACAAATTACCACATCCACAATAAAAACCAAATAACCTCAACAGTAAAAACACCTTCTATCTCACCTGCAGGGTAACTTAACACAACTATTCTAGCCACCAAACACAGGGTGTCCAGCCATAATGCTCACACATACGCCTGGTAATCACAGGTTTCAATCCATGAAAGTAGACGTGCAAAAAAGTGTAACTTACTCCCTCCCCTCCCCTGCCTGCAGCTGCACTCAGTCCTGCTGGGGTCCCAACTCTGACCTGGAATCATTTTCTCTCTTTTCCGTGTATAGGCTTAACTCTATGCCATGACAGTAAAAGTTTTTGTATGCCTGCAGTTGTGACCTAAAAATGACAGGTGGAGGTGGTCACATTATATTGATCTAGGTGGGATCAGTGACATGAATATGGGCTATAAACCTTTTTCTAGGTCTAAGCTGTCCTTAACTATACCCCGAGCCTCTTACCATCTTAATGATGTAAGGTTATCATTTTAATTTTTTCATTATTATGTTATGCTTCATACAATGGTGTCCTTAATATACATCAGTGTAGATCACTTAACACTAGAAAAACAGGGAAATTCTTTTTTTAGTTTTAAAACTAAAATTCATATTTTTTTCTTTTAAAATGCGTATCTTTTCTGCTCCTTCCCTCATTCTTAGGAGACCAACTCCAGCAGTCTGCACCCTAATCTGCTATGAAATTAGGAAGCCAGCCATCATACGTATTATTAGAATTGTGTCTGAAACCAAAAGGGCCCTGAGTTAGGATCTGATTGCAGGGACTTGGTGATGCCTATTGTGGTCACTCAGGGCATTTATTTTGATTTGTTTGGTTGTTTGGTCTTGTTCTTTAACCCTAGCTCATGGCTGATCAGAAGACGTTGCGTTTCCCAGGTACCTGACCTCTCTCTCTCTCAGCGTCCTTTGGTCTCGCTAAAGCGCCTCCACTTCACTACTTGCCTCTCATTGGGCGAGGGACCCAGGCTGCCTGCCACACATTCTCTTCTCCTCCAGCTGCCTTCACTCCCAACAGCTAGCACTGTCTTCCCCTGCCCTTGGGATGGCCAGGGTCACCTGGACTTCCCCTCCCTCCCACTGTGTCATCCTGGTCAGAAGGGGTACTGCCCACCTCACGTGGTCAGGAGGACCAGGAGTCTGAGAACTCAGAGTTTGTTTCACTCTGCCTTTGGACCAGGTGTTATCTGCAGATCTGAAGGGAATCTTGTTCTTATACCTTTATTAAGTATGCATTCAATATTTGAAATTCTTTTAACAAACTTCTTAGTATTTAGGTGTGTTGAATTTTTTTGGTTTGTTTCTGCCATTAAATGTTTCACTCTTCTGTTCTTTTTTCTGTTTTCTTCTTCTTCTTCCAGCTTTATTGAGATATAATTGACACACAGCATTGTATAAGGTGTATGGCATAATGATTTGTATTACATACATCATGAAATGATTACCACAATTAAGTTTAGTGAACATCCATCATCTTGTATAGGTACAAAATAAAAGAAAAAGAAGAAAATATCTTTTTCCTTGTGATGAGATCTCTTAGGATTTACTCTTCTGTTTTTCTTCAGAGAAGATTGTGCTAATCAATGTTCTCATGACCTTTTTCTTGGTCTCTCCTGCCATAATTAGACAATCACATACTAGTGAGATCCGTTAGCAGTTAGCAAACTTCAGAGAAGAGCTTTGGGGAAAGAAAACTGCCTGTCCACTCAGTTTGGTTTATTGATTTTTTCCCAGTAACCCTAAAAGCAAATCTTGCTACTTATGAAGTAGAGATCCAGTAAAATGTTGTTTCTGCTTCAAGGGTAAATTTAGAACATTTAACTTGTGTTGTAGATTTGGAAACATAAAGACAAGTTAAAGTAGTTGATGCTTGCCCAAATAGAATATGTGAGCTTTTTCTAGTATCATTCTCTCCAAAAAAATCATTGACCTCAATTCCCATCTTTCTCACCATACAAGTAGTCCACTTACTATTTTGCAACCACAGTTTTACTTTTTTCTACCTCTTGATGATATTTTCACTTCTCTCCTGCTGTCTTTGAACTTGCCAGACTCTAAAGCACTTTTGTGATACTTTTTTCATCTATCACTTCTTGATTGGTGTTAGTGACAGATAAATAGCGATCTAGTAAAAAATTATCTGGCCACCTTAAAGGGGTTTCAAGTCTGGAAGGGGAGCCAAGTAATTTTTGAGTAAATGGTACTCCGTAAAGGTGCCAAAACATTTCAGTTTGCCCTGAAATTCATAACTTTATTAGCTTGAAAAAAAAAAAAACAGGCATTCTTTCAAGATCGAACTGCAGGAAAAGCAAGGAGAGCTTTAGTTGTTAAGAAAGGACTGAATAAACATTTGGTACTTTTCTTGACCCTAAATATTCCAAACAAAGGGCTTCTGTGCTACTTGTTAGGGGATCCGGAATGTGGAGATCAAAGCTAGCATTACCCTTGCCATCTAAGTGTGAGTGACTCATAACATTTTGTGCTTACAACTTTCATTTAAGGATCTCCAAGATCTGTGAGTACCTATGATTTAAACTTCAGAAAAAAGTTCAGTTATTTGCCTACCAATATGTAATAAATTAGGACACTGTCTTCCAGTTTCCAGTTCCATTTTAACTTTTTGAGATCAAATGTTTTCAATCTTTCAACAGACTTTTGAGACTTTTCATCCTTAATAAGTTTTAAAGGAGAAGATAAAATCCCATTGGTATCTCATCATTATAAACAATGACATTAGTCCCGTTAAAATGAGGAAATCTTTTACTACAACCCTGTGTAATTTTTTTTTTCTTTGTGACCCCCATTCATTCCTGATTTTGCCCTTCCCCTGCATCCATCTTTCTTTATCTTTAGCTCTTTTGGTGGCTGCATCAGTTATTTGGCGTCTGGCTGCCAATTCCATTCCACCAGAATCCCCCTTAATGCTAGCTCGGCAGGAACACTCCCCTTGCTGGTTCTTTTAATCAAGATGTAAAGTCTGATTGTGTCTGACTGGGAGTTGGGGGGTCAGAGCGTTGATCTGCCCTGAATGCTGCAAACCATTTAAAACCCCTACAAATATTCAGATGAATATCTGAATAAAGATTCAGTTTCTGAAATTTAATTTGAATGACAAGCTATGGCCATTGTACCTCTTTCTTTGATAATTGATATGCTTTATTTAAATTCATGGAAACAGAAAGGAATAGTAACAAAACCCCTCACAATTCATCGTGTTTTTATGATGTTCAAGAAATTACATACAGAGAAGAGAGTGCTCCTTGGAAGGGTCTATGCTTGAAATACCTTCTTACAAAAGCATGGCACTTCAGAGTATGGTTATAAACCCCAAATCCAGCATCTATTTAATAAATACCCAGCTGGGAGCCTGTTCTGCTCTGCATACTTTGATGCTGCTGCTGGTGGTGGTTATCATCAATGAAAATTGCTAATATTTATTAAGCACTACTTCTGTGCCAGGCTCTATGTTAAGATGGGTATTGTTATTATCCTCATTTTTCAAATGGGGAAACTTAGGCTCAGAGAGAGAGTGATTTGCCCAAACTCACAGCACTTAATTCCTATCCCTTGAGTACACTTCAATAAAATTAGAAATGTGACTGTAGTAATGATAGGAAAAAATAATATTAGTCATAAAACAGACACCTTTTTGTTTATATCTAGTCATCGTTCAGCTCAAGTTTTCCTTAAGTTCAGAGTGGTTCTTAAGAGTATGGTTAATTTAGTCTTTACTTAAGAAGCTTGACACAGAACACCCGCCATCTAATGTGTAATTGAATCAGGCCTTTGAGCCTCCTGCACCTCGTGCCTGGGTTCTCCTCTCTCTGATGGTGGTTGGCTCTACCCCTTCATTCTGGTTACAACTTCTCTGAGAGGCCTAGTCACCAGTTACCACGAGTAGCATTTCCCCAAAGCTAGAGTGGTCCATGGGCCATGAAATCCAGAAAGATTTGTTAAAGGGGTGAGTGAGGACTCTCTTCCCATCCAGGACCGTGCTTCCTCAAATGCTCTCCAACAACCCCTTTGACTTTGGGTAACTGATCCAGATTGGACAAACAATTCTGGTATTTGTGGGTTGGATTTGTTTAAATCCTCATGGGGTTCCAGGAGTGCCTCTTGCCAATATCCTGTAAAATAAGCAGCATCTGTGTGCAGAACAGCTTCCTAAAAGTTAAGGTCATGGGGTGGCTGGATGAAGGCTCAGAAAACCCTATGCAGTAATCAGAGTTAATTTTTAGTGTCTTCAGTCTCCATTTTTGGTGGCCTTTTCTCCATTCACTTATTTGTTGCCCCCTCTCCACCCTCAAATCTCAACCTTCCTCTTTGGCACGTCCTGTGCTAGGTCTTGGGGAATGCAAAGAAGAATGAGACATTGTTCTTGTCCTGGAGAGCCAGAGTTCTCGGGGAAGAGAAACCACGAATAACTAATTAACACCATACAGAGATAAGTGTGACAGAAAAGTATAAAGTGCAGGAGGACAGTGTAGAGACAGAGATTGTCTGGGGGGAATAAGTTAAAAACAACAATGTGACATTTAAGTCAAGCAGGAAAGATGGGGAGGGCATTTTAGGCAAAGGAGCCAACATGTACCCAGGCAACGTCAGCATGTTGTATTCTAACAACAAGAAGTAAGTTCTCTGTGACTGAAGCACAGTGCCTGCTTTGTGGGGAAGGGCAGGAGCTGATGCCCCAGAAGTAGTTTGGAGCCTCATATGAAGGATTCCATGTGTTGGACTGAAGTTTGAACTTTTTCCTGATTGGGAAGCAGTTAGAGGTCTTTAAATACGCTTGTAGCCTGATTGGTTTGGGCTTCACAAAGATGCCTCTGATAGCAATGTGAAACATTCTGTATGTTACCCCAGGAGTCCAGGTGAGACCAGTGCTGGACCCAAGGCAACGGGGCTGGAGAAGGGGGAGGTGGATTGGAAATCCATTGTCATGATCAACTTGGCAGAAGTGAATGTGTTGAATGTAGAGCAAGAGGGAAAGAGAAGAACATCAGGTTGTAAATTGAATATCTGGGTAGATATGTTCTCTAGAATCTTTCATTAGGAGAAGATTGAATTTACCTAATCCTTTAGATGACTACTAAGACATACATTAACTCTCCAATTTGCATTAAGTAAAAAATCAGTCTAAAAGAATCAACCATGAGTAACAGGTCCTTTATTGGACAAAGAGTCTTCTTGGTCTCTGAAATCCTGTTGTCTGCTCATCTGTCACACTCCCGTGGGTGGCCTGTTCAGAAGGAAGTCCAGGCCCTGGTGCAAGGCGGCTGGAGCCTTCCTTGCTTTTCTCTCCAGGATCCCCATGTCAGAGTGGGGAGCTGTCTTGGGTAAGCTAGGGTTGAAGGATCCACGGGGGCAGCTATCATGCCTCTGATAGCAATGTGAAACATTCTGTATGTTACCCCAGGAGTCCAGGTGAGACCAGTGATGGAGATATACACTGATGGTTCAGGGCAGCCTTCTAAAGCCAAGCCACAACATTACCGTTTGGGGAGTAGTCCTACAAACTAATGCTGTTGTCATGGTTCCATCTTAATTTTTATCAGCTGGATGCGAATGAGGCTTCACTGTCATATACTTAATGTGTTTGCTCGGATCTTTGGCTAACCAGTGTTTTTCCATGACTTTTTGACAGCTATTTTTGTTCAATAATGAATAATAAAGTGAGATTTACCATCTGTAGATGACATTTGTTTTATTTTGACATTTATTTTCTATACGGCAAAGATTTTATAATTAGGTTTTCCCCCTGCCAAAAACATTGCTGAAAAATGATTTCCCCCCAAAAAATGTTTCATAGCTTCCTTTACTAGTTGGAGTCATCTTATTTTTATTTATTTATTTTTTTTCGGAAACCAATTGAACTTGTATTGACACCAACTACATGACTCTCCTCAGTAGCCTTATGGGAATGGATAAAGTGGCTTGACCCAAGATAACACTGATTGGGCTTAGCAATGTTACTTTTAAATAAAATCAACCCTATTTTCCCCCCTAAGGTGGCTTAGAGTTCATAATGGTCACAAACTAATACTACAGATAAAACATTTAAATTTTGATCCAAGCCTTTTCTATCCTCCCACAACTTGAAAGGTACCTGATGAACACCAATTTCCCAATCCTAGCATCACTAGCTTACAAACCTTAGGGTTAAAAACTCCCTTCTCATTTACCTAGTGTTCAATTTCCATCAGTTTCTATATATACTAGTGTAAATACCATGACTATTTTGCATGAAGTTAAGTATTCTACAGATCCCAGAGTCATAGGATTGAATCAGGAACTCCCACCTTTTATGTGAACTTTAGTAGTACCATGGAGGCCAAGGCAATTTAATTTAGGTTAACCAGGATTTGTTTCAATTTGTAAGAGAAACATCTTGCAACAGGTTTATTCAATTCTCTTAAAAAATGGTGGCATTCCTTTACTTTTCACCTTTTGGAAGCAGCAGTTACATAAATGGAATAGTAGATTAAGTCTAAAAATGTGGGCCCTAGTCAACTTTCATTATTTTTCTGCATATGATCATAATAAAGGATCATGACATCTTTCACATTTCCAAGGAAAACCCAATTTAAAGTTTGTCCTTGCCAAACTCCATATAACAGCCACTTTAGAGTAAACCAGCAGAGCATTGCATCACCCCAGTAAAGCTGTAGATTTCATCACATGCACCAACAAATCTACATAGCTGGTTTCTGCACTCCTCTTTTACAGAATTTTACACCTATTGTACCAAATGACATTTTTTTAAAAATTTATTTATTTTATTTTTTTGGCTGCGTTGGGTCCTTATTGCTGCGCACAGGCTTTCTCTAGTTACGGTGAGCGCGGGCTACTCCTCGTTGCGGTGCGTGGGCTTCTCATTGCGGTGGCTTCTCTTGTTACAGAGCACCGGCTCTGGGCGTGCGGGCTCAGTAGTTGTGACACGCAGGCTCAGTAGTTGTGGCTCACAGGCTCTAGAGCGCAGCCTCAGTAGTTGTGGTCCACGGGCTTAGTTGCTCCGTGGCATGTGGGATCTTCCCGGACCAGGGCTCGAACCCGTGTCCCCTGCATTGGCAGGTGGATTCTTAACCACTGCACCACCAGGGAATCCCCCAAACAGCATTTTAAACACGGACGTATCAACTCCCTAATAAAGCAAAAACAAAGGCATTTCCCTTATTGGAAACAAGATACACCATCACTTAAAGTCTTCAAACATTACTGCACTTTAACTTTCAGAATTTGACAATGCATTCAATGAACAATCTGCACACAACTAGTTTTAACAGACATTAAAAAACACTTTTAAGCAGACATGGATGTCCTAAACTGTTTATTAGGTAAGAATTTTACAAACATTACTTATATTAGCGGTAGCGGTGGAGCTGGAGAGTATTGCGCCTTCTCCAGGCTGCGCAGCGAGAACCACCGATCGTGTCGTGGAACTTGTGGCCCTTGCCAAGGCCGCAGCTCTTCCTGCCTGCAGACGTCAGCCCCCGCATCTCCCTGTGCTTGTCGACTGGTTTGGTGATCCACTGGGTATCAGGGTGTCTTCTGATAGCTTTATGGAATGGATCAATGAGGATAACCTCAAAAAATTTGTACGTGGAATCTTCACCAACCCAGTAAGAATTCAGGACCCTCAGGGCTCCACAGTGGCGTCCAGCTCGCTCCTCGGCAACAGACTGAAGGGTTCGAGCCAACGAGCTGGTTGACACCATGGTGGACAGGCGTGCTGTAGGTGGCACCCTTAGGAACTGGGCGTTTGCGGCCACCGCGGCGCACACAAATCCGACATATGGCATAACCTTGCTTGGCCTTGTAGCCCAGCCTGCGCGCCTTGTTGGGCCGGGTGGGGTGGGGTGCCCGGAGCAGCGCCGTACTGCCGGCAGCGCACCCTGAGCAAAAGCACATTGCATCCGACTGCTTCCTCCTCCATAGCTCCTGGAGGTACTTGTAAGCGCGCATCTCGGCTCACCTGATGGCTGCCGCCAGACGGAAAGGCGAGTCATCTTATTTTGATTTGAAAGTTTTTTCATCAGTCAGCCAGGAAATGAAACCTGAAAATTTTCTCTTGAAAATTAATTCTTAACAAGAACAAAAATTAACTTTTGCCCAAAAGAAAATTAGGAGAGAAAATGAAAAGAAACGTGTTTGAAATGGTGGTGGTTCCATTGTCTTTTTGAACTTTATGTCAGACTTAAGTGAACAATATTGGAAGCCCCCTTCTCTACCTTGTTTCATATGAGCTGATTTTATTCTTGCTGTTACTCTGATCAGTTTTATGTCCAACTCTTTGAAATACCTGGGCAAATGCACTAGAACCAATGGACAGCACCCTATTTCTCAAAGGCCTAAGTCTGTGGATTTTTGCTGATAAGTGGAGACCATCAGCCAGTGCCGCCTGGCCAGGTCCCTGGCAAAGCTGAATTGTCCTCTTCATGCAGTGGATTCTGCAGTTGGCTATGTGATGGGGGACCCCAAGAGAATGAGTTGCAGGTGTGTCAATTAACAGTGCTTTCTCCCTGGAGTGCTCTCAAAAAAATGATGGAGGAAGCCACATCAATAACAGACGATAGAATCGCTTATCATTGCTAATGGGGAAAACATCACAGAAGCTAATGCAAAAATAGTCACACGCACTGCATCGGCACCTCCCAAATAAGATGTGGAAACACCTTCCAGCTCCTATGGTAGCAGCCGTGGCCAAATTCTCGTTACAGCCCAGAGTATTTTCCTTCCTGAGTCATACCTCAAGGGCCTAAGATCAGATTCCAGACCCACCCCACGCTTCTCCCCATCACCTCCACTCTTGTTTCTACCATCTTCATCATCCACCATTTTTGTACTGAGCACTAACAAATAGGTGGAACTGAAAGAGACATTATCTAATATTTCAAAGGAGTGTTATGTATCAAAAATGGAGACAACAGGCATCTTCTACAAGCCCTGAGCCAGTATCATTTATAGCAATCCAGACAGCAGAGGGAAATGATAGTGCTGTCTTAGCCACTCTTGACTTCACAGGTAGAGTGTAAACACTTCTTTCCAGTGTATTTTTGTATCACATGAATAGCACCTTCTTTTAAGTTTTGATACAGTGGTCATTGGTGACTGATACTCAGTGAAGTGTGAGGAATTCCCTTTGTCTAAAGATGGTGCCCCCTGTTTTGAGGGTGCAGGTCTGCTCATGTGAAATAGAATGTGTATTTAATAAACTGGCTTGGGTGACCGTTTGCTTTGTCAAGAAGAGATGTGAGATTTAAGAAAAGGTTCTTGTCTGATAGCAAATGATGAGATTGATTGTCACCCACCTGTGTTGAAGAACTGTTACCTTCCTCTAAGGTAGCTCAAGACTCTTCCTTCTCCTCCTCACAAAGCACAGAGAAGAACTGAAGACCTGGTGTGTTAAGGGCTTGATCAGAAGCCTCCTTGACAGTAGAGCCTTGAATTTCTTACCCACCAGCAACTGAGGCTCCTCGTAAGGGAATTATCATCACCTTGAGATAGCTCTCCTGCTGTATCATGGGAAGAGTGTAAACTTAGCTGAGATTGACCATGCTTATGTTTTTCATAGAGAAGTAAAGTTTTATATAGATATAAAACTCACTCTATACCAGGGACCTCAGGAGCAGGGCACTCTGGGGGCAGGAGGAGCCTGGGAGTCACACAGACATTGTTTGAATCCTAGCTTTGCCACTTATTAGCTGTTTGGCATTTTCAAGTCTCTCTCTCTCTCTCTCTCTCTCTCTCTTTCTCTCTCATGACAAAATAGTTATAATACTAGACTATTTGTATTGTTATAAATATTAGCTACCATTTATTGAGCACTTAGATTGTGCCAGGTACCCAGCCCCAAACCATTATTATAAATGATGTCACTTAATTCTCACCATAATACATGAATGACGTAGGACTTATTATCTCTACATTAAAGATGAGAAACTGAGGCAGTGTATTGCCCTGGGTCACACACCTAGTGAGTGGCTGGCATCATCCTTCAATTCCAGGCCTATCAGACTCCAGAGTCTGTGATAATGTGAAATTAAAAGGGTGCCTGGTACAGAGCGGGTGCTTAACAAATACTGGTTCTTTTTCCTTCCATGAACATCCTTTGGCTTTGATAGAGCTTGATTTCTCTGTTAGATTTCTTTATACATAATGTTCTATAGAGCACATCTGTCATACTGCCCTCCTGTGGTTCATTTGGATAACAGTGGCTTTTAGAAAACATTTAATCAGAGTGTAATGCACATGCAAATAAGTGATATTTAAAACACATATCTAGGGCTTCCCTGGTGGCGCAGTGGTTGAGAGTCCGCCTGCCGATGCAGGGGACGCGGGTTCGTGCCCCGGTCCGGGAGGATCCCACGTGCCGCGGAGCGGCTGGGCCCGTGAGCCATGGCCGCTGAGCCTGCGCGTCCGGAGTCTGTGCTTCGCAACGGGAGAGGCCACAACAGTGAGGGGCCCGCGTACCGCAAAATAAATAAATAAAATAAAAAATAAAAAAAATTAAAAAAAAAAACACATCTCTAAAGTCACCTAAGTGTATGAGTACTTTTAGAGATAATATGATTCTACAACCTCAGTATGTAAGAAATATGACTTTTTACTTTCTACAGTCCAACTTAATTTCTAACTCTGAGCCCCACCCAGCTGGTAAGGTACTGAAGTCACTTTTGTATCTTCTCTGGCTTCCCTAAAGTCCTCCATTCCGTTGGCTGTCTTGGGAGAGAAACCTTCTCTTCCCTGGCATACAGTATACGATGAAGCTTTGTCCTGCCATCCTGTCAAGAAGGGAGGAATTTTTCTTGCAATTATTTTTTCCATCCAACTGTTCTGTGTACAGAGACATTTAACCCACTGGCGAAGTCTTCAACTTTCACACTTAAGAGTTCAGATCACCAGGGAGTCAAATATTAATTCTGTTACCAGTTTAAATGTTAGAAACATTTTCCAGGAAAAAAATAAAGAGCTTCGCTATCCCCACTAATTAGGAGCCTTAGGTTCCTAAGTGAAACTTATTCAGAGGTGTCTTTTCATGTACGGGCGGGGGGGGAGGGGGGGGGGCTCCACCTACCAGGGTTCACTCTCCTGTGTTACACAAAGTTGCATGCATGCATTTGAATCCTAGTCATTGCTCAGCACAGGGCTCTATCCCAAGCAGTTCCCCTCAGGGACTTTCCTTGCTTTTCAGTGGCCCTCTCCTTGGAGGATTTAGAGGTCTAGTGTCAGACATGTGCCATGCTGAGCCCTGGTTATGTCTGTGGGATGGAGGGTTGTGTTGCGTGGGAGGAGGGTAGCTGGTATGGGAGAGGGGAAAGAGGAATTTTCTTTCTTAGTTCCTAAGCACCATTTAATAATAACATGCATCCAAGTCTTCTGTTCTTAAATGTATGTAATAGTTAGCCTTGTCCTCATGCCATGACCTAATTGTGTTTCAGATAACGGTGGGCAGACGTTGGCAGGGGGCAATAACTGGCCCCTTCGAGGAAGAAAGTGGAGCCTGTGGGAAGGAGGCGTGCGAGGGGTGGGCTTTGTGGCCGGCCCCTTGCTGAAACGGAGGGGCGTGAAGAGCCGGGAGCTCATCCACATTTCCGATTGGCTGCCGACCCTGGTGAAGCTGGCGGGGGGCAGCACAGAGGGCACCAAGCCTCTGGATGGCTTCGATGTGTGGAAAACCATCAGGTACCTGCCCACCTGTCTCTTTTCCCTCCCAAGAAAGAAGCTCTGAGAACAGCTTGACTTGATTGAGAAGGATCGCTTTTGCATGACTATGATAGTTCAGCTTGCAAATAGATGATTAAAAAAGAAGAACTGCCTTTAGAAATACTGTAATTATATATGTATATATTTTTAAGTTCTGGATTTGAGATTGGGGCCTGTGTTTTCTATGAGGAGCAAGATCGTCCTCCATGGCTCATGCTCCATGAGAGGTCTTTAAAGTGGAAGCTGTGCTAAGAAGAAGGATAGGGTATTGTTTGCTTCCTGCAGAGAGTCAGGGGACCTGCCCTGTTGCCTTCTAGGAGAATGGAGGACCAAGCAGGGGGAAGAGCTGGAATTTGAGTGGGGGAGCAGCTGTATACCCTTATTACACAATAAGTATCTAATGAGCACCTACTATGTACCAAGCCCTGTTCTAGGTGTGGAGGAACTAGGAATGAACAAGACAGGCACCATCCTGGCTGTCGTGGAGCTTATATTCTAGGTGGGGAGTCAGGGGAGCGGGGGTAGGAATAAACAAGTAAAACCATAAATAAGTAGATAACATCCCATAATGATCTGCACTAGGAAGGCAGTAAAACTGTGTGCTGTGGTACCGAGAGCTGGCAGATGTGAAGGAGGTACACAATCTGGGGAGCAGGATGCAGACTCAGCTTTGGAAATGGTGGCAGGGCCTTCCTGTTTAGCCACCGCCATGCCGAACAATGGCCCCCAAAATGGGGAGATGTACACACCTGCAAGGGTGCAGGAAGAAAACTTTAAAACTTGTATTTGTAGTTAATTTTATCTCATCTTTTTTTAAGTGTATATTTTATAAGATATATAATATATTAGTGGATTAGTACATATATCCAATTGATAAACAAATATAAATGTACATATACTGGAGGTATTGTTTCTACTGATGGAGTGACAATGTCTAGTGTAATCATTTTAAACCTCTGTTGGGTTTTACAGCAAGGGGTAGTGGCTGATTGACTGGTCCCCTAGTGACCAGGGGAAAATGACCTTCTCTGTTTACAGTTTGGATTTTCCCCTTAGATATAAGTGAAATTAAATAATTGAACTAGAGAATGGCCATTTTTATTTATTTATTATTTTTCTCTTGCTTTTTTGTTTCAGAAAGCTTTTTTCTCAGCTTGAAATATGCTAAACATTTATATTTTCTTCTAAGTGTTGTGGTTTGATTTTCTTCCATGTAATTCTTGAACTGTTGTGAAATGATTTTTTTTGTTACGTGAGGTCAATATCTAAATCAGAGGAATGGGGTTTTTCTCAGATTTTTGAATCACAGAGCTCCTTGGGACTCTGAAAGCTATGAGGTTACCAAAAACAGTACCTAAGCATATGTACAATAATTTAGATAGAATTTATTTGTATGATGTTAGATATTGATTACACATTCTTTTCTATGTACACATAGAAAAATATGACATTCTTTGAAAACCTTTGCCTCTCACTCATTTTTTTTTTTTTTTTTTTTTTGTGGTACGTGGGCCTCTCACTGTTGTGTCCTCTCCGGTTGCGGAGCACAGGCTCCGGATACGCGGGCTCAGTGGCCATGGCTCATGGGCCCAGCCGCTCCTCAGCATGTGGGATCTTCCCGGACCAGGGCATGAACCCGTGTCCCTGCATCGGCAAGCAGACTCTCAACCACTGCGCCACCAGGGAAGCCCTCTCACTCATTTTTAATGCAAAAATTAATACCTACTTTATGATAAAAAGGAAATAAAAATTTCCAAGCAAAGCAAAACTTGAACTTCAGCTTATTGCCAACTTCCACCATGAAGGCTGTTGAAGTTTGACTTACAGAAGCAGGAGAAAGTTTTGAGTGGTTTTGATATGATAACATATGTGTCAGGCTTGCCATCCAATCAGTTTTGATTTTTTTTGTTTTGTTTCGTTTTGGTGGCAAAAAAAAAAAGCACACTTGGCTTATTGTGGCTTATAAAAGCACACATGAGCAAATGGAGCTATCGTGGCATGCTTGGCCAAATGAGGGTAGGCTTGAGTTGAGAAACAGTTGAATTTATTTTGAATAATTTCCTCTGTTCCCAGATTCACTGAGGTTCTGATCTTTGGCAAAGTGCAAGTCATTGATGTTCATCCATATCACCAATTTTGGACTATAAACCCACATTTCAGTCTTAAAATTATCTTTGTCAGAAGTAACGTTTAGGAGTTTGGCACATACTTGCTTCTGCCTGCCGAGGAATGGGAAGATGTTTTGCCACCCTTAACTCCAGACTGCAGAAGGTCTTTCCTCAGTGTCAGAGGCATGCTGAACTCCTAGTGACCCATCTTGAATAGAACAGGAGCTCTGCGTCCTTCAGCAGCAGACATAATGTTGACTGCAGAGCTGTAACTAGAATATTACAACCAAAACTATTGTCCAAGTACGTGAAACCGTGAGAGAGTGGCTTTCCTTTTCTATTTGAAAAAACTAAAATTTCTGCCCAATGTCTAATCAAGCATTTCAAGACTTTCCTCTAGAAATTCAGCAAATTTCTGTTTAGTAAGTGAAGAACTGCTCTCATTCTGCTCCATTTTCCTGACAAAAGATCCTGAAAGCAGTGATTCAGCCCCCACTGTCCCAATGAAGTTGATGCTTCTCACAGCACTAAGCAAGCATTCATTCAGTACCAGTGGCAGAGCATTTGTCACCCATGCCGGCCGATGCAAAAAGCAACCGGTCACATTGACGTCAGGAGCTTCTCTTCCAAAGCAGTAAAAACAAATGGACAGCCAAATGTCAGAGATTCTCAGTCTATGCCCAGAGTTCTCGACCTTTTTTTCAGTAAGATATTTACTTGGAAATACCATTTTCAAGATGATGGTAGTTTCTGAAAATTTCAAAAAGGTCTCATGAAATAGGAATGCCAGTAATGGCAGTAACAGAGTCGGCTATGCTGAGCGCATCTGTTTCACTAGTTGCGTAGTTATCAATTCCTCTTAGGTCTGCTCCAAAATATTAAATTTTAGAAGAAATAGCCATTCTGGAGTGGGTGACATTCTTTGCAATCTGAGTTCCTTGACTGCTTCAGTTTTTCATCTGTTCGAAGCCACAGAACATGTTTGTCAATTCGAGGGAACATGGCTTCTCCAAATTCTTTCTGATTCTGTATGCTTTCTCTGCCTTTCAACTTGATAAGCAGCCTATAGGTTGTTTCAAGACACTTCGAAGGATTTTTAAACTTACTTTATATTTCATTAAATTTATATAACCAAAGCAGAACCCCTAATCATAATGGTAGGAATGTTTTTCCCTTCTAATCAATGGGAAACTCTTCTAGATGTCATAACATCACAGTGGGGACTTCCCTGGTGGCGCAGTGGTTAAAAATCCGCCTGCCAATGCAGGGCATACGGATTCGAGCCCTGGTCCGGGTAGATCCCACATGCCGTGGAGCAACTAAACCTGTGCACCACAACTACTGAGCCTGCGCTCTAGAGCCTGCGAGCCACAACTACTGAGCTTGTGTGCCACAACTACTGAAGCTCACGTGCCTAGAGCCCGTGCTCCGCAAAAAGTGAAGCCACCACGATGAGAAGCCCATGCACTGCAACGAAGAGTAGCCCCTGCTTGCTGCAACTAGAGAAAGCCTGGGTACAGCAACGAAGACCCAACACAGCCAAAAATTAATTAATTAAAAAAAAACATGACAGTGGTGACAATCGAATATTACCAGATGATGTGAAATATCTTAAAAACTTAGTATGAAACAATAAAGATTTTCCCCACCTATGGTTTCAGTTTCAAGAGGAATTTTGAAGGAAAGATAAGTCACTTTTCACCTCATTTTCACAGATACCGTGAAGCCCGATGAAGTATAATTCTTAATGAGCCAAAGTTTAAGAACCTCTGAACTAAAATGATGCTTTATTTCAAATATTACCAAGACAACCCAGACTAATTTTTGAGTAATTATTATTGAATAATAATTTCATTTTTATTATTATTGAATATTTCCTTTTTCACTGATTTGTAGTACCATTTTATGTTCTAAGTTCTTATTAGTGCTATGATCTGTCTTGGTGCCATCTATTTTAGTCCACTGACTTAGCTGTTCTTGTGTTAGCACCTCACTGTTGTAATCTGTAATCTGTTGTAAACATACCTTTTAGAGTATATTTAAATACCTGGCAGAAATAGCTATTCACCTCCCCATTGTATTTCCTTTACAAAATTTTCTTGACAAGTCCCACTTTTTAATTTTTTCTGATGAACTCTGGAATTATTTCATTAAAAGAAAAGCTTCTTAAAAATTAAATGAGATTAACCATGAAAATTAATTTGGGAAGAATGGAGATATTTAGTCTTCTCACCTGGACACTTGAAGTTGCCCTCTGCTTGCTGATGTTCTTTTCGTTGTTGTTGTTGTTTTCTTAATTATTTTTTCTCTATGTATTTTACTTTGGATAGATTCTGTTAGTATGCCTTCAAGATTATTAATTATTTTCTCAATTCCTAATCTTCTATTAATTCCATCCAGTATATTTTTCTTTTTTAAATCTATTTTTAAATGTGATAAAATACACATAACAAAATTTACTGTCTTAGCCATTTTTAAGTGTACAGTTCAGTAGTGTTAAGTGTGTTCACACTGTTGTATAACTAATCTCCAGAAACTTTTATATCTTGCAGAACTAAAACTCTATATTTATTAAACAACAGTTCTCTACTTCCCCCTCCCCCCAGCCCCTGACAACCACCCTTCTACTTTCTGTCCCTATAAATTTGACTACTGCAGATACCTCATACAAGTGAAATCCTACAGTATTTGTCTTTTTGTGACTGGCTCATTTCATTTACCATAATATCCTCAAGGTTCATTCATGTAGCATGTATCAGAATTTCCTTCCCTTTTTAAGGCTGATTAATATTCCATATATGTATATACCACATTTTGTTTATCCATTCATCATTTGTTGGACAGTTGTGTTGTTTCCACCTTTGACTATTGTGAATAATGCTGCTATGAACATAGGTGTACAAAACTCTCTTTGAGACCCTGCTTTCTATTCTTTTAGTTATATACCTAGAAGTGGAATTGCTGCATCATATGGTAATTCTATTTCTAATTTTTTGAAGAACTTCTGTACTGTTTTGCATAGTGGCTGTAACATTTTATATTCTCACCAGCAATGTGCAAGAGTTCCAGTTTCTCTTCATCCTCACCAGCACCGATTCTTTCCTTCCCTTTAAAAAAAAAATTGATAGTAGCCATTCTAATGGATGTGAAGTGATACCTCATTGTGATTTTGATTTTCATTTCCCTTGTATTTAGTGACGTTGAGCATCTTTTCATGTGTTCGCAAGCCATTTGTGTATCTTCTTTGGAGAAATATCTACTTGAGTCCTGCATCCATTTTTTTTTCTTTTCTTTTTTTTTAACATCATTATTGGAGTATAATTGCTTTACAGTGGTGTATTCGTTTCTGCTTTATAACAAAGTGAATCAGTTATACATATACATATGTCCCCATATCTCTTCCCTCTTGCGTCTCCCTCCCTCCCACCCTCCCTATCCCACCCCTCTAGGTGGTCACAAAGCACCGAGCTGATCTCCCTGTGCTATGTGGCTGCTTCCCACTAGCTATCATTTGGTAAAGTAGCAGGATACAAAATTAATGCACAGAAATCTCTGGCATTCTTATACACTAATGATGAAAAATCTGAGAGTGAAATTAAGAAAACACTCCCATTTACCATTGCAACAAAAAGAATAAAATATCTAGGAATAAACCTATCTAAGGAGACAAAAGACCTGTATGCAGAAAATTATAAGACACTGATGAAAGAAATTAAAGATGATACAAATAGGTGGAGAGATATACCATGTTCTTGGATTGGAAGAATCAACATTGTGAAAATGACTCTACTACCCAAAGCAATCTACAGATTCAATGCAATCCCTATCAAATGACCACTGGCATTTTTTTCAGAACTAGAACCAAAAATTTCACAATTTGTATGGAAACACAAAAGACCCCGAATAGCCAAAGCAATCTTGAGAACGAAAAATGGAGCTGGAGGAATCAGGCTCCCTGACCTCAGACTATACTACAAGGCTACGGGAATCATGACAGTATGGTACTGGCACAAAAACAGAAATATAGATCAATGGAACAGGATAGAAAGCCCAGAGATAAACCCACACACATATGGTCACCTTTTCTTTGATAAAGGAGGGAAGGATATACAGTGGAGAAAAGACAGCCTCTTCAATAAGTGGTCCTGGAAAACTGGACAGGTACATGTAAAAGTATGAAATTAGAACACTCCCTAACACCACACACAAGAATAAACTCAAAATGGGTTAAAGACCTACATGTAAGGCCAGACACTATCAAACTCTTAGAGGAAAACATAGGCAGAACACTCTATGACATAAATCACAGCAAGATCCTTTTTGACCCACCTCCTAGAGAAATGGAAATAAAAACAAAAATAAACAAATGGGACCTAATGAAACTTAAAAGCTTTTGCATAGCAAAGGAAACCATAAACAAGACGAAAAGACAATCCTCAGAATGGGAGAAAATATTTGCAAATGAAGCAACTGACAAAGGAATAATCTCCAAAATTTACATGCAGCTCAATATCAAAAAAACAAACATCCATTTTTAAATGAGATTGTTTGGTTTTTTGTGTTGTTGAGTTGCAGGAGTTCTTCATATATTCTGGATATTAACTCATTTTATATATATATATATATATATATATGGTTAGCTAATATTTTCTCCCATTCTGTAGATTGCCTTTTCATTCTAATGAATATGTCCTTTGATGTATAGTTTTTTTTAAAGGATTCATGAATTTTGTATATTTAAAATATTTGAATGCAAGTTATTAGCTTAATATTTGTGAATCTTGTACTAGTCATCAATAATCTTATAAATCATGTAATTGAAAATATTCAGAACTTATAATATCACTTATTTATTTAAATTAAAATACACTTGATTTACAATATTGTGTTTCTAGTGTACAGCAAAGTGATTCAGTTACATATTCATATTTTTTCAGATTATTTTCCATTATAGGTTATTACAAGATATTGAATATAGTTCCCTGGGTTATGCAGTAAATCCTTGTTGCTTATCTGTTTTATGTAGAGTAGTTTGTATCTGTTAATCCCATACTCCTAATTTATCCCTCACCCCCTCCCTTCCCTTTGGTAACCATAAATTTGTTTTCCATGTCTCTGAGTCTGTTTCTGTTTTGTATATAAATTCATTTGTATTATTTTTTAGATTCCACATATAAGCAATATCACATAATATTTGTCTTTCTCTGTCTGACTTACTTCACTTAGTATGATATTCTCTAGGTCCATCCATATTGCTGCAAATGGCATTACTCATTATTTTTTACAGCTGAGTAATATTCCATTGTATACATATACCACATCTTCTTAAACCAATCATCTGTCGATGGCCACTTGGGTTGTTTCCATGTCTTGGCTACTATGAATAGTGCTGCTATGAACATTGGGCTGCATGTATCTTTTTGAATTAGAGTTTTCACCTTTTCAGCATATATGCCCAGGAGTGGGATTGCTGAATCATATGGTAGCTCTACTTTTAGTTTTTTAAGGAACCTCCATATTGTTTTCCACAGTGGCTGCACCAGTTTACTTTCCCACCAACAGTGTAGGAGGGTTCCCAGAAAGGGGAACCACCATTTATTATTTGCAGACTTTTTCATGATAGCCATTCTGACCAGTGTGAGGTGATACCTCATTGTGTTATTATTTGCATTTCTCTAATAATTAGTGATGTTGAACATCTTTTCATGTGCCTGTTGGCCATCTGTCTGTCTTCTTTGGAGAAATGTCTATTTAGGTCTTCTGCCCATTTTTTGATTAGGTTGTTTGTTTTTTTTGATATTGAGTTGTATGAGCTGTTTTTGTATTTTGGATATTAACCCCTCGTCAGTTGCATCATGTACAAATATTTTCTCCCATTCTGCAGATTGTCTTTTCATTTTGTTGACAATTTCCTTTGCTTTTAAGTTTGATTAGGTTCTATGTGTTTATTTTTGCTTTTATTCCTTTTGCCTTGGGAGACTGAGCTAAGAACATACTGCTATGATTTATGTCCAAGAATGTTTTGCCTCCATCCAGTATGTTTTTCATCTCACATGTTCTAAGTTTTCACTTGTAGAAGTCCAATTTGGATCTTTTATATCTTTTTTATATCCAACATTCTAAACATACAGAATATAGTTTATAATAACAGTTTTAATGTCCTCTGATAATTCCAACATCTATGTCAGTTCTGGGTTGGTTGTGATTGAATGGTTACCTCATTATGGGTCATGTATCCATGACTTTTAATCTTTGATTTGATGCCAGGCATTGTACACTTTACCTTCTTGGATATTTATTTATTGTTATGAATCTTCTTGCTTTGTTCTGAGATGAAGTTAAATTAGTTGAGAACACTTTGAGCCTTCTGGGTATTGCATTTATGATTTATTAGGCAGGTCCAGAGCAGTGTCCAGTCTAGGGCTACCTATTCTTCACTGCTGAGTCAAAACCTCCCTAGTAATCTACCAAGTGCCCTGTGAATTTTCAGTTTTTCCAATCTGGCTGATGGGAACAGATACTTTTTTTCCCAACTCCATGTGAATGTTGGGCACTGGTCCCTTTAATCCTTTCAGATGGTTCTTTCCCTAGTTTTGGGTAGTTCTCTCACATACATCTGAACAGTGCTCAGCTCAATATTCTGAGGGGGCTCTCTGCAAATCTCCAGGGTTCTCTTTCTGTGTAACTTTCTCTTCTCTGGTACTCTATCCTATCAACTCTAGCTCCCTGGGTCTCCCTGGGCCCTCAGCTCTCAAAACAGGGAGTCCATTGGGTTATGCCTCAGTGCCCCATCCCTGTACCAGGGCTTAGAATCTTATTATTCTCAAGGTAGTAAGCTAAGGCAATGGTAAGACTCACCTCCTTTGTTTCCTGTCACTCAGGGATCACTGTCCTTTGCCTGATATCTCATCTTTTGAAAATTGTTGTTTCATATATTCTGTCTGTTTCTCTTTAGGTTGTTTTAGGTAGGAGGGTAAATCCAGTCTGCCTGTTACTCCATCTTGGCTGCAAGCAGAAATACCCAAAGAAAATTTTATTGTGCCTTTACTTTTTTGATCAATATTTTCCTGTTTATTTTCTACTTTCAAGTGCTTCTTAATTCAGTCTGGGATCATAGACCCAGGTTTCTGAAATATAATATTGTAAATCTTATAACTCTTCTAAAGAGTTTTTCTTCTGCATTCAACTTTGTAATAACATATAGAGAAAGTATGTTTATTGATCTATATGTTAATTACTTTTTATATTACAAATACTCCTTAACTTTCACATTCTCAGTTCCTAATTGTAATTAATCTTTTGATCATTTGGTAAATACTTTAATTTTCATAGAGGCACATAAATGATAAGGTTTTTTAAAAAAAGTCTTTGCATATGGAAGAATATCTTTCTATTACCTTCAAACAAAAATAATAATTTGACAAAGAATTCTTGTCAAATCTTTTCTCCTTATGATTCTATAGACACTACTTTATTGTCTTCTGATAAGTACCTTTACAGCAAAGTGTACCAAGTTTACCTGCAAACACAGAGAGAGCTGAGATTACAATCTTGGTATATCTGACGAGGTAGAATTTATGTCAAAATTATTGTTAAGAATAATGGTGGAAATGGTGCAAATTGTGACTTCTTCTTTGACCCATGTGTTTAGAAGTGTGTTGTTTATTTTCCAAATATTTCAGGTTTTCTCTGTTAGATTATTGATTTCTAGTTTAATTCTGTTGTTGTCAGAGGACATACTTTTTATTATTTCAATCCTTTTAAATTTGAGACTTGTTCCACTTTCTTGGAGTCTATGCCATGTAGTCTTGAAAAGAATGTGTATTTTGGGGCTTCGCTGGTGGCGCAGTGGTTGAGAGTCCACCTGCCAATGCAGGGGACACAGGTTCGTGCCCCGGTCCGGGAAGATCCCACATGCCGCGGAGCGGCTGGGCCCGTGAGCCATGGCTGCTGGGCCTGTGCATCCGGAGCCGGCGCTTCGCAACGGGAGAGGCCACAACAGTGAGAGGCCCGCGTACCGCAAAAAAAAAGAATGTGTATTTTGTAGTTATTAGGTGTAATGTTAGGTTTTTCTTTGTGATCCAATCAGAAAATATTTTATTTCAGTAGATGAGTTTGTATATATTGCTATGATTTTTATTCTTAGCTTTGTTGTATTGTTTTATGTTATATTTATTTTGTATCTTTGATCTTATATTGGTTCTTTTAATATTTAGAACAATGTATAGTTTATTCTAGTGTCATCATTATACTAATATCTTTATATAATTCTCTAGTCCCTTTTTAGGTTCTGCTATTTGGTTTGTCAGCTTTAAATGTCATCTTCGACTCCCACTTATTACCTATAAGGAAATCAACAACTTATTCAATTTTACCCTTTGTCTTGCCTTTCTCTTTCAGTTTTATTTTTAGTTCTATTATTTCTACTTTGTCAGAGCATATAATATATAATGCTGTTCTTCTATCCTTGTCCACAAGTTTGTTTTTGTCTTAGATCTATAATAATATATTCTGTGCCAACCACTTGTCCATTTCTAAAGTGTTCTCAATTATCTCTTAGTTGGAGGAATTCATTCTTTAATAGATTTCTCAGGATTCTTTGGATTTTTGCCTGTATATTAAAACTATTTCTACAGTTTTGATAATAGCAAAGCAGTTCAACTGATATAAAATCCTTGTCTCATACTTTCCCTTCCTTGAGTTTCTAGAAAATGTTACCCCACTGTATACTTGTTTTGTATGTTGCTGTTGATAAATTTAATGTTACCCTGATCTTTTCTTTTTTTTTAAATACATTTATTTACTTTATTTATTTATTTTTGGCTGCATTGGGTCTTCATTGCTGCATGCGGGCTTTCTCTAGTTGCGGTGAGCGGGGGCTAATCCTCGTTGCGCTGTGTGGGCTTCTCGTTGCGGTGGCTTCTTTTGTTGCACAACGTGGGCTCTAGGTGCCTGGACTTCAGTAGTTGTGGCACACAGGCACACATGGGCTCAGTAGTTGTGGCTCGCAGGCTCTAGAGTGCAGACTCAGTAGTTGTGGCACACAGACTTAGTTGCTCCCTGGCATGTGGGATCTTCCCAGACCAGGTCTCTGGAGGTCTGAAAGATTTTTATTATCACTATTATTATTTAAAGTCTAAGACTTTTTTACTAGATATGTCTCAGAAGTGACCAAACTGGGTCAGGTTCCCAGATGCACTGTAGGGTACACTCAGATCTTTTATTTAAGAGTTTGTTTTAATTATAGTTTTAAATTGACATTCTATTGTGTTTCTTTTTCAGGGACTCCAATTACAGATATTATTGAACCTTGTTTGCATATCTTTTGTTTCTTTCAGTTCCTTTCTGATCATTTTTACTTCTTTTTTTCCCTTATTTTGAATTAATTAGCTTCTCTCTTTTCATTTTCATTCTCTATATGCTTTCATATACATTTAGTTATATATAATGGCCCTTCATTTCTGAGATTTTGTTTTTTCTTTCAGTTTCTTCCTGTAGTTTGGTGCCTGAGTTTTTAAATGTTTGATTCATGGTAACTTTTTTTAATATCAGCATTTGCTGATTTAGTTATATTTAATTCATATTGAAACATTATGTAAATGTTTTCTTCTGCTGTGTGACTTTTTTCCCATATGGGAGAATATTTTCATTTGTCAAAATTTTGAATTCTCATTTGCTATTTTAAAAAATTTCTATGGTAATTTTGTTTAGATGCTGAGCTCTTTTTGTCATGTTCATGTATGTTAGCTTTTCCTGGACTCACAATAGCAGGTGATCAGTGGGGGTGGAATTTGGATGGTTTAATTTATTTCTTAGTTCAAGAGCCCCTTCTTATGTTGCTCCAGTGAAGTACAGTTTCTTTAGTAAATGCTGCCACTTTCTTTCTGGTCCACCTTCTTATGATTCTATGATAGATACTATGTCATTACAGGAGGACCATGATCTTTTGCCTCTGCCTCCTTTCCCTTTACCATCCATCTTCCAGAAGACACCTGTTCTTCAACTGCCTCTCTCAGAATTGGCACCTGCCCGGGACTGCCACTCTGCTCCTGCACATTTTCCAAGCCACTCCCTTATGACTCCCCGGTAGCCAGTCATCCAGTCCACCAGGTACCAGATCTTTGGTCACTCAGGGTGGGGCCCTCTTTCTGGGTTTATTTAATCAGATATGATCTGAGTCCCTTCCCCTCTTGTACCCTGCACCCTTTTGGGCATGATCCCAGCCTGACCCTTCCCTAGGGTGAGCACTGGCACTGACCCTTCAGGTCTTAGATGGTTATTTCCTCATGTCCATCCAGGTTTAAATTTGTTCTCTCTCCTGCTTATGTTGTAGGCTTGGGTGTTGGGTGACTTTACTTTCTTTCCTTTTCAGTACATTTTTTAAGGGAAGCGGGTGGAGAGATTCAAATGTAGATGGCCACCCTTATTCTATGGAAATCTGGAAATTCACATGGTCTTCAGCTTTTGCTCCAGTGTAAGAAAAACAGCACTAGAAACTGGAGATGGAGCATTATAAAAATGGCTTATGAAATAAAGATGATAGGGAGCACCAACCAGTAGCCCTGCATTCAAAGTCTATTTGTGTAGTCACTGCAGTCAAGTAAATATACATATATATATATATATTTTTTTTTTAAGTTAAAGCAAAATGTTTCCTACTGTATAACACAGGGAACTATACACAATATTTTGTAATAACCTATAAAGGAAAAGAATCTGAACTGGAACATATATATATATATATATATATATATATATATATATATATATATAGCTGAATCACTGTGCTGTATACCTGAAACTAACATGATATTGTAAATCAACTATACTTCAATTTTAAAAAAAGGAAAAAAATGTTTAAGAAGAAATGATGTTATTTTTTTGATTCCCTACTTTACCCTTTTTGACAAAAGAGCTTCTACACTATGTCCATAGTTATGTAGTGCTCTGAGGGTTGTTTCAGACATTTTCTGTCTGGCTGCATCACATTCGCGGATGTGACACATCTGTCTAGTTTCTTCTGTTTCCTCCCAGGTTGGTCTGGTGTTTGCTGTCTGGAAGGACATAGAGAGGGAAGAAACTGGCAGTGAGAGAGAAAAGGCATGATGGGCTACCTCTGGAAGACAGCTAAGAGGAGATCACTGCCCACTTTTGGTTTAGTGCGGCTCCTGAGTTCTGTAGCTAGAGGTAGACAAAGTGAATCCATCTTTTTCGATTTTCTTTCGGACTGGGTTTTGATTCTTATGGTAGAATCCAAGAATATGTTGTTAATCTCTTCAGCATTGACATTAGTGAAAATCCCCTCAAGACTTTGGCATCTGGTCTTCTCTTTAGTTTCCAACACTGTTGCCAGTTTTCATCTTTTTGTAATTCTTCACAGATATTATAATGGAAATTGGAAAAAAGGCACATTAGGTTCTGCTGATTTGCCCTGATACTAACCCAGAAGTTCTACCAATTATTTTTTAGTAATGAATAGGAAAATATTGTAATAAGGGCATGATTCAGTTATTAATAATATTACATATTTCTCAAGTAGCCTACTTTAAACATTTAATGATTCCTTAATAAAAATGTACATGAAAACTTTCTCTCCTCATATAAAACTCTTACATCAGATGAATTTAAGTTACGTATTTCCTCACCAAATTTAGTCAAAAGTTTATAATTTCTGTGGTTAAACACTTTATTCATGGTAATGTTTGCATGTTAAAATGGCTTTTGAAGGAGCATGGAATTCACACAAACCCAATACCACCTTCACCCACATAACAAAGAAAATAAGTCCTGTGGGGAATTTCACTAGAGTAATGGTTGAAAATGTGAAGTATGTGGTTAGATCTGGTTCAAATCCAGTCTCTTCCCTTTATTACTTGTATGATCTTGAGAAAGTTACTTTATAACTCTTAAGTATCAGTTTCCTCATGCGTAGAATGTAACATTAGTATGCCCACCTCATAGGCACTTGTGTGAAGATGTACTGAAAGAATATGTATGAGACACTTAGCACAGTGCCTGGAACATAGTAGCAACTCAGTAGCATGAGGGGAAGATGATAAGGATGATGATGATGATGATGCTTACAAAAGGTAAACAGGGTGGATGTTACTCTGCGGGTGTTTCTTGAATTTTTTAGTCAGTAACTTTTTTTTTTTCAAAATTTCATCTCAGGAAATATTGCCATGGCTACTTCTGTTTCTAAAAATTTGATACTGCCTTCCAGGGTGTGTCTTTTTTTATGACAGATGGTCAGCAGCTAGTGGTAAAAGAAGTGTGGAGTATCATAGTACTTCATTTATTTATGGGAAATGTTTTACTGCCCCACCCTTCAACTAGTTGGAAAATGAAAGTCAAAAACTGGAAACTCTATTTATAAATGGACAGTGCTGTGATCTCAGTGTCTGAAACTGTAGACTTTTAGAAAATATTTATAGCATATTGGAAACTAGTTACTGATCAGTGCAGCCTTGCCCCCTTTTTAAAAAAAAAACTAACCCAGAAAACATGAAATTTGGTTAAATTAAAATTGAATACTGAAATGGCATCAGAGACAATTAACTATGTATCATTTTATGTAAGTCTTTAAGAGAAGAGGATGGAGAAAAATGATTAACTCTTTTGTTAATAGAGGCATTTGAAGTGAATAGAGATATTTGTTAATTCAGCCTAAAAAATAAGGTGAATGGGGACTTCCCTGGTGGCACAGTGGTTAAGAATCCGCCTGCCAATGCAGGGGACACGGGTTCAAGCCCATGTCCAGGAAGATCCCACATGCTGCGGAGCTACTAAGCCTGTGCACCACAACTACTGAGCCTGCGAGCCACAACTACTGAGCCTGCATGCCACAGCTACTGAAGCCCGTGCACCTAGAGCCCATGCTCTGCAACAAAGAGAAGCCACCACAATGAGAAGCACGTGCACTGCAACCAAGGGTAGCCCCCACTCGCTGCAACTAGAGAAAACCCATGCACAGCAACGAAGACCCAACGTAGCCAAAAATAGATAATTTTAAAAAAAGAAAAAATAAGCTGAACGAATGGAAACATTATACATTTATAAAGATACTGAGGCCATGTCTACATTTGACCAAGGAGGCAATCTAGCATAGTGGTTAGGAGTGGGGAATTCAGGAGTTTGCCTGAGTTCCAAACCCAATTCTGTCACCTGCTCAAACAGGTTATCTTGGAAGTCACTCAACAACTGCTCTGTGCCACGGTGTGTCTACGTCATAATGTTGAGGATTAAGTGAGATAGTACATGCAAAACATTTGAAATGGTGTGTGGTACATAATAAATGCTCTCAAAATTCTAGCTACTATTCTTCTAACTAGCTTGGCCAAAACAAACACTCTCCCCCGCCCCTTATTACTCCAGTTTGGTTGTTATGAACGTGCATGAGACAAGCCCATTTCACTGGTTTAGAGATAGGTCTCTGCATTAAGTGGTCAATGTGAACATCTTACAGTTCTTTTTTATTGTGTAATTCTTACCACCATGGTTCTTACTGCCATGACCATTAATGTATGCCAGGGTGGGTAGTGAACATTGCAGGAAGGAAGGGTCTCTGAACAGTCCCCTAGGTGCCTATGTTAAAGAAGCTGTTTAGAGGACTCTGCTTCATTCCTATCAGCCTGGAGCCCAGACTTTTGCCCTAATGAAAACACCCATTACCTTGCCATAATAAAACTAGGGCATTTCATGAACTTGTGTGATTATTGAAAAATCATTTTCCATGAACATCATCGGTCATTATTTAGAGCTTGACATTTTGCAAGTGGAATCAACAGTCTAATGAAGATAATATTGCTCATACAGCTAAACTATACCATATGCTTAATCCAAAAAATAGGGGAGATTCATAGATAACAGATTGCAATGTATCTTTTTTATGTGCAGTTCGTGAGTGGACTGTGTGACTTGGCTGTATTTGGCACTGTTACTTTTCTAAAAAGAGACCCTCACATGGAAGAGAATATCGTAATACATCTTGGAAATTAAAGTTATAGCTACACCAGTGTATTTCATAAGGAGAACTCTTGCCAGCAAGAGGGATGGTTAGGAATATTAATGTTCCATTTTATCTATATATTATTCTTGTATCTGTATCTAGGTTATAGTCTTGTATCCGTGATTATATTCTTTCCATGTTTACAGAGTCAGGATCCGAATTTTGCAACAAAAGGTGTTGTCATTGTTTTTAAGCTATCAGCTTATTTAGCACTTAGTATATAGCCCAAGCATTTTACATACGTTTCACCATTTAATTCTCATAAAAGCAGTGTATGTAGGTGTTTTTTATCCACCTTCTGCTAGAGAGAAAAACAAGGCTCAAGTTTATATAACCTTGCGGAGTTGAGATGCAGACCCTGAAAGGTTATGCTCTTAAAGACAGCTCAGGGCTGCATGTGAGAGAGTGAGGCCTTTGGAATTGGTGGGGAAAAAGACCATAAACTGTTGAAGCAATTGACATTGTCCACTTTCTAGTGCTTCATTTGTGTGGAAATGAAACTTTGGAACAGGATGGTATACAAAAGAATCATGAAATGCCACAATAATTGTAACATTACCTGTAAATACATAGATACATATAGAAGATAAAAGTTAACACACTATAATATAGCAATAATCAATCCCATGAACATTTTATGAGCTTCATGAGGCCACTATTTATTCTACAAGATTGTGATGATCACACAGTTGATATTGCTGAAAAGTGTTATGAATATAGAAAACACACTTTTTTTTCCCTCTAGCTCACTTTGGTACACACACCTTTGAGGAAGAAATTGTATCATCTGCTAAAAGTTCGTGTTCAAGGTACTTATACAGGGACATATAAAGAAAGTGAATGTAGGAAGTTGTCAATAGATTTCTTAAAGTATTTTCTGGCACACTGACTTCCTTTCAAGAGGAAGTCATTATCGTTATATATGGACTCATTACATAAGCACCCTAAAAGATTAGCACCCATCTTTTGCTCTACAGAAAAAAAAATCAAGAATTTAGAACATACAATCAAAAATGGTGACCTTATATAGCAAGGCTTGAAATTAGCAATCCTTATCCTAAGCTGTGTGTTAGAATCAGCTGCATTTGTGTGTGTGTATGTTTGTTATTGAAGTACACTTGCTGTACAGTATTACGTATAAGTTACAAGTGTATACTATAGTGATTCACAACTTTTAAAGGTTACTCCATTTATGGTCATTATAAAATATTGGCTATATATTGTTGTACAATATATCCTTATAGCATATTTTATACATAATCGTTTGTACCTCTTAATCCCCTACCCCTATATTGCTCCTCCCCGCTTCCCTCTCCCCACTGGTAGCTGCTAGTTTGTTCTCTATATCTGTCCACTCCTTTTTTGTTATATTCACTAGTTTGTTGTATTTTTTTTATTTTTTAATTGAAGTATAGTTGATTTACAATGTTGTTACTTTCTGGTGTACAGCAAAGTGATTCAGTTATATATCTATAGATAGATAGATAGATAGATTTTCTTTTTCAGATTATTTTCCATTATAGGTTATTACAAGATATTGCATGTAGTTCCCTGTGCTATACAGTAGGACCTTATTATTTATCTATTTTATATATAGTAGTTTGTATCTGATAATCCAAAACTCCTAATTGATCCCTTCGTACATATTTCCCCTTTGGTAACCATAAATTTGTTTTCTATGTCTGTGAGTCTGTTTCTGTTTTGTATATAGATTCATTTGTATAATTTTTTAGATTCCACATATAAGTGATATCAGATATTTGTCTTTCTCAGTCTTACTTCACTTAGTATGATAATCACTAGGTCCATCCATGTTGCTGCGAATGGCATTTTCTTTTTTATGGCTGAGTAATATTCTATTGTGAAATATATATATATATGTGCATATATGCCACATTATATAAATATGATTTGTATACCACATCTTCTTTACCCATTCATCCATCAGTGGACATTTAGGTTGCTTCCATGTCTTGGCTATTGTAAATAGTGCTGCTATGAACACTGGACTCCTATCTTTTTGAATCAGAGTTTTCATCTTTTCAGGATATATGCCCAGGAGTGGGATTGCTGGATCATATGGCAACTCTGTTTTTAGTTTTTTAAGGAATCTCCATACTGTTTTCCATAGTGGCTGCACCAATTTACATTCTAACCAACAGCGTAGGAGGGTTCCCTTTTCTCTACACCCTCTCCAGCATTTATTATTTGTAGACTTTTTAATGTTGGCCATTCTGACCCGTGTAACCAACAGCGTAGGAGGGTTCCCTTTTCTCTACACCCTCTCCAGCATTTATTATTTGTAGACTTTTTAATGATGGCCATTCTGACCCGTGTGATGTGATGCCTCATTGTGGTTTTGATTTGTATTCCTCTGATAACTAGCAAAGTTGAGCACCTTCGTATGCCTATCGGCCATTTGTATGTCTTCTGTGGAGAAATGTCTATTTAGGTCTTGTGCCATTTTTTGATTGGGTTGTTTTCTTTTTTGTTATTGAATTATATATTGAGTTTGTATATTTTGGAAATTAAGCCCTTGTTGGTTGCATCATTTGCAAATAGTTTCTCCCATAATTTAGGTTGTCTTTTCATTTTGCTGATGGTTTCCTTTGCTGTGCAAATGCTTATAAGTTTGATTAGGTCCCATTTGTTTCTTTTTGTTTTTATTTTATTGCCTTGGGAGACTGACCTAAGAAAACATTGGTATGATTTATGTCAGAAAATGTTTTGCCTATATTCTCTTCTAGGAGTTTTATGGTGTCATGTCTTATATTTAAATCTTTAAGCCATTTTGAGTTTATTTCTGTCTATGTTGTGAGGAAGTGTTCTAACTTCATTGATTTACATGCAGCTGTCCAGCTTTCCCAACACCACTTGCTGAAGTGTTGCATTTTTTAAGATTCCATATAGAAGTGATATCATACAGTGTTTGTCTTTCTCTGTCTGACTTTTTTCACTTAGCATAATACCCTTCAAGTCCATCCATGTTGTTGCAAATGGCAAAATGTCATTCTTTTTTAGGGCTGAATAGCATTCCATTACATATATACACACCACATCTTCTTTATCCATTCATCTGTTGGTGGTTACTTGCTGCTGTCAACATTGGGTGTATGTATCTTTATGAATTAGTATTTTTTTGGATATATATCCAGGAGTGGAATTGCTGGGTCATATGGTACTTCTATTTTTAGTTTTTTGAGAAACCTCCATACTGTTTTCCACAGTGGCTGCACCAATTTACATTCCCACCAAAAGTGTATGAGGGTTCCTTTTTCTTCACATCCTCACCAACATTCGTTATTTGTGTTCTTTTCGATGATAGCCATTCTGACAGGTGTGAAGTGTTATCTCATTGTGGTTTTTATTTGCATTTCCTTGATGATTAGTGATGTTGAGTATCTTTTAATGTGCTTGTTGGCCATCTGCATTTCCTCTTTGGACAAATGTCTATTCAGTTCTTCTGCCCATTTTTAAATCTGGAGAATCAGCTGCATTTTTGACAAGGATGCCAAGATAGTTCAATTGGGAAGAAGAATCTTTTCAGTAAATGTTACTGGATAACTAAATAGTCACATGCAAAAGAATGCAATTGGATTCCTACCTCACAGAACACACAAAAATTAACTTAAAATGGATCATAGACATAAATGTAAGAGCTAAAAGCATAGCAATCTTAGAAGAAAGCATAAGAGTAAATCTCTATGACTTTGCATTAGGCAGTTATTTCTTAGATAAAATACCAAAGGCAACAAAAGAAAAAATAGTTAAGCTGTACTAAACCAAAATTTTAAACTTTTTTTCTGCAAATGATACTACTAAGAAAGCAAAAAACAACCCACAGAATCAGAGAAAATATTAACAAATCATGTATCTGATACAGGATTTGCATGCAGAATATATTAAGAATTCTTGAAATTCAATCATAAAAAGACAAATAGCCCACTTTTAAAATGAGCAAAGGATCTGAATAGACATTCCTCCAAAGAAGTTATACACATGGTCAATATCCATATGAAAAGGAAAATGTAAATCAAAACCACAACGAGATACCACTTTGTATCAGCTAGGATGGCTATAATAAAAAAGATAGACATCCGTAAGGGTCACTAATAAGAGGATGTGGGGAAACTGGAATACTCATACATAGCTGGTAGGAGTGTAAAATTAGCAGGTCCTTAAAAGTTTAAATATAAAGTTACCATATGATGTAGCAAGTCTACTCCTAGGTATATACCCAAGAGAAATGAAAACAAATGTCCATACAAAAACTTATACATAAATATTCATAATAGCATTATTCATAATAGCCAAAAAATGTAGAAACAACTCAAATGTCCATCAAATGAGTAGATAAAGAAAATGTGATACATCCATACAATAACATATTAATTCAGCCATATAAAGGAATTAAGTATTGATACATGCTATAAAATAGATACACCTTGAAAACATTATGAATTGTATAGTTTGTAAGTTACATTTCAGTGAAGCTAATTTGACAAAAATCAGCTTGGGTACTTTTACAAATCTTTATGTCTAGGCTGAACCTAGATCAATGAGATCACTCTCTTATGGTGAAACTCAAGCATCAGTATTTTTTAAAGCTCCCCAGGTGATGGCATTGTGTAGCCAAGGTTGAGAATCATTGCTCTAAAATTAGCTCTAATCTAAATGAGTTTCTGATTTAGGAAACTCGGGAAGAGTTTAGATCCGAGGTAAGAAGACTCTAGATTTCCCCATCTCGCTACTCAAAATGTGGTCTTCAGACCAGCAACATCAGTATCACTTGGGAACCTGTTAAAAATGTAGATTCCTGGCCTCCCCTCACCCCCGGCCTCTGTAAATCAGAATCCAGTTTAATGAGATCCCCAAGTGATCTAAATTTTGAGAAGCATTGCTCCAGGTCAGTGGTTCTCAATCTTGGCTGAATGTTGAAATCATCTGGGAGTTCAAAAAAAATATTGACGCCTGGGTTCCACCCCCAGTGATGCTTCTGGTATGAGGTACAGCATCTGTATTTTAGAAGTTCCTCAGGTGATTCTAATGTGAGACAAAGAGAGAATAACTGATGTAAACATACTGTTTGGGGGACATTTAATGGTGAAAAGAAGAAAAGATAGTTAAAAATAAAATTTATTTATTTAGTTTTTGACATAAAGGTAGAGGAACATGCATAACCAAGTGGAAATTATTGATGACAAAAATTTGCAGAGGTCTGATGAAGGAACGGGAGTACAGCAACAGTAGGGAAGGTTTGCCCTAAAAAGATACAGGGGGGCTTCCCTGGTGGCGCAGTTGTTGAGAATCCACCTGCCGATTCAGGGGACACGGGTTCGTGCCCCGATCTGGGAAGATCGCACATGCCGCGGAGCGGCTGGGCCCGTGAGCCATGGCCACTGAGCCTGTGTGTCCGGAGCCTGTGCTCCGCAACGGGAGAGGCCACAACAGTGAGAGGCCCGCGTACTGCAAAAAAAAAAAAAAAAAAAAAAAAAGATACAAGAAAAGAAAAAAAACGACCAAGCATTTTCCCCTCCAGGTACAGGAGTGTGATCTTTTATATGATTATTAGAGACTACTCAAATTTAAGTGGCCAATGGTTTGTGAGTTCTTTTTTTTTTTAAGGACATTTTATTTATTTGTTTGTTTGTTTATTTATTTATTTATTTATGGCTGCATTGGGTCTTCATTGCTGCGCACTGGCTTTCTCTAGTTGTGGCGAGCCGGGGCTAATCTTTGTTGCGGTGCGCAGACTTCTCATTGCGGTGGCTTCTCTTGTTGTGGAGCACGGGCAGGCAGGCTTCAGTAGTTGCAGCACATGTGCTCAGTAGTTGAGCGCGCAGGCTCAGTAGTTGTGGCGCACAGGCTTATTTGCTTTGCGGCATGTGGGATCTTCCTGGACCAGGGCTCGAACCTGTGTCCCCTGCATTGACAGGCAGGTTCTCAACCACTGTGCCACCAGGGAAGCCCCTGTGAGTTCTTAAGGGAAGACTTTTTAAACTGCACTGGAAAATATGTGGCTACTTCATGAACTTACCTTTCTTTTAATATATATTAAAAAAAAGAGTGTTTATTAATCCAGTGGTAGGTATTCCTTCCCAATAACCAGAGTACCAGTGTCCCAGTATCGGTGTCCAGTTTCTCAGTTCTGGGGAAATTGAATTCCTACAGACGGTGGGAGCTGAGCTGAGTCGGGGGTGTTCTTCCTGGGTGTGTCATTTGGGCCTGAAGGATTCCCCTCACCAACAATGGGCCTCACCTTGTAATGACCAGTGCCTTCTACCCGTAACTGGTCTTTGCAGAATCACTTTAAATACTCTAAAGTATTCCCTAGGCAAAGTTATGAAGCTTGCAGAGCAGGTCTTTGCGATCTCTCATTTCATCCCGCACCCTCCCCATCCCTCCCACCAGCCTTATTCTGCACATGTTCTTCTCCAGGTGACTTGGGTCCACTTCTCTGTTCCAGCATCACTATACTGTGCCCTTGTCTCCACTGAGATTAGCCACGTGGAGTTGATGTGTGTAGTGTGTGTGCGCGTTTAAGTGCTTTAGTGAGTCTCTGCTAACTTGGTGCGTAACTATTAAAGGAAACCCACAGTCTCTTCTCCCTTCTTTCCTTCTCCCTCTTCTTCCTCCTCCTCATCTCCCTTTTCTCCCTCCCTCCTTTCTCCCTAACATCTCTCTCTCTTTCCTCTTATTCCCTCCATTTCAGGCACTGAGGCTCTGAGCCCTTTAACAAAATGAAAAGAAGTGACTTAAGTGGTGAGACATGAGAACCCAGTGACCCTAAAACCATTACTGTTTTTGCTAAAGGCAAGCCTGATCTTAAACATACAGGGAAATTTCTACACTCCTGAGAGGGAAATTACATGATCAGTTATTATCAGTATGTGATAGCACATACGTGGGTAGCATGCAATTAAATTCCAAAAATCAACTAATGCATTTAAATACTGCAGAACTACCTTGCAGTTCTGGATAGTTTTCCTGTCTTTAAACTCCCAAACTCTGTAAAATATCTGAGTTTTCTCTTTGTTATACTTTTTAATGTCTTTATGGAAGCATAGAAATTTTCACAAGTTCTATACTTTAAAAAAGCTTAAAATTTTCCTGATCACAATAATAATGCATGCTAGTTGTATAAAGCACTGTAGAAAATAGAAGTCTTTTGTAGTCTCACCCCACCCATCCCCCTATCCCAGCTAACAGTTTGGTGTATATTTTTCCATATTTCCATTATTACCATCTTCCCTTCCCATGTATGTATGACTCTTTTAAAAAAATTCACCTGGAAATATTTCTAAAATCCATCACTTTCCAAAGGACTAGTTCCAGGGAATTGGTACATGACCTTGTCTAGGGATTTTAATAACTTTTAACATTTTGATGTGGAGTAACCCAAGATTTATGATACTTTATTCAGTTCCCTTAAATGTACATTTGGTTTTCTTGATTTATTTAATAACTTGGAGTCCCTAGGGTGTTTGGTTATTGTTCTAATCACTTGTCTTCTATTGTATTTCCTTGGCATATATCTCCAACCACATCCTTGTCAAAATATTCTGATAAGTACATTTTAAAAAGTAGCATCACAGCATACTTAGGAAGGTTGGTTGGCTTTTGTTTTTTTCATCATGATTTGTATCATGATGATTCTGCCTGTGATGATTTTTCCCAGCAAATAATTCATCACTGGGATTACTCACAACCTTTAGTGTTCAAAATTCATCTCATCTTATTAAGTTCCCTTATTTTGCAATATCTGTGGCTCTTCTGAATAATGAAAAATTGAAATAAATGAATAATATACAGATAAACTTTCTTTAAAAGTTATTAGAAAAAATATGTTTTATTTAACCATGCCTAATACTTTGGGGGTATTCCAGTGAGCTCTGCTTTTAAAGATGAGAAATTTGGGGGTTCCTCCTTCTTTCTTGCGTTTTTTTTGGATTGAATGAATTTTGTTTTGTTCTTCCGTGGTCCTATCTTTGTTTTTAAGTTACCTTAAAATTTTAACATGCAAATTTTACTTAGCTAAATCTAAATTTAATGAACAGCTTTACCCTCTTCCAAACAATACAAAGACTTTAAAATGCTTTCATTCTGATTTCCCCCCCGACTTACTTGCTATTTTTATCATCCAGATTTTAGCTCTGTTTGCTTGTTTTTAACCCCACAAATTAGACACCATCATCATCATTCTGTTAAGATTTTCTCACATTCACCATTTTCTTTGCTCATCACTCCTACTTGCATTCAGAGCTTCCAGGATCAAACCCTAGTTCCTGTCATTTTGGACCGGTTGACAGTCTCATGGTATACAGGTAGTTAGTTAAATGCCTCAGGAAGAAAATGAGAAGTCCAGGGAAATATCACCCCCCCATAGTGCTGCCCCCAGGCCTAGAGGCATCCCTGCATATTTCCCTCTCACTCTCTAGTTAGTGGGTTTTATGGAATAGAGAGGAAAAAGGAAATCTTTTAGAATTCTAAAGTTAAACATATTGACTTTAAAGGACTGTCACTTATTCTGAGATTGTATTCATCCTACCTTTTGTTGCTATTAAAATTACCTTTATTTTATGGTAATGGTAGTTGAAAGTTTTTTGGTTTTGTTTTTAATTCATGAATTTTGTTTTAACATTTCCTTACTTGGCAAATACAACGTTGCCAATCACAATCCAGATTTTTTGAAAATGTATGGGTCCTTGAAATCCCAAGCCACTGCTGTAGACAACTAGCTGTGAGTTTGGGGTGTGGACATTGAACCACCTGAAAACATGTCCTCTTATTTTCAGGGGCCTTATTGGTTATTCCTATGTGGACAAATCCTATGGTGTTAATAGTAGTTTGCAACCTTTTATTGGATTATCAAGTAGTCCAACGATTGAAATTATATCTAACAACTTCTTCCATAAGGCTGAGTCTAGACTAGCAAAATGACATGGGTGCCTCATGCACACCCGGCATACACCTGGTGGTGTTTATGCTCCCAATTTTTAAAAAACACCCACTACCCATTGTTTGGCCAGTAACTTACTATGGGCCTTTCTCATTTGTAACATGAGGGCGTTGGACTAACTGATCTCCAAGTTCTTTTCAACAGTAATGTAGGTTGTGATTATATTTGCACATACAATTTTTTAAAATCTTAAAAAAGTATAACTATTTCACATGTATTTGTAGTACATACAAGTTTCACGCTGTAAATTTAGACATGGAAGACATTCGTTTTTCTCATGCAGGCTAATATTTAAAAGGCATGTTGCATCTGTGATATGGGGGCTGCCATCTTGACAGATGCTCTTTCTTCATTTCCCTGTGAGTGTTCAGCATGAAGTCTGCACTGGATGACTTGAGTTCTCATTTCACTGCTGTAACGAATGGTCATGTTTAAGTACAGCCAGATTATTTATTGCAAAGGGTCACAGGACTCATTTTTTTAATTGTCACGTGCTTGACCTTGAAGTTGTTATGTAAACATTCAGTCACTGTGACAGTATAGACAAGTGATGACTAGTTGAAGATGCACAACCACACATTTTGGAGGCCTCTGAATTCATGACCAAGTTGTTAACTGGCAGGTTTGTTATTTCCTGTAAATATGAGGAAAGGAAGTATTAAAATCATTGACACCCATTTGAGAGAGGAAATTAACATTTTTAAAAAAATTCTTTTCTAGTGAAGGAAGCCCGTCCCCCAGAATGGAGCTGCTGCACAATATCGATCCAAACTTCGTAGATGTTTCACCATGTGAGTACCTTGTTTATTGCTACTAATTTAAATACTGTTGGCTCACAAAGACAGTTTTATTACCTAGTGTCTCTCTAGCCTAATTCTCTTTCTCCACTTGAGTTTGCTATAAAGGTAAACAGTTCTCCATGGCACCTGTTTCACCAATCTCACTGTGGCTTTGGTGCCACAAAGGGTGAATGCTGCTTAATGGCTTATATGACCTCATAAGCCATTTCCCTCTCCATGACTCAGTTTTCCCATCTATAAAAGGAGAACCCATGGGATCTCCGAGCCTCCTTCTAACTGTAAATGTCATGCTGTTGTTGCCCTGTTCTTACCTGAGAGTGTCAGAGCCTCCTTCTAGAAAACTCAAGGTCAAGTAAGCCACCACATCATCTGATCAGGCTGGTCAGGTGCTGCCCAGACCTGCTGGGTCTCATAAACCCATGATTTCCCTGGCAAGGCTGCAGTTTAGCTTGATTCTGCCTACTGCCTAAATTAACCCATAGGGAACCCTGTTAATTCCTGCAGGGAAAGAGGCCATGTGGTGCTTTCACATCCCCACAGATTGTAATAGTCCTATATAAATACCATGCTAGTGGCCCTGATGCCCCTACGTCATGAGTTTGGGCCTGGAAAACCTTAACTATTAGGCCCTTTGCCCAGGTTCCATCATAAGGCCTCATGGTGAGACTGTCTGCAGAAAACAGTGCTCTTATACTCCCTTCCTTCACTTGGGTGCTCACACCCCCTCCTTTTAGACATACTGCTGCTCCATCATTCAGGCTCTCCTTACTCTTTTATCCTCTCCAATCTGTGTTACAACCTGCCTAAGATTCCCCCTTCTGGAGAATGACCCCCAGTAATTCTGAGTGTGTCTTCGGGCATTTGAGGTCCAGCTCACCTCGCCAGCCTCACTCCAGGCCCTCCTTGCCATCTTCTTGCCCTACTAGCCACTTGCCATTTCCAAGCATGCAGATTGTCATACTTATGTCTTGAACATGCTTTTCCCTATGCCTGAAACACCTTTCCCTGCCTCTCCACAATTTTTCCTCATCCCTTAAAACCCAGCGCAAATGTCCCACCTCTGTGAATGCTTTCCAGAAGCCCTGGAAGAAGCAGTACTCCTTCCTCTGTGCACCCCTTCGTATGTATCTCTGTATAGTGTTCACCAAATTCTCCTGTATGTGCCTGCATTTCCCACTAAGCCGAGAGCTCCGTATATCAGGGTCTATGTCATATTTATCTTTACATCCTCATAAGTGAACACAAACACCCGGCACTTGGTAGGTACTCAGTGATGATTACTTAATGACTGAATGGACAGTTGGAGGAGAGTTGAAATGGAATAAAGACCACCTAGAATCACTAGACCTGGAAAGGAAAGTGCCCTGAGATAGGTAGGAATGGCTACAGGATGGAGAAATTTCTATTTTTATTGGAGTAAACAGACATCAGTGAGAGAGGCAAGGGTAGTAATATGTCCGATATGGTAGCCACGAGCCCTGTGTGACTACTGAGCACTTGAAATATGGCTAATTGTGGATCAAGATGTGCTGTGAGTATGTGCACATCCGATTTTGAAGACTGAGTATGAAAAATATAAAACATATATACATTTATTACTTGTTGAAGTGGTAATACTTTGGCTATATTGAGTTTAAATATATTGATCGCAATTTCATCTGTTTCCTTTTCCTTTTTTAATGTGCTTAATAGAAAATTTAAAATCACATGTGTAATTTGCATTGCATGTCTCTTGGTCTAGAAGAATTGTTCTAGAAAATGCTTGGAAATGATTTGATCAGCTGTGTGAGAGGATCACAGACCTATGATTAGTTACTGTGGAGCTATGTCAATCGTTTAAACTTTTCTCTGCCCCAGCACACCTAGGGATATGACACATTCCAGTCTGTAACCGGCTCACTGCAGAAGTGATTGCTAACCAGGAGCCAGTCATATCAGAATCCCTCAGGGTGGCCAGAGGGAGGCAGGAACGGTTTTTACAGCTTCTGAGTAATTTAATGCACTGCAAAGCCCAGCATAACTTCCAGGGATGTGCTGAATATGCTGCCCACATTACAGTGGTTTTAAGCTGTTCTCATCCACTAAGTTCCATCTACAAGTGAAAAGCCTTAAGCCTCCTTCACTCACTAAGCTGCATTTTGTCATGGCATCAGAAATGGGAGCTTGAGAACTATACGCCCATGTGACCCGACCATAGTGCTGCTTGCCACGGGCTTCTTAGCACAACCTGCTGTGATTTTTGCGTCCCCTCAAGTGCCTCTAGCAAAGTAATAGCACAGGCAGAAAGTTTCACCAGTGTAAGAATTGGGGCATGGAAATCAGAAGAGAGAACTGTCTTAGCCTTGCCCCTCATAGATTGTAAGGTCTTGAGCAAGTCCCTTCACTTTTCTTCAGCTTAGTTTCCCATATGTTAATTGCTGGACTTACTGAGACCCTTTGTGCTGTCACAAGTTCAGAGACACTTTCTGGCTGCCCGCTGCTCCTTCCCCGCTCCTAGGAGTCCACTCCAGGCCTTCCTGTTGGCCTTTCCTGCCAGCCTGGGGACTCTTGCTCTAACCCTGAATGTAATGAGGGACGTTGTCAGGCCCTGCCATTGACAAAGAGCCACATTCACTGTTGGTTCACAGAAACAGGGTGTCCCCTACTGTGTGTACCTGCGGGTGGCAAGGTGCCGCCTCCTCCTTATGCATGGGCGATACCGGGGGCCTTTTCTGCCCGGTTTTCATATCCATTTCACACCACTGTGTGGCAGAATTAGGAAAAAGGGGAGTTATCTTTGGGGTTCTGCACCTCCAGAGGATGGTGATACAAGCCCAGTTCCTTTTCTGGGCAATCAGTTTGTGGGGGAAAAATTAAATCCAGCTATAAGAAAATACGTATTTATAGGACAGCCAAGTCTGCATTGTTATATTCACAGAATATGTTTTATGACTATGTTCTAGAGGCTGTTATGGAATAAAATCAGAAAGCAGCCAATCTAGGGTATCAATGAAGGATTGACAATTGAGTCTGTGTTATCATAGAAACAGTTCTTTGGTTTCTAACTCCAGCACTTCCCAGATGATGTGTACTTACTTATGGGAGAAGAGAGTAATATTCCACCTCCACCTTCCCCAAAGCCACTTCGTCACTTCCTCACCTGTGAGGTGAAGACTGAATTAAGTGACCTCTAGGGTTCCTTCTAGCTTCAGCATTCTGTGGGTTTCTGTATACACAGGACCTCAAGGGAGCAAGCTGCTTCCTCACTTTCTCCTTTTTCACCCTGCTGGAAAAGGTGCATGTGTTAATAAGCAGTGGTGTAGCCAAAGACATGGCTGTAAATAGATGAATACACGTGATAATGTTAGAAACATTATAAGCACTAGAGTAATATGAATATTATCTGATTTTTGCTGTTACTACATCCTGCCCACCTTTCTGATCCCCGTTCTAAAACATCACTGCATCATTCCAGTTTTTCACCTGCACTGTCTCCTTTAGCTGGTCTTGTTGGCAGTGGTGGACCAATGTCTCCTCCTGTCATGAATTAGAGGAATCGATGTTAGACTTTTCCTAGGGAAGCCCTCCCTTCCATGTAGGACCAGATCCCTCAAAATCTGGCCTCTTGGGTTTTAACATCTATACCACCTCCCTCTTATTCTAAGAGTAGAGGGCACCCCCAGAGGCCCTTCCTACTTGTGGAGTTAGGGTTTTTTCATGGCCACATACTCTTGGTAGGTTGTGGCTTGGGTACTAATAGTAAAAATATTTCCAAAGAAGACTAGTGTACACACATGCACACAAACACACCCCAGAAGTCATAGGATCTCCCATAGACCAGGAGATTCTACAATAAAGCATAAAGATGTCTCGAAGAACCATAGATGCTACCCATTGGAATGGCTACAGGCAGAAAGGAAGGAATGGAGGAAGGAAAATAACAACTATTGATGAGGATGTGGAGAAACTGGAACCCTTGTGCATTGCTAGTGGGAATGTAAAATGGTATAGCTGCTATGGAAACAGTATAGCAATTCCTCAAAAAATTAAAAACAGAACTACCGTATGATCCAGCAATTCCATACCTGGATATATACCCCCCAAGAACTGAAACCAGGGACTTGAACAGCACTATTCACAATAGCCAAAAGGTGGAAGCCACCCAAATGTCCATTGACAGAGGAATGGATAAACAAAATGTGTGACATACATACAATGGAATATTATTATTCAGCCTTAAAAAGAAAGGAAATTCGAACATATGCTGCAACATGGTTAAAACTTGAGGACAGTATGGTAAATGCAATAAGCCAGTCACAAAAAGACAAATACTGTATGATTCCACTTACAGGAGGTACGTAGAATAGTCAAATTCAGAGACAAAAAGTAACATGGTGGTTTCTAGGGATTAGGTGGAGAGGGGAATGGGAGTTGCTGCTTTTTAGTGGGTATAGAGTTTCAGTTTTACAAGATGAAAAGAGTTCTGGAGATGGATGGTGGTGATAGTAGCACAACAATGTGAATGTACTTAATGCCACTGAACTATGGTGGTTAAGATGGTAAATTTCATGTTATGTATATTTTACCACAATTTTAAATATTAACAGTAAAATGTAAAATACAAATAAAGCATAGAAACTCCATGAAGACAGGATCTATACCCTTTTCATTTACTGCCACATTCCCAGTGCATAGCACAAGGCCTACCATCATACTAAGTTCTCAATAAATATTTGTTAATGATGAACAGATCAACAGGTTAAAGTCTCTGTTTTATTGTCTCTTAGCCTTGAACCTAAAAGTGCCTCCAGATGGCAATTCACACTCTCCTCGTAAACCCTGAACTCCCGTCCTACCTTTTGTGCCTAAAAAAGAAATAACACTCACAAGCTAGTTTTTGTTTTAATTAACATGATCACATATAGATATTTGAAACGATTTATTCAGCATATAAATGCCCACCCTCACCCTTCCCCTAATTGAAAATATCAGATGATGTGACATTTTCCCTGCCCTCTTCATTCCTTTCCCCGAGACCTCCTTGATGGTCAAAGCCCCTGCCCCTGTTTCAGCTCAGCCTGACTTCCCCTCTGAGTTGAGGGCGCTGCTTCTTCTTCCTGTTCTTTGTGCTCTGTTCCCATCCCTGCCTTCCTGGAAACCTCCCTTTCATTGTTGCATTGGTCACGGGCTCTCTCAGTGCCCCCAAATCTGGCTCTACTTTTATCTCCCCCGCCGCCGGCCCCCATGGCCAGTGTCACACATGTGGGCTGTAGTTGCTTTCCTGTGTGCTTTGAGGAAACTTTTTGTTCATCTTCAGAGGCTTTGTTCTCAGGTGACCTTGCATGGACGCGTTCTCACATAGTATCCTTTTCTTCCCTCCTTCCTTTCTAAGATCCTAAGATTTATTCTCCCCCTGTGGATGCCCCCCGCCCCCGCATTTCTTTAAAGTGTTTCTTTCTAGCAGGCTGACCTGACTCAGTGTCTTTCTTCAGCAGTACAGAGTGGGCCGTGGAGGAAACCTGTGCGGGAGCCTGAGGGAAGGTGACGGTACCATTGAAGCTGATGTAATGGGAAAGCCTAAAAACATCCAAAGTGGTGGGGAGCAGCTGTGATCCCAGATTAGGCTCCGAGGTCCCACAGGTGTGAATTCCACTCAACCTGGTTCTGAGGCACTCCAGCTCCAAGCTCTGTGGCTCCCCTCGGTTCTAGTCAGCCTGCCTCAAACCAGGAGGAGAAATGATTGCAAAGGCATTAGTTTGCCTTAGAGAAAATATATATACTCATCCTACAGGCCCCAGGCTTGACCTGGGCTGTTCTGAGGTAAAGATGCTACCACCTCCGTCTGTGAGCACAACTCACCTTGGAAGTCAGACGTGACACATTCTGTGAATCGTCAGAATTCTCACGTCTGTCCAATTGTGTAACGTGTACGTAGATACCCTACACACATGCACACATAGAAAGCACTGAGACTCTGCTGGCAGAAGCTTGATTAGAGATGAAGGACCCTGACAGATGTTAGCATTTTCCACACCAAAGGCCAAGTCTTCAAAGTGATTCTATACAGCGTTGTTACTATTTCATTGAAAGGGCCTCTTCTCTTTAAAGGTTATAATGGGATGTTATTTCTGCTCGTGATTACAGAGTGAAAGAACAGTCTTTGCTCCCTCCCCTCTCTCACGCGTGCATTATCTGTGCTGAAATTGCCAGATCCATACTCGAGATCCAAGAGTCGTCCAGGTTTGCATGTTTGGCGCTGCTCCGTGTTTCCTCTTAAGAGCAAATTCAAATCCATTCCCTGACATTAGGTTGCCATTTCTGAGATGATTCATTCAGGAGATACTGCCTGCCCACGACGTGCTAGGTACAGTTGTACGTACTGGAAATCACGTAGGCTTTAGGTTTTGTTGGAAGAGAACACAGACACAGCCCCTCACTTCCCTGCTTGATGGCTGTCAGTGGTTGCCAACTGCCTACAGCCACAGGCAGACTCTATAGCCTGCCTCTTACAACCTCTGTCTTTCCGCCGAAGCAACCCCTCAGCACCATTGCAATGCCCTCCGCCATCTTCCTTTGCTTCTCTGACCCTTCTCGGGGGCCCAGGTCACATCCCTGCTGCTCCATGAAGCCCTGCCTGATCCCTCCAAGCTAGAGTCCCTTGAGTTTCTCCGGAGCATCCTGAGACACTGAGCTCTTGCTTCTTCATACTGTAGTTATTTATATTCATGTGTATATTATATTCAAGGAGGGCAAGGTTTCATCAGTATAGCTCTCTCAATGCCTTATGTATAGGAGATTTAGACATACTGAAAGAATGAGTGCTAATAAACTAGTCATTTAAGTTCGTTATCATCCACTCATTTAATTAGAATAACTCTAGCAAGAACAATAACCTTATACATTATTTTCAAAGCATGTTCATTTCTTTCTGGGCATATTTGAGAAGTCGCAACACAGGACAACTTTCTGTCTTTCAGCCTGAAATGGGATGTTGAGCAGAATTTTAGAAGTTAGATGGGATACATGAGGTCCACCAGCCATCAGTGAGATTGCCCGTCATTCCAGCCGCTAGAAGGCACGTTGGCAGTCCGTTCATCCACCCTCTTTACAATCCAGATGGAGAAACTGAGGCACCAGGTCACAAACAACTAAGAGATAACAGACCTGGAACTCGGGGCTCTCCAGGTCCAGGCCTCACATATGATATGATCTACTGACTTCAGGGGTCTCTTTGCTTTCTGTTCTACACTGTTTTTTGTTTGTTTGTTTTTTTTTAAAGAAGATGTTGGGGGTAGGAGTTTATTAATTTATTAATTTATTTATTTTTGCTGTGTTGGGTCTTCTTTTCTGTGTGAGGGCTTTTCATCGCGGTGCGCGGGCCTCTCACTATTGCGGCCTCTCTTGTTACGGAACACAGGCTCAGCAGTTGTGGCTCACGGACCTAGTTGCGCCGCGGCATGTGGGATCCTCCCAGACCAGGGCTCGAACCCGTGTCCCCTGCATTAACAGGCAGGTTCTCAACCACTGCGCCACCAGGGAAGCCCCTCTACACTGGTTTTGATGGAAAAGTATAATCATCTCACTCAAATAACAGCATGTTGATGGAGAATTATACATTTAAATGAGGCTGGGAAAACAGATCTCCTTGTGGCACTAACCTTGCTATTTCACATGTAACCTGATGCTGTGGATGACGGCAGCTTCTCTTTGTAAAGCTAGTTATGGAAACCCGGCTGGTGCCTTGTAGTAATTACTTTTGAGGCTGGTGGTGGGATGAGACAGCAGGGTGTGGGGACAGGGCAGTGTAGCCTAATGGAACATACAGAGCTCTGGGGTGTCAGAAAGACCTGAATTTGAATTCCAGCTTTGACTTATTTCCTGTGAGCCAGTGGATAAGTTCTTTGAGTTATCTGTTTCATCACCTATAAAATGGAGACAGCTATCACCTGTAAATATGTCCAAACAATAACTAACAGCCTATATCCTGGCTGTTGGATTGGAGGTGCAGTGTCTGCACTTTTTATGTTACGTATTTCTGCAGTTTTATTTTTTAGTAATGAGCACGCATTACTTCCATAATCGGGAATAAAGCCATAAAGATTTATTTCTGAAAACCAGCTTAGAGGGTTCTTATGAGATTGGAATATCTAGAAGGTTGCTGGGTTCTTAGTGAGTGGAGGTATGGGCCATAGCAGAGTTCTTGGTCTCTATGCCCACCTGTCCTGGGTCAGAGAAGCTAGCGTGTGACAGCATTTGTCCTCAGCTATTAGCCCTGATACCCTGACTGCCGGAATTCCATTCTTTCTCTCTATCAAATATAGGAGCTCATTTTACAGCTTGTCACAAAGTTAGCAGAATTTTGTGTCTTCTCTAGCTGCCAGTATTTTTCCGTAGCAGCTCGTCAAATTTTCCTTGGTCTGGGTTGGTACATACCCTCAATCCCAGAGCCTAAACACAGATAACTTTTCTCCTTTTGAATTTTCAGAGGCTTTTATTCTGCCCCCTTCACTTTGGGGAGTACTAAATGTGTTTGGAAATGTGGCCTTTTTGATGCCGAAGGCAGTCCCACAAGCCTCGTTTCCCATCCGCCCCCACTTCACACAGTGCATCTCAAGTAACATACATCAAACCTTCGCTGTTAACACTTGGTGCTGGCGTACTGGCTTTCGTCCTGAGAAAATAAATAAACCAAACCAAACCCACAGCACTTTAAAAACACTAATTAATCCTCACCACAGGCCTAGACTACACAGAAATGGCAAATTCCACTGCCCCAATTTTATGTTTGGAGAAATCAGGGTAAGCACCTTTTTTAAGGCTTCTCAGGGCCAGATAACAGAAACTGACTTGAAGGGCTTGGGCTGGGCCTACCTCTGGGAGAAGGGCATCTGGCCATGTGGTTACTTGTCCAAAACCCCATTTACACATCAGCTTTTATTTCTTCCCCCAGGGTTACGATGATGCCAAATCCTCTCATTTCCAACTGACCACTTATTTATTTGGTTACTTTTCTTTAATTCTGGTAGAGCTTAGAAATTTTAGCAATGGCTTCCAAGAGTAGCCTGACAATTCTAGTTTATTAGAAGGTCTATGCTGATTTTGATACTCAACACAGAAATAGACTACCGTCCAAATAGTCCCTTTCAGATCCAGCCCCTGTGCCCACTCCACCCTCCACACTGGAGCCTTCTTTGTACCCAGGTCTCTTCAAGATTTGGGGATGGCCAGACTGTCTCCTTTCTCTCCCAGTCTAGACCAGACATCTTCCAACCTCAATTCCCCAGTCTTACAGCCTGTAAGTGTAAAGATATATACCGTTTTTGAAATTGTCAACCGTAAAATTCTGGAAAAACATAAAACCTCACTAAATTTTATGGGACAAATCCAGTGGAATTAAAGTGTATTAAGTCCACTTTCTAAATGTTGACTAATCTGGTCAGATTTTTTACGGGCTTTAGGGTGCTTATGTATAAGGCTGAAATGAAATTTTTTAAAACATTTCTGAGAAGTACGCTGCAGAAAGCTGAGGACATGGTCTGCCTTAAGTAACCCATAATATAAGATGTTAGTAATCAGGCATTTATAGAATAAAATCTGCTACCACTGGCAGCAAATACCTAGAAGAATAAATACATGGTCCGTGCTTCTGAAGAGCCTTTTGAATCAGAGGAAAAATATATATGCCCATGAAATGGTATTAACACAATTATAAAATAAAGTAGCAACAAATGATAAGTGATAATAAATCAAATACATAGGCATAAGGAGAAATGAAGAAATAATGAGAGGCATTTGGGGTGATTAAGGTAGACTTCCTCAGAAAGTATAGTTTTAAATTTATTATTTCAACAACTTTGGTTTTATCTTTCTTGATTTTAATGTGAATAAAAGAAAATAATAGTTAACATTGTATTAATTTTCTATCGGTGCTGGACCAAATCACCATAAACTGAACGACTTAAACCAACAGAAATTTATCTAGGTTAAAATATGGATCTCACTGGACAAAAATCCAGGGTGTCAGCAGGGCAGCGTTCCTTTCCGGAGGCTCTAAGGGACAATCCATTTCCTTGCCTTTTCCAGCCTCGAGAGGCTGCCTGCCTTGCTGGGCACGTGGCCTCCTTCTTCCATCTTCTTCTTCCATCTTCAAAACCAGCAGTGAAGAGTTGAGTCCTTCTCAGAGCACATCACTCCAGCCTTGCTTCTGTCATCACACCTCCTCCTCTGACCTCTTCCATCCATCTCTTCCACTTAAGAACTCTTGTGCTTACATTAGTCCCAGCTGGATAATCCAGGATACTCTCCCTATTTTAAGGTCAGCTGGTTAGCAACCTTAACTCCATCTGCAGTATGAATTCCCCTTTGCCATCTAACCTCACATACTCACAGGTTCTGGTCACTTGCTTACAGGTGATATCTTTGGGGGACCATTATTTTGTCTACCACAGATAACTACTCTGTTGCACTAGACTTGATGAAAAATACAAAAAGTGCTTATAATCAAGTTGAAGAAAAGAACGAAAACATACAAAAAGTTAAAAGAGAATCAAATACAGTTGAAGTCAACCGTGGTAGAGATGTTACCAGTTCTGCTTGATTAACTGCCAGATCATTGCCCTAGAGTCTGATAGAGAGCTGCTATGCAAGGCTAGTTCGTGCAGCGAAGGGAGCCTTGCTCTGAACATGGTTGTAAGATTTCCTGAGGTGGAGATCAATCCCAGGACGAAGAAGTGTGTCAGTAAAAGGGTGTGTGAGTAAAATTGTTCTGGGGGCAAAGGGAAGGCAGGAAAGAAGAGATGCAAAAGATAAATAAGGATAGGGTGTTAGACAAAGGAGATTAGCCTTGATCCTGTTTGCAGTGGGAAGTTCCCTGTTTGTTTTTTACACAAATAATACATGGGAGGGTTTTTGTTTAGAAATTTTGAAAAATATAGAAACTCTCAGGGATAAATGTAAAAATCACTCTAATTCCACTATCCTGCCACCCCAAAATAAGCATTGTTAATATTAATGTTTGGTGTGATTTTCTCTTCTCTCTCTCTCTCTCCCCTCCACACCCTCACTCACAGACTGACATACACATACGCACACATTCTTACAGAATGCAGATCATCTGATATATTATTTCATTGCCTAATTTTTTTTTACTTTTTTAATATTATTTTATTTTTATTTTTTTAACATCTTTATTGGAGTATAATTGCTTTACAGTGGTGTGTTAGTTTCTGCTTTACAACAAAGTGAATCAGCTATACATATACATATG
>NC_041221.1:79818225-79819196 GCF_002837175.3 Physeter macrocephalus | reverse complement strand
CTGAGTAGTATTCCATTGTATATATGTGCCACATCTTCTTTATCCATTCCTCTGTGGATGGACACTTAGGTTGTTTCCATGTCCTGGCTATTGTAAATAGAGCTGCAATGAACATTGTGGTACATGACTCTTTTTGAATTATGGTTTTCTCAGGGTATATGCCCAGTAGTGGGATTGCTAGGTTGTATGGTAGTTCTATTTTTAGTTTTTTAAGGAACCTCCATACTGTTCTCCATAGTGGCTGTATCAATTTACATTCCCACCAACAGTGCAAGAGGGTTCCCTTTTCTCCACACCCTCTCCAGCATTTATTGTTTCTAGATTTTTTGATGATGGCCATTCTGACTGGTGTGAGGTGATACTTCATTGTAGTTTTGATTTGCATTTCTCTCATGATTAGTGATGTTCAGCGTTCTTTCATGTGTTTATTGGCAATCTGTATATCTTCTTTGGAGAAATGTCTCTTTAGGTCTTCTGCCCGTTTTTGGATTGGGTTGTTTGTTTTTTTGATATTGACCTGCATGAGCTGCTTCTAAATTTTGGAGATTAATCCTTTGTCAGTTGTTTTATTTGCAAATATTTTCTCCCATTTTGAGGGTTGTCTTATTGTCTTGTTTATGGTTTCCTTTGCTGTGCGAAAGCTTTTAAGTTTTATGAGGTCCCATTTGTTTATTTTTGTTTTTATTTCCATTACTCTAGGAGGTGGATCAAAAAAGATCTTGCTGTGATTTATGTCAAAGAGTGTTCTTCCTATGTTTTCCTCTAAGAGCTTTATACTGTCCGGTCTTACATTTAGGTCTCGAATCCATTTTGAGTTTATTTTTGTGTATGGTGTTAGGGAGTGTTCTAATTTCATTCTTTTACATGTAGCCGTCCAGTTTTCCCAGCACCACTTATTGAAGAGAATGTCTTTTCTCCATTGTATACCCTTGCCTCCTTTGTCATAGATTAGTTCACCATAGGTGTGTGGG
>NC_041221.1:79815564-79818069 GCF_002837175.3 Physeter macrocephalus | reverse complement strand
AGCACCACTTATTGAAGAGACTGTCTTCTCCATTGTATATCCTTGCCTCCTTTGTCATAGATTAGTTGACCATAGGTGCATGGGTTTATCGCTGGGCTTTCTATCCTGTTCCATTGATCTATATTTCTGTTTTTATGCCAGTACCATATTGTCTTGATAACTGTAGCTTTGTAGTATAGTCTGAAGTCAGGGAGTCTGATTCCTCCAGCTCCATTTTTTTCCCTCAAGACTGCTATGGCTATTCGGGGTCTTTTGTGTCTCCATACAAATGTTAAGTTTTTTTTTCTGGTTCTGTAAAAAATGCCTTTGGTAATTTGATAGGGATTGCATTGAATCTGTAGAGTGCTTTGGGTAGTTTAGTCATTTTCACAATATTGATTCTTCCAATCCAAGAACCTGGTATATCTCTCCATCTGTTTGTATCATCTTTAATTTCTTTCATCAGTCTCTTATAGTTTTCTGCATATAGGTCTTTTGTCTCCCTAGGTAGGTTTATTCCTAGGTATATTATTCTTTTTGTTGCAGTGGTAAATGGGTGTGTTTCCTTTATTTCTCTTTCAGATTTTTCATCTTTTGTGTATAGGAATGCAAGAGATTTCTGTGCATTTATTTTGTATCCTGCAACTTTACCAAATTCATTGATTAGCTCTAGTAGTTTTCTGGTGGCATCTTTAGGATTCTCTATGTATAGTATCATGTCATCTGCAAACAGTGACAGTTTTACTTCTTCTTTTCCAATTTGTATTCCTTTTATTTCTTTTTCTTCTCTGATTGACGTGGCTAGGAATTCAAAAACTGTGTTGAATAATAGTGGCGAGAGTGGACATCCTTGTCTTGTTCCTGATCTTTGAGGACATGCTTTCAGTTTTTTACCATTGAGAATGATGTTTGCTGTGGACTTGTCGTATAAGGCCTTTATTATGTTGAGGTGGGTTCCCTCTGTGCCCACTTTCTGGAGAGTTTTTATCATAAATGGTGTTGAATTTTGTCAAAAGCTTTTTCTGGATCTATTGAGATGATCATATGGTTTTTCTTCTTCAATGTGTTAACATGGTGTATCACATTGATTGACTTGTGAATATTGAAGAATCCTTGCATCCATGGGATAAATCCCACTTGATCATGGTGTATGATCCTTTTAATGTGTTGTTGGATTCTGTTTGCTAGTATGTTGTTGAGGATTTTTGCATCTATATTCATCAGTGATATTGGTCTGTAATTTTCTCTTTTTGTAGTATCTTTGTCTGGTTTTGGTATCAGGGTGATGGTGGCCTCATAGAATGAGTTTGGGAGTGTTCCTTCCTCTGAAATTTTTTGGAAGAGTTTGAGAAGGATGGGTGTTAACTCTTCTCTAAATGTTTGATAGAATTCACCTGTGAAGCCATCTGATCCTGGACTTTTGTTTGCTGGAAGATCTTTAATCACAGTTTCAATTTCATTACTTGCAATTGGTGTATTCTTATTTTCTATTTCTTCCTGGTTCAGTCTTGGAAGGTTATACCTTTCTAAGAATTTGTCCATTTCTTCCAGGTTGTCCATTTTATTGGCATAGAGTTGCTTGTAGTAGTCTCTTAGGATGGTTTGTATTTCTGCAGTGTCTGTTGTAACTTCCCCTTTTTCATTTCTAATTTTATTGATTTGAGTCCTTTCCCTCTTCTTCTTGATGAGTCTGGCTAAAGGCTTATCAATTTTGTTTATTCTCAAAGAACCAGCTTTTAGTTTTATTGATCTTTGCTATTGCTTTCTTTGTTTCTATTTCATTTATTTCTGCTCTGATCTTTATGATTTCTTTCCTTCTGCTAACTTTGGGTTTTGTTTGTTCTTCTTTCTCTAGTTCCTTTAGGTGTAAGGTTAGATTGTTTTTTTGAGATTTTTCTTGTTTCTTGAGGTAGGCTTGTATTGCTATAAACTTCCCTCTTAGAACTGCTTTTGCCACATCCCATAGGTTTTGGATCATCGTGTTTTCGTTGTAATTTGTCTTTAGCTATTTTTTTGATTTCCTCCTTGATTTATTCAGTGATATCTTGGTTGTTTAGTAATGTATTGTTTAGCCTCCATGTGTTTATGTTTTTTACATTTTTTTCCCTGTAATTGATTTCTAATGTCATAACATTGTCATCAGAAAAGATGCCTGATATGATTTCGATTTTCTTAAATTTGCTGAAGTTGGATTTGTGACCCAAGATATGATCTATCCTGGAGGATGTTCTGTGTGCACTTGAGAAGAAAGTGTAATCTGCTGTTTTTGGATGGAATGTCCTTTAAATATCAAGTAAATCTAGCTGGTCTATTGTGTCATTTAAAGCTTGTGTTTCCTTATTTATTTTCTGTTTGGATGATCTGCCCATTGGTGTAAGTGAGGTGTTAAAGTCCCCCACTATTATGGTGTTACTATCGATTTCCTCTTTTATAGCTGTTAGCCGTTGCCTTATGTAATGAGGTGCTCCTGTGTTGGGTGCATTATATATTTATAATTGTTATATCTTCTTCTTGGATTGATCCCTT
>NC_041221.1:79808047-79815550 GCF_002837175.3 Physeter macrocephalus | reverse complement strand
ATTTTATTTTATTTTTTTTGGCTGCATTGGGTCTTCGTTGCTGCGCATGGGCTTTCTCTAGGTGCGGCGAGCGGGGGCTACTCTTTGTTGCGGTACGTGGCCTCCTCATTGCGATGGCTTCTCTTGTTGCGAAGCACGGGCTCTAGGCACGCAGGCTTCAGTAGTTGTGGCTCACGGGCTCAGTAGTTGTGGCTTGTGGGCTCTAGAGCACAGGCTCAGTAGTTGTGGCGCACGGGCTTAGTTGCTCTGCAGCATGTGGGATCTTCCCGGACCAGGGATTGAACCTGTGTCCCCTGCATTGGCAGGCAGATTCTTAACCACTGTGCCACCAGGGAAGCCCTTCTTAATTGTTATGGGTTTGTTTTTGTAGGTCCTTTTCTTCTCTTGTGTTTCCCACTTAGAGAATTTCCTTTAGCATTTGTTGTAGAGCTGGTTTGGTGATGCTGAGTTCTCTTAGCTTTTGCTTGTCTGTAAAACTTTTGATTTCTCCATCAAATCTGAATGAGATCCTTGTCGGGTAGACTAATCTTGGTTGTAGGTTCTTCCCTTTCATCACTTTAAATATATCATGCCACTCCCTTCTGGCTTGTAGAGTTTCTGCTGAGAAATCAGCTGTTAACCTTATGGGAGTTCCCTTGTATGATATTTGTCGTTTTTCCCTTGTTGCTTTCAATAATTTTTCTTTTTCTTTAATTTTTGTCAGTTTGATTACTGTGTGTCTCAACGTGTTTCTCCTTGGGTTTTTCCTGCCTGGGACTCTCTGAGCTTCCTGGACTTGGGTCGCTATTTCCTTTCCCATGTTAGGGAGGTTTTCGGCTATAATCTCTTCAAATATTTTCTTGGGTCCCTTCTCTCTCTCTTCTCCTTCTGGGACCCCTATAATGCAAATGTTGGTGCGTTTAATGTTTTCCCAGAGATCTCTTAGGCTGTCTTCCTTTCTTTTCATTCCTTTTTCTTTATTCTGTCCATGGCAGTGAATTCTACCATTCTGTCTTCCAGGTCACTTATCCTTTCTTCTGCCTCAGTTATTCTGCTGTTGATTCCTTCTAGTGTATTTTTCATTTCAGTTATTGTATTGCTCATCTCTGTTTGTTTGTTCTTTAATTCTTCTAGGTGTTTGTTCTTTAATTCTTCTAGGTCTTTGTTAAACATTTCTTGCGTCTTCTCGATCTTTGCCTCCATTCTTTTTTTGAGGTCCTGGATCATCATCACTATCATTATTCTGAATTCTTTTTCTGGAAGGTTGCTTATCTCCACTTCATTTAGTTGTTTTTCTGGGGTTTTATCTTGTTCCTTCATCTGGTACATAGCCCTCTGCCTTTTCATCTTGTCTCTCTTTCTGTGAATGTGGTTTTTGTTCCACAGGCTGCAGGATGGTAGTTCTTGCTTCTGCTATCTGCCCTCTGGTGGATGAGGCTATCTAAGAAGCTTGTGCAAGTATCCTGATGGGAAGTACTGGTGGTGGGCAGAGCTCAGTAAAACTTTAATCTGCTTGCCTGCTGATTGGTGGGGCTGGGTTCCCTCCTTGTTGGTTGTTTGGCCTGAGGCAACCCAACACTGGAGACTACCCTCTCTTTGGTGGGGCTAATGGTGGACTCTGGGAGGACTCATGCCAAGGAGTACTTCCCAGAACTTCTGCTCCCAGTGTCCTTGTCCCTATGGTGAGCCACAGCCCGCCCCCCACCTCTGCAGGAGACCCTCCAACACTAGTAGGTAGGTTTGGTTCAGTTTCCTGTGGCGTCACTGCTCCTTCCCCTGGGTCCTGATGTGCACGCTACTTTGTGTGTGCCATCCAAGAATGGAGTCTCTGTCTCCCCTAGTCCTGTTGAAGTCCTTCAATCAAATCCCGCTAGCCTTCAAAGTCTGATTATCTAGGAATTCCTCCTCCCGTTGCCAGACCCTCAGGTTCGGAAGCCTGACGTGGGTCACTCCAGTGGGTGGATTTCTGTGGTATAAATGTTCTCCAATTTGTGAGTCACCCACCCAGCAGTTATGGGATATGATTTTATTGTGATTGTGCCCCTCCTAACTTCTCATTGTGGCTTCTCCTTTGTCTTTGGATGTGGGGTATCTTTTCTGGTGAGTTCCAGTGTCTTCCTGTAGATGATTGTTCAGCAGTTAGTTGTGATTTCAGTGCTCTCGCAAGAGGGAGTAAGTGCACGTCCTTCTACTCTGCCATCTTGAACCAATCTCCTATGTTTACTCTTTTAGTAACTTTCAAGTATACAATACAGTATTGTTATTTATATTCACCATACTATACTTTAGGTCCCCAGAACTTTTGAATCCTATAATTGGAAGTTTATACCTTTCAACCACCATTCCCATTTCTCCTACTTGGTTGGAAGCAGCAGTCCTCACCTTATAATTTTCAAGGTTAATTTCTTTTTTTAAAAATTTTATTTATTTATTTTAATTTTATTTATTTATTTTTTGGCTGTGTTGGGTCTTCGTTGCTGAGTGCAGGCTTTCTCTAGTTGAGGCTAGCAGGGGCTACTTTTGGTTGCAGTGCGCAGGTTTCTCATTGCAATGGCTTTTCTTGTTGTGGAGCACAGGCTCGAGGCACAGGGGTTCATTAGTTGCAGCACACGGGCTCAGTAGTTGTGGCACGTGGGCTCAGTAGTTGTGGCTCACGGGCTTAGTTGCTCTGCGGCATGTGGGATCTTCCCAGACCAGGGCTAGAACCCATGCCCCCTGCATTGGCAGGCGGATTCTTAACCATTGCACCACCAGGGAAGTCCCAAGGTTAATTTCTTAACATATCACCAATGCATTTGAATTTTTTTCTTTTAAAAATAAACTTATATAGCTTGTTTTGCTGTTTTGGGAGGGATGGTCTATTGAGATTTCTAGTTCACCATACTGCCAGAAATGAACATTTACTATGAGGCATCAGTTAGAGAACTATTTTTTTTATTCGGTTAATATTTTCAGCATCGTGTATTGAATTATTCATTCTTGTTCATTGTCTTAGTTTTGGTTCACAAAAAAGTAGAACATGAGACAAAGACTTGCATGTAGTCAGTTTACTTGGGAAGTGATCCCAGGGTACAGGAGTGAATAACAAATTTAATTTTATGTAAATTACTTATAGATTTCAATGTTTGCTTCCTTTTACTATAACTAATTTTATCTTGAGATAGAAATTTCATTTTGATTCTATTTTTGGTTGGTTTAGGTACACTTTGAATTATCTTCTTTCCATGGAAATTTCATGGGTGGTGTGCTTTCTGAGGCCTTGAATATTTGAGAATCTTTCTGTTACTTTCATGCATAATGACAACTTTGTTGGGTAAATAATTCCAAGGTCACAATTTTTCCCTTCACAATTCTTTAGACATTGCTTATGGTCTCTGACGTTTATTATTACAGAAAAGTAACCTCAGTACACCCTGATAGCCTTACTTTGCAGGTATCCAGTTTTTCTCCCTCTGCCTAGATAATTATAGTGTTCTGTCTTTGGTACTGATAGTTAAAAATATTTACATCACCAGTGTATTTTGGATTTAGTTCATCAGCGTTTCCTGGTACACAGTGAGCACTGCACAATTCAGGGTTTGTTTGTTTGTTTGTTTTAAATCCCAGGGAGGGTTGTTTGTTTTTTTTTTTTTGCAGTACGCAGGCCTCTCACTGTTGTGGCCTCTCCCGTTGCGGAGCACAGGCTCCAGACGCGCATGCTTAGTGGCCATGGCTCACGGGCCCAGCCGCTCCCCGGCATGTGGGATCCTCCCAGACCGGGGCACAAACCCGTGTCCCCTGCATCGGCAGGCAGACTCTCAACCACTGCGCCACCAGGGAAGCCCCATCCCAGGGAGGTTTTATCTGATATGTGTTTGGATTTTATCTCTGTTAAATGTGCTCTGGTCTTTTGGGCAGTAACACGACTTACATGTGTGTTAGATAAACTTTTTCCTTCATGTATATGTTTTTTCACTTCTCATTTTTATGTCTTTGCCCTTTTCCCCTATAGTCTGGGGTGAGTTCCACTTTGCTGATTTTATTTTATTTTTTCACAGATCTCATTCTACTTCTCTTTTATGCTTCCAATGGCTTTTCAAAATGTAAGATGGCAATTATCTTTCCTCACTGCCTTTCTATAGGCGTCCCAGCTCTTTTTATTAAGAAAAAAATTACCAGATTTATTGTTATATCTTTTACTTCTTCCTTCACAGAGTTAATATTTCACTTGGTTGTATGAAGTACACAAAATTAATGCTGACAGCTTCCTCTTTCTCTTCAGTAAATAGTTTTCAGGTATGCCGTGCCTCTGCATCCAGTGATATGTTCATCTCCTTCTTTTATGTTGTGAAATAGTTTCATATTTCTGTATATTTTAATATGTTCCATGTTGGCATTGTTTTGTTACTGAGTGTAAATTAGCTGGTTTTTGCTAAAAATGGCATAGATGGATTATCTTTGGGTTCCATCTCTGTATGTTGTTAGAATAATCTCAACTATAAAAACAGCAGAACTAGTTTACATGAGATATAGAGAACTAGTTCAGTGATCTAATAACCAGTGGATGAGGAGGAGTGGTCTGGTGCACTGAGCCATCCTAATAAGGGAAAATAATCTTTAGGTGATCCCTTTGTATTTGATGTAGCCATTGATGTGGAGAGTCAGTTTTATGGTCATTTCTCATCTACCCAGATTCTGTTCCAGGTATGCAGGTTCCTTTCCTTGTGCTACTGTACCCCATATTAGGATGGGCCTCATGCATGCAATCTTCCCATCTAGTGTGCTAGAGATGCTCTTGGGCTGCCTGGCATAGGTGATTTCTAATACTCTTGACCCATAGTAATCAAAGAGGTTCTGACTTGGAGGCTTCCTTTCTGTTCTTCTGACCTGCCCTGATTTCCAAGTTAGAAATGTTTGTTAAAGTCTGCTAGTGTGTCTCTTACTTATCTCCGGGGGCACTGGACTATTTTCTCAGGAAAGGAGCTGTCAGCCAGCTTTAACTCCTCCCTTGAAAATGTGAGGGGTGTTAGATGCCTGTGCTAGTTGCCCCCTTTCCTAAATGTGTCCACATAAGCAGTTTTGAACAGCGTACACACATGATTTAAGTAAGGGAATTGAGAGAAAGCACATGAAGGAAAATAAAGAAAAGAAACGAATGTTGACAATGCACTGTGTTCTAGGCTCTCTCTAGGCAACCTCCCTCCCCTCCCCTCCCCCATACCTGCATTTCTTTTCTTTAGAGTGCATATCACCATCTGGCATAATTATATTTTAAATACTCATTTGTTTATCATCTTCCTCTCCCATTAAAATATAAATTCCACAAGGGCAGAGAGTTTTGTCTTTTGTATTCATAACTGTCCCCGAGTGTCTAAAGCAGTGGCACAACAAAAAGCAGTGGTCAAATACATGTCCTTCTTTATTTAAAAACAAGTGGAAAAAGGAAAGTCTTGGGAAAGACTTAAATATCTTGTAAAAAGAGATTAGATAGATATCAGAATACTTGATTTGTAATAGCTAATGTTTGTTCATAAAATAAGACCAAAACCTTAGATTTGGCTTAATTGATGGTAAATAAGAGTCTGACACTAGTATAATTTATAATGACTCAAACAGGAAGTCACGATTATTTTGACCACTTAGAAAACTTCGTTTCAGTGCCTTTCTTCTATATCATTTTGTAAAAACTCCTTCCAGATAATAATTTGGTACTTACCTGATTTTTAGCTCTTTTCTCAAAAGAGAAAATAAGAATAAAAGAGGAAAGAGAAAGAAACTCAGCTCGAGTACCACCCTCCTTTATAATCATTTGCCTGAGGTGTAAGAATTATTTGTAAGATATATTTTTCATTTAAAGAAAGTCGAGGGTTAGATTTTGGTTATTTCTTGGACAAGTTAGAATGTAGTACCTGATTTCTGTTAATAACTAAGTTTAAAAATTTTAATGTTAGAGACAGAAAAATCTAAACTTCTCTCTCTTTTCTAATTTCAACCATATCTTCAAATTTATGTGAGGTTATTTTTCTTAATCTTTCTACAAGTTACAAAGGGTCACATTTATTCTTCATTGAGCTCAATACATTCTTTTAATATGAAAATATTGACAGTGGAAACCAAACTAGAAAAGAATGGAAAAAAATGTACATAAATCACCAGACAATTGGAAGAGCATGTAAGCAAATCTAAGAACTACATGTTTTTCATATTTTATATTTTCCCTTTAAAAAAATTCACTTTCCAAATTGTTGATGATTTGGCAGTTCCAAGGATGACATCAGCTCTTCCATTGTGCAGTATCTGCTTTCTTTTAGATAACTTGATGGCACTTCATCAAGTTTTGTGATAAGGTTGAATTAAAAACCAACTGGGTTATAATTCAAAAAGAGTCATGTACCACAATGTTCACTGCAGCTCTATTTACAATAGCCAGGACATGGAAGCAACCTAAGTGTCCATGGACAGATGAATGGATAAAGAAGATGTGGCACATATATAAAATGGAATATTACTCAGCCATAAAAAGAAACGAAATTGAGTTATTTGTAGTGAGGTGGATGGACCTAGAGACTGTCATACAGAGTGAAGTAAATCAGAAAAAGAAAAACAAATACCGAATGCTAACATAGATATGGAATCTAAAAAAAAAAAATGGTTCTGAAGAACCTAGGGGCAGGACAGGAATAAAGACGCAGACATAGAGAATGGACTTGCGGACACGGGGAGGGGGAACGGTAAACTGGGATGAAGTGAGAGAGTGGCATGGACATATATACACTACCAAATGTAAAATAGCTAGTGGGAAGCAGCTGCATAGCAGAGGGAGATCAGCTCGGTGCTTTGTGACCACCTAGAGGGGTGGGATAGGGAGGAGATATGGGGATATATGTATATGTATAGCTGATTTACCCTGTTATAAAGCAGAAACTAACACACCATTGTAAAGCAATTATACTCCAATAAAGATGTTAGAAAAAAAAAAAAAACTGGGTTTGAGTTTAAATTCCCCCAACTGCTAAACCAAACATATTCTTGAGCTTAGGCCTGCTTGTAAGCACTCTTGAAAACTTATATTGCACATAGGCTGCTTTATTTCTAGAAGCAGAAGTAAGCGAGAGAAAAACTCCTTAAAGTTCCGGATCGTATCTGTCAAAAGGCACTGTATTATCAGTGGAGTACTCCAGCCGTTCAGATGCTTTCACACCAAGCATCCTCATTTCTCTCATTTAATCTGACCCCAAATCAAAAGGATAATCATCTTGGCATTGTTTTCCCACCTCAGAAAATCACAGATCGTTACCTGAGCTATAGTCTCTCTCAGCAGTCAGGGTTACCTTCTGACCATCAATGAGGTGGTGATGAAAAGATTAAATTAGGGCTTCCCTGGTGGCGCAGTGGTTGGGAGTCCGCCTGCCGATGCAGGGGACGCGGGTTGGTGCCCCTGTCCAGGAGGATCCCACATGCCGCGGAGCGGCTGGGCCCGTGGGCCATGGCCGCTGAGCCTGCGCGTCCGGAGCCTGTGCTCTGCAACGGGAGAGGCCACAGCAG
>NC_041221.1:79767401-79808012 GCF_002837175.3 Physeter macrocephalus | reverse complement strand
AGCCTGTGCCCTGCAACGGGAGAGGCCACAGCAGTGAGAGGCCCGCGTGCCGAAAAAAAAAAAAAAAAGATTAAATTAGAAATTAGGTTGTTAATGGGGAAGAAAAACGCAGTCTGTGAACAGTACTAACAACTTTCCTGCATCGCCTCAGAAGTCATCTGTGACCACCAGGTGACAACACTTGCATTCCAAAAGTCTGGTCTGTTACCCGAGTCTAAACCAGTGCTTCTCAAACTCGAATGAGCACGTAGATCACTCAGCTCAGTTGGGCTGGGATGGGGCCTGAATCCAGTGTTTCTAACAAGACCTCAGGTGGTGCCAATGCTGCTGGTTCTCTGACCATCCTTTGCATAGCTGGTCCCTAGGCTAGGAAGGACTTTCACTGGATTTGAAGTTCAAGATTTACAATTTAAAATGTTTGCATGAATATTTGATTTAAGACTAATTAAATATTGTCGTGAGATATGCAGTTAAAGACAGATACGAGACCTTAAATCTTAGAACTGTTTTATAGGTCTTTATAAATTTCCCCCCAAGTTCCTATTTAGGCTAGTTGGATAGCAATTTACATTGTCTTTCTCATTATCCAAATGCCAAATTGTTTTCAGATCCTATAGTAATCTGGTGTTTGATGAAAAAAAATTTAGAATATATTCAAGCCAGTGAGGCGTGAAGATTTTAGATCTAATCTCAGAAACTTGATTCCTTTTCCCTTTTGTCCCTGATGTTCTCATTCTGTCAACATTCAGGAAGAAAACCCAAGCTTCCAAAAAATGGTAGTAAACTGAGCATATACCACCCAGGAAGTGGTTCCCAAGTCAAGAATGGAGCAGCCAGCTTCTTTCACCCAAAGTCTCTGAGACCCTGCCTTGGTTGTGGGTTCCAGCTCCTTCTAGGTATTGCTCTGATCTTGCAGACTATTGGGGATGAGTACAGAGAAACTCCAGTGAACCCCCAGAGAGACCATGTGGAGAAACTCGGAGGCTAAGGGTGCTGTGTGGGAAAGAAGATGCCCTGTGCTCACGCCTTTGTAAATGACTGAGAGGTTACTCTGGTGTGGGTTTGGACATGCATGCATCCATGTGGCTGGTCAAAGCAGGGGCTGGGAACCCTGTCGCTCTGTCACTCTGCCTCCAAGGAACACAGAGCGTCCTCACCTAGTGTCGTCATGTGAGCTTGTCCTGCATCCTGGACTCAGCAGGTTCGTTTTCTCTTATCACCTCTCAAAATTAAAAACATAGACATGTCTATAATTTCAGAGCACCTGAAAAACATATCATCACTTACCACATTTAGAGGTAAAAATGGTAGAATCTGATGTTCCTATCATATTGTGACGAAGAAAACCTATTCTTTTTTTCCCCATGAGTTGATGCCTTTGTTTGGAACATCCTAAGAGGACTCAGTATAGTTTTTCTTTAAAGTGTTTAGAGATGAGAAACAAAACATTATATGCATATTTAAGAGAAAAAACACAGAATATAAAATTTTATATTCAGTATCATCTCAATTGTACACGAAATATAGGCATCAAAATAGGATTAGAAGGAATACGCCAAAATGTTATGATGGTCCACTAGCTTTGGAGAGTGAGATTATGGATGATTTTTATTATCTTTCTCATTCTGTTCAGTATAGGCCAAATTTTTTTACAAGTTATACTAATACTTTTGCAGTTAAAAAAAAAAAGGAACAAAGGAAAAGGAAACAAAGCAACACTGTGATCAGGCTGACACTCCCTGAGCCTATACCTCCTCACACCAAACACGCCTAAATCTCTGTTCTGGGACTTGGGTCTGTAGTTAATTGTTTGATGTTTCTATGTGGTATAGATCTGTGTACTGCCTTGGTGACAGGAATAAATTAGAATGTCTCTGTAAAGACCAAATTCATCAATTTTCCAAAATCTGTATTTGATTAATTCTACAAAGGTCCAGGTCAAAGTTATTCCTCAAACTTTATTATTTTAATAAAGAAGCCCAAAGTTTCCATGTGTGTCAGGAAATTCATTATCACTGTAAAATAGCAAAAGGTCACAAAATGTCTCCTTCCACAATCAAATAGCATATAAAAAAAATTTCTTTTTCTCAACAATTCATTACCCCAGCAGAACCAAGAGAAACCTCTGACATTTGCTTCAGGGGAAATAAATGTTCCATAGATCATGGAGAAAAATGACAAACAAATTAATGAAAAACAAATACACTCCTGCAGTATCCCCAGCCATGCCAGACCAAACACAAGTCAAAGTCAGCTTTTATTCTCAGGTCTTTCCAACTCTGAAGAGTGACAGTTTCCATAATGGCATCAGCACTTTACTTACAGAAAGCTGTACACACACCAAAGAAACACAAATTAAAGAAACATGCGGTGGAAAAAACAGAAAGAGAAATTCTATCATTTCATGCATATTTAACTGTAGTGGGAAAGTCATTGCTGGCAAAGCATTATTGAAATCTTAAGCTAATAAGTGGAAGCATTCTAGAAGTTACCCCCCCCACCATAATGCTTTATACAAAATTGTAACTTAACCGAAGTCAGCAGTGCTCAATTTTCCCACATCCTAAAAATTCTTTCCTTTAATTCTGCCTCATTCTAGCCAACTTTCTTTTCATCTTTAAACTTTGTCAAGGAGTAGCGTGCATGTACTTTCTCCATATCTTCTATTTCCATTCATTTACAAACTATTTAATTTTAACACAAAGTATATTTTCATTTTTTAAAGATACAAGCAGTACAAATAAAGCCAAAATTTACTGTGACCCCTCCAGCCCCAGGCCCCTTCCCAGACATGACCACTGCTAGCAGTTTTGTCCTTCTAGACCACTGAAGATGTACATACTTATATAATATGGAATTATGTATGTGTGTATATATAGTACTTTTTTTACATAAATGGTATCATAAAATGTACTTCTTTGCCACATTTTTTTTTTTTTTGGTACCCAATGATCTACCTTGGAGATCTTTCCAGGTCAGTACATATAAAGCAGTGGTCTTCAAATGGGGGCAATTTCTAGAGACATTTTTGATGGTCACAGCCTGAGCGGAGATGCTCCTGGCATCTAGTAGGTAGAGGCCAGGGATGCTGCTAAACATCCTACAATACACAGGCAGCCCCCAAAACAAAGAATTATTCACCCCAAATGTCAATAACGCCGAGGTTGCAAAATGCTGATATGAATCTACTTTATTCTTTTAACTGCTGTATAGTATTCTGTAGTTTCTTTCAACAGTCATGTAACAGTGTACATTTAGATGAATTTTTAAAAACACACTTATTTGTGCACATTAGTGAGTGTTTCTCCCATTTACTTTTTACCCAACTGCAATCTGCCTTCTCCCTCAAATACCCTCTAGGTCACCAGTAGCCTCCTAATTTCTAAATCCATTGGCTCCTTTTCAGGATGAGGTGACTTGGCCTTTCCATGACATTCATCTGGGCTCATCTCCCTTCTCCTGGAAGCATGCCGGCTGCCCTCCAGGCACCGTGCTAGCCACTGGGGATGTGAAGATGGACTGAGAAGGTCCCTGCCCTGGAGACCCTCTGGTCTAGGGGACAAGCACATACACCAGCTGCACAAAGTGAGACACACCCTAATCAGGGTATATGCTCAGTTTGCTGAGTGACTGAATAAGTGATTAGATAAAGTGTCAAAGATTTTAAAGGACAATAGAAAATGTTTTCCCTTCACGGTTCTGAATCTACTGCATATTTGATCTTCATGACTTTTCTTCCACCACATAGATTTACAAAAATAAATCAGGAAAAATGCTTTCCTCACATGTTCCCACCACCACTCTTTTTTTTCTGCTTTGAAACAGCAACTGCATTGTTTCACACTTGCTCTACAGGGAATGCACTTGGCCTTGGCCAAGGCAGAGAAAAGATCAAATTAGAGAGCAAGCCGGCTTGCTGCTGGACCAGGCGGGAAATGAGATTGGCTCGCCCTCCCCTGCATCTGGAGCCTCCTTCCTCCCCCGCACTTCGTGCTTTGCACCTCCTGGGGCTGTGAGCCCTTCCCTCCTGTGAGGGATCTCTGGGAGTGGGCTGAGTGCAGCTGCCGCCTGGTCCTTGTTTCTCTGGATCAAGGAACCTTAAGCCCCTACCTGAAAACTGACAGCAAAGCAAAGCTCCCCTATAAATCCAGTTCAGTGCTCAAAGTGGACTCCTTAAGCAAGGACTGAATGGTCCCTGGGCAGACCCTGAGAGGTACAAAGATAAAGGGGACCTGGCCCTGCCCCAAGGAGCTGGAGGGAGCTGTGGGTGAAGAGCATGTATAAACAGCCACTTAGAATGCAAGGCAGAATACAGTTAGCCCTAAAAAGAGGACTGAGCCAAGTTGCTTAAGGAGAAAGAGGGGATTAGTTATGACAGGGGATCAAGCAAGGCACTTGAAAATCATTTCCCCTCTCTCTTAGAAATACAAGCAGCTTTGTTTGATGAATTCTTTCGATTTAAACCCAAGAGAGGTAGGATTCCAGAAAGAAGGGATGAAGTGTCATCTAGAGAACTAGATTCTAGAGTGCCCGTCTGCCCAGCGCCATGTAGTTTGGGTAAGGCCCCTGAACCTTAGACGTGAGAGTTTTTAATTTCAGATATTGATCTCAAGACTCAGTAAAAACATCCAGGATGGTGGCTGTCTTTGCCCCAAATACTCAAGTCTAAGCAGCCCTGGTAGTATGTCAAGGATCTTACTTTGACTCATTTCCGTTCAAGACCATTTTATGCAAGTCACATTATCTAATTCTTAAAGGCACATCCACTGCATTGCTCCAGATCTGTGTAGCTCTGTAGACCACTACAAGAGGACAGAGGTGACTTTTTTTTTTTAACTTGAAAAGATTGCAAAGGGACAATGAAGTTTTTAAAAAAGCCATGTCTAAACCCATCTTCATGGATAGCTCAGAGGCATCCTCTTTTGCCTCCCCCATTTTAACTTACCCCATCCCAGTCATAGTGGGGTTTTTTTGTCTTTCTACTCCACAAAAGTTATTGTTCAGATGTTGTTCTTGGTCGTTTTCCAACCAATTTTAAAATAAAAGGCACTGCGCATAATTTGCAAAAAAAAAAAAAAAGTTCTATATTTGTATTTCTAATTGCTTAGGTTGAAGCCGTGTGGGGTCCTGAGTGCATAAAGGACACAGCTGGAGCACAGAGGCTTTCACTGTAAAGTACAAGCCCAGCTAGACAGAGGGCAGAATGGAAGATTTGACAGATGTGCAGGTTTGGGGAGGGCAGCGCTAAGAGGGGAGAGAATGAAGTAGTTGGTCGAGTGGGTCAGTGAACAAGGACAACAATAATAAGAACCAGAGCTGGAGTTTGTTTTTGGTCTATGAATGCCCATTCTTTATCTCCCCAAGTAGAGAAGCAAGTGAACTAGAGTCGGGAGCCATGTGGAGCACTGCTCCAGACACTCCCAGAGGGCTGCTGGGTTCACTTCCTGTTGCTGTGTAACAGATGACCACAAATTTCCCAGCTTCAAACAACACCCATTTATCATCTTCCAGTTCTCAGGGTCAGAGGTCTGGGCAGGCTCAACTGGGCTCTCTGTTTAGGCCCTCACCAGGCTGCAGTCCAGGTGTGGGTCAGGCTGGCCTTGCACCTGGAGGCTCTGGGGAAGAATATGCTCCCAGGCTCTTTAAGTTGTTGGCAGAATTCGGTTGCTTGTAGTTGTAGGACTGAGGTCCCTGTTCTCCCCGCAGGGCTGTTCCCAGGTTCTAGAGCCCGTTCTCACATCTTTGCCCTGTTACCTCAGAGCCAGAAAGAATCTTCCTCTTGTCGAATCCCTCTCAGGTCTGGAATGTCTGATGTCTCTTCTGTTGTGAGTCAGAGAAATGTCTGTTTTTAAAAGGCTTGTGATTAGGTTAGGCTGCCCAGATAATCTTCCTATCTTGAGGTCACTGATTCGGAACCTTCATCACATCTGCAGAGTACCTTTTGCCACGTAAGTCACATAATCACAGGAGTAATGCTAGGGAGTGAAGGTCATGGGGCTGAGAATTCAGCCAACCACAGCTGCCCAGGGTGTGGTTCCATCTGACCTTGAAATTACACCTGGAGATCCAGGACCTAGGGCCCCGAAAACCCGTGACTGAGGCTGGTGGGGGGGAATGGTGAGCGACACAAGGAAGGAAATATCCTCCAGGAGCCAAACAGAGAAGGACTTTTGGAGGCAGAATCAAAGGAGGAATTCAGCTCCTTTCATCAGTAAGCATTTTTGCTGAGAAGTTTCTTTGCGAGGCGCTGTTAAGCGATAGAATAATGAAGGAGAATGTGGGGTCCCTGCCATTTAGGAGTCCACAGGCTAGTGAGATTATGAGACATCTCCTAGACTGGATATGCTGTCCTGATCAAATTTGTACCCTGAGAAATCTACATATCTTCAGGAAAGTACTTTTATATATTTTACAGACCTCCCTGAGTACCTGCTGCTATTGCAGCCACCACCAACTTTCTACTCAAGGGGGTAACTCAGGCCCTGAGAAGCAGGGACTTCAGAACGAAGGTTGTGGTTCTGAAAGGGACCTCAAGGCCTCAGGGGGCTCCAGCAGAAGTGGCAGCACAGGCAGGGACCAGAAGCTTCACATTATAGGGAAAGGGCCTTCATGGAGAAGAATGGGTCCCAGGAGGCTACCTTGCTCAGATCAACCATAAACTACCGAAGATGGATCATTCCCTATATTATTTCAAAACATCTCCAGAGATAAGAATTCCTCAGTCTCCTTCGTAAGGCTAAAGTTCTTTACCTTTTCCCAACCTGTAAATTCTTTTCCCTTTGTTCATTCCTCTGTGGAAATAAAAAGCAAGTGCTGTACGCTAGTTTCACAATAATATTTTATGCAACTTTCTTCTGAGCATTCAAATGAATAATGTTTGGAACTTTCCTTATTACTTAATAGCATTTGGACCTGAGCAAAAAGAGTAAAGTCAGGTAAAAATGGAGCTCTAGAAAAACTCTCTTCAGGAAAATGTGGGAACAAGGATAGTAGGCTCAGATGCTTTCCTCCTCCTTTTTTGACAGGCTGCCATGCACAGTTTCTCAGGTTGCTAACTGCACAAGGGTGCAGCCTGTCCTCCATCTGCCAAGTTATGCTTCCTGGCACAGAAAGGGTGTCTTGTTCTAATTTGAATAACGTACTCTGTAAACTTGTAGAGCCCTGTTCTTTGCACCTGCTCTCTCCTTATCTTGAGCTTGCGAGTCACAGTGAAATGGGTGAAAAGTAATCAATCTCTTGGACAAAAAGCAGGGAAGGAGCATTGGAGACAAGAAGGAAAGCCAAGGAAAAAATTCTTGGGGAAAGGTAATAGGGAAAGGCAAAGAGGGGAAAGGAGGTGACCATAAGACCTCCTAATTAGAAGTTTAGGAAACATGGTTTGCCCTGTTCAGCAACCATAATACTAGAAAATAAGCATTTTCTTTAAAATAACACTTCATGTTTAGTCAACTTCATGAAAAGATAATTGCATTGTGATTAAGCTTATAGACATAAAATTAAGCCTAATGCCTTTAATTTCACACTTTTTTTGTTCGGTTTGTTTGCTTTTGCTGTTGTTGTTTTGGTTTGGTTTGGTTTAGTATGGGGTTTTGGGGTGCCTTTGTATAGTCAACAGATATTTCTTGGTACTGATTATGTTCACAGCACTCTCCTAGTTCTTATATGTAGTCCTTGTATATAGTGGTCCTCAATCTTTAGAGTGCATAAAAATCACCTGGGCAGCATGTTAAAAATGTAGCTGCCTGGGCCCCCTCTCCATATAGCTGCAGGATCTCTGAAGCTATGGTGTGGTCAAACACTCAGGCAGTTCTAGTGATACAAGGATAACACTGACAAAGGTTGCTGTAGGGATGGAAAGAGTATAACCCAGAGTTCCTTGTCCGCAAAGAGCATGTAATGAGTCAGGGAAACAAAATGTAGATATATTTCAGTGGATTCTGAAGAGCTAGATGAGTAATAGAGAAGACAGATAATAGGAAGATGTTATATGGGGAGAAGAAGAATATTCCTAAATAGAGTTCTCAGGAGACTTCAGGAAAGAGATTAGATTTCAACTGGGCTTTTAAAAGTGGGGAGAAGGCATTTCAGGTGGGGAAAACAGGTGAATAAAGGCACTGCGATTTCATGCAGTGACAAACAGCTCAAAGCAACTTAGGGGATACGGTATCTCCTCATTGCATCGTTGGTGATCCCTCTTGAACCACAACCTCATTCTTCTTCCTTATGAGGTTGCTTTTAAGAATCCTTCATAAGAGGTTGCATGTGTACATCTAAAGAGAGATTAATCAGAATAAAGACTCAGACATAGAGAATGGACTTGAGGACACGGGGAGGGGGAAGGGTAAGCTGGGACGAAGTGAGAGAGTGGCGTGGACATATATACACTACCAAATGTAAAATAGATAGCTAGTGGGAAGCAGCCACATAGCACAGGGAGATCAGCTCGGTGCTTTGTGACCACCTAGAGGGGTGGGATAGGGAAGGTGGGAGGGAGACGCAAGAGGGAGGAGATATGGGGCTATATGTATATGTATAGCTGGTTCCCTTTGTTATACAGCAGAAACTAACACAACAGTGTAAAGCAATTAAACTCCAATAAAGATGCTTAAAAAAAAAGAGAGAGGTTAATCAGTGTTTAAATATATGCAGGAGTTATGTATAATTACAGCCTGATTTGTTTAAGTGTCTCTAATGTTGAAAAACAAAATGGATTCCAAATGGCATCTGATTATTAAATTCAGATGCCAGAGCCTTTCATTAACAATGAACTTTTTATTCCATGTACTTCGTTTGTTCTTTATATGTTCCTTCAGAAGTGGCAGGTCTACAGACATCTCAAACTATACTGCCAATCAGTGAAATAAAGGAAGTGGTCACACAATTAGATGTGAAGACACGCTATCAACCTTTTGCAATGTGGAGACTTTGTTTATTCATACAACCCATATTTGGAGTTCATTCTTTTTAAATGGATTTAAAAATCCCAAGTGTTGTTACTGAAGAGTGTTTGATACTTGTGTTTTCTAATTCTTTCTCACTCAAGTAATTTTGAATATCAGAACACAATTTCAGAAAATATATTTAGTAAAATCAGAAGGAAACGAAGAGCACGTTCTCTTTTGCTGATACAATAAATACAAAATGAGAAAAATAGGTATTTGTGTAGTATTGCATGACTCTATTATTTTTTTTTTTTTTTTTTTTTTTTTTTTTTGTGGTATGCGGGCCTTCCTCTGTTGTGGCCTCTCCCGTTGTGGAGCACAGGCTCCGGACGCGCAGGCTCAGCGGCCACGGCTCACGGGCCCAGCCGCTCCGCGGCATGTGGGATCTTCCCATACCGGGGCGCGAACCCAGTTCCCCTGCATCGGCAGGCGGACGCGCAACCACTGCGCCACCAGGGAAGCCCGACTCTATTATTTAGAGTACAAATCATTGCTGTGGCTTTTTTAAAGTGATAAATAAATGTTGTGTGGCTTCTGCTAGAGACTGTATCTAAAGTTTAATATGGCGCTTCCCTGGTGGCGCAGTGGTTGAGAGTCCGCCTGCCGATGCAGGGGACACGGGTTCATGCCCCGGTCCGGGAAGATCCCACATGCCGCGGAGCGGCTGGGCCCGTGAGCCATAGCCGCTGAGCCTGCGCGTCCGGAGCCTGTGCTCCTCAACGGGAGAGGCCACAACAGTGAGGGCCCCGCGTCCCGAAAAAAAAAAAAAAAAAGGTTAAACTTTAATATGTATAACTGCATGGATAGAAAAACTAATAGTGGAAATACATTTATTTATTCTTTAGATGTACACTCATAATTTGTAAACTTTTTTTATCACCATCATCAATTATTATATTCATGTGTGCCCAGGACAATTCTGAGCCTTCTAAGCTGCAGCTAATGCTATGTTGTGTGAGTGATATTGTGTGTGTGTGGGGGGGGCGTGTATTTGAAAAAAACTGTTCCTGTGACTTTGCTTCTAGAATGTGACCATATCAAATATTTGGGATTACTTTAAACATATTAGGATTAATTTCTACCAAATTGATCTTGACTGTTATATTGCCATTCCCAATTTAGTACATATACATGTGTATGCATATATGTGTGTGTGTGTGTGTGTGTGTATATATATATTTATTATTTTTTTTTAACACGTAGATCATATTTGAAATTTCCTTGAACAACTTTCCCAGCCTGGTTTCACATTGGTTGTTCATTAAGGAGTTGATCTGCTCTCTCTTCTCCTCCTCACTATAAATACTTTTCTACTTTTCTCTCAGGCCAGGTGGATGCCCCCCAGAACACTATGCTTTCCTTCCTGGCTTGCTGCCTGTGCTCTTGTTTGTGATTCTTCTGTGCACTTCCCAGGACCTAGCAGACAGCAGAGCACTTGTCTACTGCTCTGTAAATTCTGACCCATGCCTCGAGTGGGGCAGCCTTTGAGCCCTTTCCTATCTCCAAACTGATGAGCTTGTGGATCCCAATATGTAGACACACACCCATAGGCCCCTGGTGTACTCTTTCCTGCTCACAAGGATGTGGCACTTCTTCTAATTGCTTGAACAGTTAAGTGGATCTCAGTTCACATCTTCCAGTCAGTACTTGGCCAAAACTTCTGAATATTTAATCTCTGGTGCAGGTTTAGTTCAGTTGGCTGATATCCTTCCAGTTTAAAAAGAAATTGTGGATGAAGTGTGAATACACTGTTAGGTTTTTCATCTGCATTAATAATTAGTATTTTCCAGATAGTAAGTTTCTGCTTTTTATATTGCGTTTTTAGGGACATAGTATGGTCAAGAGTCTGTACTCATTGCTTCACACAATATGCAGTTCCTGAGATAACTATATAATTCCGAATGTTGATACACCCATAAGAGAGTTTGCTTTTCCTTCTCACACATCTGTTTTGCTTTACGCAAGAGAAATTTCTCATGCCAGAATGACTTTCAGTGGATATAGGCAATCTGCTTTATGTTGAGCCTCTGCAATTCACAGATGCAAATGTTTAAAAAGCAGTGAAGTTAACATAGTTATTTCTTCATCTGAAACGTCGCCAGTCACTACTTTTGTCCTTAAAAAAAAATCTTATTGTGTTATAAATCCATTGTGTGTAATTCATATAGCCTTGCCTCATAATTCTCAAATAAGAACTGAATTAACTCTTTAGTGGCCTTCTAGGATGAATTTCAAGGTCCCACTAGTTTATATTGCTAGTTTCACTGTGTCTTCTTGATAGAACTTGGGTTCTTAGGGAGGGAATAAGGGATGCAGTTTCATCACCCAGAATAGAATCCCACTAACCAAAAGAGCCACCCCTAAAAGTTTAGCCTTATCAGTGTGTGCCCTCCATTATTAAATCAACAAATACGAACACCCGTTGCCTCACTCTGTGAGGAAGTGTGGGCAAAGCAAAAATATATGGATGCCAACCTCAGGAACTGTGCAGTCAGGCTGGACAGATGAAACCTAAAATAACAGCGGCTGGCAGTGCATGCCAAGTGTCAACTATCCTGCTTCTGTGCTCTTGCTGCCCCGCAAGAAGGGAGAGCCCTCAGCTTATCACAGCCACACATCCAGACGCTTGCTCCAAACCTTAAATTGAACCCGACCCTCCAGAACCTGAATTTTCCACATAAATTTACCTAACTTTTCTTGTATTGCTAACTTGTTATAGGGTATAAAGCCATCTGCATAGCAAGAAGTTTAAGTACATTAACAGTAGGTCAAAGATTCAAAGCCTTTGAGAGCTTGACAGAAGTCCAACCACGATCATTTTCTGGTGCAATGGAACATGGGAGGGTTTGGTGGTTGAAAGTTCCTGAAACTCTCAAAGCACAGGAAGGCCGAGTACAGATCCTGGTTGAAGACGTTTAACTAATGGAGTCCCTGGTGGCGCTGACTGTTTGCAGAAGGAAGCTCTTGTGTTTTCTGAAAATGCGTCCTCAATAAAAGCTCAAAAGCCATTCATTCCATGCTAATTACAGTTGCGGGATTGAAGGTACAGCTCTGTTGGTGTCTAGAATTAGAACAGCAGAGTGCGTCCCCCAGAACATGAGCTCACGTGGCAAAAACAGACAAAATCCCCCCCCGCCCCCTCCAAACTGACTGTCTGCAGAAATCTGGGTCTGCTTTCTGAAATGGAATGTAGGTTTCCAAATTCTGTAGACAATCTCTTTCCAAAGCAAATGGGAAACAAATAACTCACAGGCACCCACTTCATTTTTCAGTTCAAAGCAAGGAGAGTTTTCACTATGCTGTTTCTGTCTTTTCACAACTGAGTTCTCCCCAGAATCCTTGTACCAATGGTACTAGAAATTCATGGGATCAGAGATCTGGTTTGGGACATAAATGGAATCACTTCCATTCTTATTTCCCCTCCTGTTCTGACTTCCTGCATAGCAGGCTCTGTCTGCATCTGTCTCCAAAAGAGAAATGACTGTCCTACTCTGAGCACTTGAAGGGCAGACAGATTAACGTTCATTCTGCCTCAGTAAGGAGATCTGTAGGGGCGGGGGGGCAGTGAGGCATAGGGCTGACAGGAAGTTGGAGAAGTGAATAGAGATTAGGAGAGCAAGTTTGCTAAGGGTAAGCTGGGGTGCAGCGCCTTTTCTTCTGGGATAGCAGATAGACTACTGTCTGCCTAATCCAGGGGTCGAGGAGAAAGCTCACCATGCTGCATCACTAGACTGAGGTTTCTCAGTGGAGGGAGGGGGATAGGCCAGAGATGAACCCTGCTTTTACAGTCTACATCTTCTGCCAACATTCAGCCGCACCGATTCCTCTCTGAGACCGGGGGTGCCCGGGTCAGCTGGAATCACAGAACCAGGCAAGTGGGCCTGGAGCTTAAGAAGTACGTCAATGGGATGGGGTTCAGGACCAGGCCTACAGGCCTGCTGTGGGCAGAGCAAGGCAGGCCCCAGGTCTCATGGGCAGGTTGCCAGGCCATGGTTATCAGAGCAGGAGCCCAGGGCTGAAAGCCTACAGGCAGCAAATGTGGCCAAATGCTTTGTCCCAAACAGCTGCAGGGTTGCCCCTGCCTGGTGTCAGGCCTGGTTTGGGGCTCCGGCCGGCCTCAGCCTGACCGCAGCATGGATCTCGCAGCTCCAGCTGAAGGGCAAGAAGTGCTGCTGACTCTGGAGCTGAGCCAGACCTGACAGCCCCTACCCTCCTCCCCAGACATGCTCCAGATCATCTGTGTCCTTGTTTGTTCCTCACTTGTTCCAGCTCCTCCATGGGACTGGCCCTCGGTGTAGACACACGAGAGAGTCACCCACAGTATGTGCCAAAAGGTCCGTCACCAGATGCTTCTCCTGCTGGCTGGAGGTGGGCCTGAAATCCTCTCCATAAGAGTTACTTGCCTGGTTAGCACTGCTCAGTGAGACCCCAGTGCTGCTGCAGAATAGAGCTGGGCTCAAGTCCACACGGTAGAGGCCCTGCCCAGGTGAGGCCCAGCCACAGGGTCCAGCCCCATTTTCTGACCCTCCCTCCCACTGCTCAGCAATGCCGTGTTCTTCCTGTCCCCCACAAATATGCCACATGCTTTCCTGCCTCTGAGCTTTTCCTCATGCTGTTCCTTTTGCCTTGACTGCCCTTTCTTGCCTTCCTCTGCCTGGTAAAATCTGGCTAATCCTTCAGTTCAAATGTAACCTTCCTCGGTAAAGCTTTCCCAGGCAGCACCACCACCTCCTTTCCTGGCAGAATTAAGTCCTTATTGCTCCTTCCTCAGCGACCACTCAGCACCTCTAGCCCATATGGCAGGCTAATTCATGTATATTTTTTGTTAGATTCCAAACCTCTCAAAGACAGGGAGCTGAATGTCTGTTCATTCATCTTTGTGTCCCCTCCCAGCACATCGTTTGTAATTTACACAGTCTTATTGCAAATCTGTTTGTAATTTACCTGGAACATAGTTTGTAATTTACACATCTTATTACAAATCTGTTACCTAAGATGGATGTCTTTAGCATTCATTAACATTTTAGCTCTGACTAGTTGAGAAAGTCAAAAGGAGGGCAAGTGGAATAGCTAATATTTATGCCTCTCTATGTGCTGCCCCCCATCACTCCACATCCAGCAGAAGTGTCAGCCAGGACATCAGCCCCAGCAGGGAGGGACTGGACAAGGGGGGCAGAGTCCGTCCAGTGACACTGCAAACAGGGCGGAGGTGTCAGCTGATTGAGTACTGAGCTGTCCTGAAGGCGGAGTGAGATTGGTCCCTGGTGGCCTTGCAAAGTATTTGGCTTTCTGAAGCTGCCTGGGGCTCCGGAAATCAGGGAAATGCTTTAATGGGAGTGCTTCTCTGTGCTGGGGGGTATAAATGCAACATGAAATGAATTTCCCTCCACCCGGTACAGGATGTGCTCTGCGAGCATGTACCCCATGCCAGCTACCCACACAAGGATGTGCACTAAGATAGTGTCCCCCCGGCCACCCTGGAGGTGATGCAGGCCTCATCAGAAAAGTGTTGTAAAAACCATGTGGATATATGTGGAATCTAGAAAAATGGTATAGATGATCTTATTTGCAAAGCAGAAATAGAGACACAGACATAGAGAACAAACGTATGGACACCAAGGGGGGAAAAAGGGGGGGGGGATGAATTGGGAGATTAGGATTGACATATATACACTATTGATACTATGTGTATCAGTGAGAACTAATGAGAACCTACCGTATAGCTCAGGGAACTCTACTCAGTGCTCTGTGGTGACCTAAATGGGAAGGAAATCCAAAAAAGAGGGGATGTATGTATACGTATGGCTGATTCACTTTGCTGTACAGTAGAAATTAACACAACATTGTAAAGCAACTATACTCCAATTAAATTTTTTTTTAATTAATTACTTAAAAAAAACACGCAGGGTCAGACATTTGAACGCTAATTGGATATCTTAGTCCATTCAGGCTGCTATAACAAAATACCACACACTGGGTGGCTTATAAACAACAGAAATTTATTTCCCACAGTTCTAGAGGCTGGGAAGTCCAAGTTCAAGGTACTAATGGGGTCACAGCCTGGTGAGGGCCCACTTCCTGATTCACAGCCATGACTTCTCCCTGTACCCTACAAGGTGAAAGGGGAAGGGATATCTCCAGAGCCTCTTTTATGAGGGCACTAATCCCATTCATGAAGGCTCCACCCTCATGACTTAAGCACCTCCCAAAGGCCCCGCTTCCTAATACCGTCATCTTTGGGGGTTAGAATCTCAATGTACAAATTTAGAAAAGACCTAAAGATTCAGACCACAGCACTGGATATGTGAAGCTATTAGAGAATTACTGTTAATGTTCTAGGAAACATTGCTCATCTCTGCCCATTAAATCACTATTAATGTGATGATGGTATTACAATTATGTTCTTTTGAAGAAACCTTGTCTTTTAGAAATATATACTGAAATATTTACAGGCGAATTTTATGATGGCTGGGATTTCCTTTGACACAATGTGGGGAGGAGGGGGAAGCAGGTAAAGGTGGAAGAAGATTGGCCACAGTCGGATTATTGCTGGAGTTGGGTGCCTTGGTGCTTGTTATACTAGTCAGTTTACTCTTTTGTGTATTTGAAATTTTTCATAATAAGATGTTTTTTAAGTATGTAGGAGAAAAGGTGGAAATAAGTTTATTTTGTTCTCATCCCCTCAATTCTTGGATTCACTTTATTGTGTTTCTTTGCCTTGCCCAAGATCACCTCTGAAGATTAGGGAAGAGGACCCAAATTATTGGCTTCTCCACCCCTCCAGCACCTTCTTAAAAGGCCTTTCCTCAGGTTTCTCAAATATGTTTCAGGCCTTGTAAAGAAGACTCATCTCCTCCCATTGGTCAGGTGGGGCTGGGGACAGCCCTGAGTTCTGGACAGCATATCTGCGCCCAGAGCACTGGGCTTCGCCTCCTGCTGGGATGAAGCACTTACCTCTCCCCAGAGGTAATGGGAGAGATGCCTCGTTGATGACAGGTTATAGAAGAGAAAGTGCCACTTCATTGTGCCTGTATCCCAGGGGAGCTGGCAAGGGCACCTTTTAAAAGAAAGACAGCTTCATGGGGCTAACTCTGCTTGGAAGCCAACTGATGAAGACTTGTTATCTGATAGAGTCTGGGGACCACCAGCCACTTAGGAACAGACAGTGTGGCGGGCAGGCTCAGCCCTGAATTATTTAATCTCTCAAACGTTTCCATTTTATCTCCCTCCACAGACTGGATGCTCTGAAATCCTTTAGCTTAATGTTCTCCAGAATAGATTTTCACTGGTCTCATTTCCACCACCCTCTTGTTTCTAAAACACACCCCCCTTTGCACGTGCACACACACACATACACACACACACACACACACACTTCACCTTGGGATGCTCTGTGCTCACGCTATGGTCCTCAACCACTTCCCAGCTCCCTGGCCCAGCTTTCCTCCTATGCAGCCCACAGACATAGTTGCAAGGGAGCTGAGAAAGACTAGCTCATTCGGGGTGACAAGGAATAAGCACGGCAAGTGTGCACCAACTGGTGGAGTCTTGAATGGAACCATGTAAGACTTAAGAGTTTGGGGAGATTTCCCCTTTTGAGTTAACATCTTGTCTAGCTTCCTGTCCATGTTCCACTTTCTAGTGGTGTGACTTGGAGGAAGCTGCCAAAGCCATATTCACATTCCAGATGCCATAAGAGCTGTGGCTGAGAACGAGTACAGTGGACAACCAAGTTTGGATCCAGGAGAAGCCGAGAGTCAAGAATAATGAGACAGGGCTTCCCTGGTGGCGCAGTGGTTGGGGGTCCGCCTGCCAGTGCAGGGGATGCGGGTTCGTACCCCGGTCTGGGAGGATCCCACATGCCGCGGAGCGGCTGGGCCCGTAAGCCATGGCCGCTGAGCCTGCACGTCCGGAGCCTGTGCTCCACGACCGGAGAGGCCACAACAGTGAGAGGCCCGCGTACCGCAAAAAACAAACAAACAAAAAAAGAATAATGAGACAAATCTAACAGGCTGGAATGCGATCTGGGTAAATGTAAAGAGCTGTGCTTGGGGCCCTTTGCAAAGAGCAGGGTGAGAAGGAATCTCTGACTGGGAACTTAATATGAGGCAACAGAATGATGGGGCTGCACAGACCCACAAACACATTTTTAAAAATCCAGTTGGGTGGATAATTGAGATCGAAAGCATCGAAACCATAACATGTCCAGAAGGGCCAATCCGGATACCATGTTTTGTTTCCTGTCAGTTCTGGAGGGAGCCATTACAATAAATGTTAACTGTTAGCAGGAAAGGTGTGATTATTTCTGTGATGGTGCCTGATGCTGTGTGTTGCATGCAGAAGTTGGTCCATAAAGATCTTTCCTATTGACATCCTCATGGCATCCTTCAAGTATCAAATTGCTATGCGTGTCAGGGGGTGCTGTGACTCTGTTGTTGTTTTTCATTTCCTCTGAGTGGTGGTTAGTTTTGTTGCCATTGTTGTTGTCTGCTTTATATTCCTAAGTTACACAGAGGGTGGTAGAAAGGAGGATGGGGCCAGAGTAGATTTTATAATAATAATAACGATCACAATGAAGGCCACCATATTTTCCCTCTATTTGGTGCCATGCACTGGCTCAGCACTTTGCATTCATTGGCCCCTTTAACCCTCACAGAAACCCCAAGAAGATAGGTGGTGGTGTTATTCCTATTTTATAGAGAAGTAAGCCTTAGAAGAGTTAAGTCATTTGCCCATGCTGCACAGCTGGAAGGGGTCAGAGCTGGATTTGAGGTTCTGTTATTGCCAGAGTCCAGGCTCTTCCTGCCTTTCCAGTGCTGCCCTTTGGACAGCATGAAGGGACTGTTCCTTGATGTATTCCTTGCGGGGCTCAGTGCTTTGGTGAGTGCCTCGGACATCCTTTCTGGGTGTGAGCATATACCAGAGCCTCGGAGCTGGCGGTGCTCTGGCAGTGATAACCAAAACTTGGAAATTTGCCTTCAAGTGGACATGCCAGCTCACCCCACCGTTTTCCTGATCAGAGGACAAAGCGGTGTTGAGCATATATTTATCCTCACTTATTATCATTCCCTCTCTTTCCTGTTTGCTTTTCTAGTCAAGGTCAGAAAGAGAGTTTTGCTTTCTCAGAAATAGTTCTTACTGCCATGGAAAAGAGAAGACAAGTTTGCATTTGCCTATTCCTTCTGCAGTGGAAGATGGATAGAAGGAAAATAATTAGAAATAAAATTAATGAATGGAAACAAAAGGACATATTTCTTCCTAATCACTTCATTGTGTTCTCCTTCTAGTCTTATTAAATCTTCATCACGTAGCCGGTATAAAATCACGTATCCGGTATAAAATCACATATCCGATATAAAAGTGTAGGTTCTAACAATGGAGTAGTAGCTGCCTATGGGCTTCACTGGCTTAACTCTGCTCTGACATGTAGCTGAAATGTCAGATTCCCACCACAGATAAGGGGCAAATTCAGAAAGTAAGTCGGCGTACAGGTAAACCTGATATGACTCTAGGATTCAATCTGATGCTTTGGTTACATGATCCAGCGATCATTAGGAAAAAGCTTTGGTGTTTTCAACTGTCCCTTTGAAATGTGATGTATAATTTAGTTGGGGTTTCACTCACCAGCGTGCATCCCTTTGAGTAAATCGATGAGGAACTTCCCATTTCTACGAAACCGTGTCTGTGTGTTGTTCTCACAAAACCCTGGCAGCCGATGCTGAGACCCCACCAGTGGTCCCTGGCCAGGAGATACAGGAATATTGCAGGGAAGGATCAGTCACTCAGCAAATATTTATGGTGCTCTTACTGAGCTAAGTCCTAGTAATTTGAAAGGAACTTAAAGGTCTAGTCCCTGCCCTCAAATGGTCTTGATTTTATGAGACTTGACAGGGACCTCTGAGGACACAGGAACACCTGGCCACATTGTCCTGATGCCCCACGAGTGCACAGGTGTGGGGACTGCTGCCCATGAGCGGGGAGGTGGGAGATAGGCCGACAACTGTAGCCAACCCCATGGGGACAGACGGGCCATCCCCACTGGGCCATCAGCAGCTGTGAAAGTAGGGACCGCCCACTTTATCTCCTCTCCAGGGCCCACTCTGAAAGCACTTGGGTAATTACAGCTTCCATTTCTGCCTTTGGCTATGAGTTTTAGTGTATTAATTATCTGCCACGGCAAGAGATTTCCCCTGATCCCTGTGAACTGTCGCCCTTGTCCTCCCAGTGGCTGTTGCACCCTGCTTGTGAAGTCAAAATAGTTCCACGGCTTCTGTTTCTTCTGTGTCACGTGAAAATCAGGCAGTTTCCAACCATCCTCTCCTCTCTAACTTACCCTCTCCCTTTTTCCTCTGGAGAAGCTTATGTGATTACAACAACCAAATTCTCTAACCTCAGTGGCAGGTGGGTTTGGAGGAGGTGGCCAGGCATGGAGAAGAATGAAGTCGTTTTGAAAAACTTCACCAAAGCTGGGGTGAAGCACTCTTTTTCTTTCCATTTCACAGTTTGGTTACATCTGCGTGAGCACTGACTAATCCTGAGAGAGAATCTCTCCCCGGGTGTTTCTGTTTCTTTTGGCAGGAGTCTAGCTCTGCATATCTTAGGTGAGCTCCTTGAAACTAAGGGGCTTTTCTTTTCTATTCTCAAAACATTAATGGCTAAAGAGTCTTAGAGCCATTCGGGCACTCTGCTTGTACCCTTGACTCACCAGGACTGCCAGGCAGCCTGTCTGATTCTGCCGGCCTCCTTCAAGTGCGGGGTAAGGCCACTGAAACAAGCAACAGGCCCTTTGCTAGAGATAGAGCTCCTGGCCTGCAGGGAATAGCATTGGAGCATAGCTCCCTGCACCTAGTAGATGCTCAATAAATAATCACTGACTGGAATAAAACCAGTTCCTGGTATGGCACCAGGTTTAGAGTAAATGCTCAATAAATGGTCGTTGAAATATGAATAAATTACAGTGTTTCATGGAGGAAGAATTCCAGTCTTCCTAGAGCTTGCCTCATTTGAACCTCTGAAAAGGACTCAGGCTGGATAAAATAGGAAAGCATCCAAGCCCTCCAGCCAAGGAGACCAGCACTGTTTCTGTGGGAACTTGGATGCCCTGACCTCACGGAAGCTTGCAAGAGTGGAGCAGGCCTGGGGTGGTGCAAATCCGGGGGCTTCCTCTCCCGCTTTGGCATTCTTAGCAGCAGCTCATGCTTTGCTGTGCCAGGTCCCAGCTTCAGCAGCTTGAACAGCCCAGTAATTATCTCCTGATCAAGGGAGGCAGGGATGTGTGTGGAAATCACTTTTTAGTAGCAAATATTTCTTTTGGAAAAGCCCCAGTAAGCTGCCAGCTTTCCCTCAAGTGTTCAAAGCATACCAGAGGACTGACAAGCCAGTTTAATTGTATTAATACAAGAAGTGTCCCCAGCGCAGAGGAAAATATATGATAGTGAAGTGTCAGTTTCAGGGCTGGAGCTCCAGCTGCCACAGGTGCGTGAAAATACTCTCCTTGAGAGCAGAGGAGTCGCACGGGGAGGGGGAAATGCTGCTTTCCAGGTCCCAGGGGGCCTGCTCTTTATCTCATCCCGGTAAGTACTTGTTTCACTCTCAGGAGAGCAAACACAACCAAATAAGGACGTAGATGTGTCCTCCTCATGCTTGCAAACAGCCCTCCTCTTTGACCATTCAGGAGAAAAGATCCGGGAGATACCAGTTCATGGAAATCCATCACAAGAACCTCAGGAGACACCCTAAGATCGAGAGGTAGGACCGCAGGTTCATCCTGGCCACAAATTCCCTCTCAGCTATCAATGCAAAAACAGAAGAGACCAAACGTTTTTAGTTTGGCCTAATGCAGAGCTGGCTACCTGACCACAGGTCCCTCCTCCGACACCAACTAGCCGGGTCAGGGAGCTTAGCTTCCACGCCCTCATCTCTGCAAGCAGAGCTCAGGCTACATGATGTCTAAGGCCCCGCGGGAGCCCTAACATTCTTCATTCTATAGTAATTATCTCCTTAATTATTCTAGTGTCTTTTCTCTACACCTTATTCTTTTGGGGGTGTGAGATTGAGATACAGATGCTACCCCCGCATGTGTATTTCCCACAGTCGGATCTCGGCCGCTGCTCTCTGTCCATCTGTCCCTACTTAGCTCCCTCTCAAGTCTAACCATCCCCGGGAGCTCCAGCTCAGTGACTTAATGAGTAATGTTTATCAGCTCACAGCGCTCGTGTACGGTACACTGCCGAACAAAATAGTCATGGTCCCTGCCCGTTTCGGATCTTATACTTGTAGAGGGAGACATAGAAACAAAGAAATAGATAATTACAGATTGTAATGTGGGTTACAAAAGATGAACCGGGGTTGACCTCATTTCATTTCAGAGGTCAAAAAAGGCTACTCTGAGGAAGTATTATTTGATCTGAGACCTTGAAAGGGAGTTAACCAGGCAAAGAGTTGCAGGAAAAAAAGAAAGAGTTGTTCTCTTTCCAGAGAGAGCGGGGAGCAGGTGCAAAGACGCCTGCAGCAGGGAAGGGCCGTTCGGAGGAACAGAGCTCAGTGTGTCCAAAGAACTGAAAGAAACCAGTGTGGCTGGAACATACTGACAAGGGGAGTAGATAAGACCAGAGGAGGGATGGACTCACTAAGATAATGCTGGCATCTGGCACAAACCAAAACGCTCTGATAATCCAGACATTTCTCATTCGTGTAGAGTACAAGGTGAGTATTCCTAATCAGTAGACAGCTCTCTTCCCAGCAGTGTTTCAAGGACCACAGCTCCTCCTATCTTTGGCTCTGACATCTGTAATGAGCGGCCAAGGCGGCATGCTTGTCTGCATGGAGAGTTGTGCACAAGAGGGTTTTCTGGGCCCAGGCCTGCCTGAGATGTGTGCTCCCAGCCCGTCCGCATTCCACTGGCACAGAGCTAACTACAAGGAGTCCAGGAAGCTGGTGGGATTGTGATCCCCAGAAGGAGGCATAGCAGATCGTGCAGGCCCCTTGGGCCACGTTGCAGGACTGAGGCTCTATTCCTGGAGCACCTGCGGTACATCCATCATCACATCTAAACCTACGTGTCTGCTTGCTTATGTCATACAACGTGTCTAAACCTAATTCATCATCCTCCTCAAAAAGCAACCTCTCCCCCGCGGTGTTTGCTTCTTCTTTCAGTGATGCTGTTCCAGACCTCATAGTCCTTTTTTCCCCACTCTACTGTCTACAGACTTCCCTTCTGCCTCCCAGGCCTGGACTGTTTCAGTACTCTCCCAGCGAGGCGGTTTGATTGGGTTCTTCCAGCTCTGCTATGGAATGCTCATTTACACATCTGCAGTGTGGACTACCCCTTCCCTGTTACTCCTGGCTGCGATGTTTTTGCAGTATCGAGTCATCTGGGAAGCTTAATAATCAGGTCATAGTGAACGTGGAAATGAGTCTTTCTAAAATGTGCCTTTCATGCCTGCTCAAAATTATGTTACTGGCTACCAGTTACCTACTGCAAAAAGATCTAACTTCTATAGTTTGGGGCAACTCAGTCAACCTATCCTTTCCAAACTGTTCTTATCCCAGACCCCCTCCAGCCAGCCAGGGTGTCCAACTATTATCCCCACCAAAATTTATTTTTTTCCAAATGCTCAGTGTTTATTTGATTCTCTCTCTGTGCCCTCAGGCAGGACAGACATTTGATAGATACTGAGGTCCTGTGACTTGAAGGTCACAAGCCTATGTCAGAGGCAAATGCAATAACCAAGTTAAAGTAGACACACATGAATCACTACCAGTGAGGGCTTTATGAGAATCAGAACTATTCTCCAGAGTCAAACAGACTTGGTGAATTCCCATCTCATACTATTCCCCTCTGCCTGAGACATCCTCTTCCTGCCCACCCATCTCTCCAAATCCTACCAGTTATTCAGGGCCAGCATTCAGGCCCAAGTCTCACCTTCTCTGGGAAGCCTTTCTTTACCCCACCAACTAGCAAATAAGCTTTCTGTCTTTGGAGCTCTGTTACACTCCCCGAAGTCCTTTGCACAATGGATTGCAAATACTAGGTGCTTAATTAATGCCTATTTATATTATATCTTACCACTCCTTTGGCATTTATCATGTTTCGCCTTTTATTGACATTTATCCTTCCAATTCATTCTAAACTTCTGAAGTAGAGCTACTTTTCTCAATATCTAAAACAGTACCTGGCACATCCTCAAAAAAAGAAATAAGTAATTAATGCTTTTCTATAATTCCTATGACACATAGTTCCTTCAACATAGCAGATGCCCAAAACATTCTTTTTGATTTCTTGTGGTTGTGGCCATTGTTGCTGTTGTTTGAATATATGATCTCTTCTAAAATGTAAAGCCTTAGCCAGTTAAGGGGGAATGCTTCTTCTGGGAATTCCAGCCCCAAAGGGAGATCTTTGGGCAAAATATTTGATGGGGAGCCATGCCTGCCAGTGAGTCCCTAGCCGTCTGTAGGCAGCTTCCTACTTTGTTTCTTCTGCCCATTCAGGAGGCCAACTCTGGGTTTGTCCTGAAGGGTTCAGTTACAAATATTCCCATTTCCCTGTTTACAATACTCCTTGCCCCCAAGAAAGAGGTTGCAGAGAATAGCGGTATTGCCCTGGAGGTCTGTCTTTTAGATTTTCCATGTTATCAAGATTTTTCACGTGAAAAACTGTACAAGAACCAGAAGAGGGCATCAGACCAAGGGACCATATGTGCAGAATCTCCCTGGCTCTGTGGGGTTTTGATCACCTAAACCATTGTAGGGCGCCATCCTCTAGTTAGATGAGCCCCTGATAGGATAGCTGGCCCCTCCGTTCCATTTCTAAATCTGCCTGCTTCTCAACAGTCTTATTTGAGTCAGATGGGAAATTCGGTCCTATCTTGGGTTTTTTTCCCCCCATCTTACATGGTTTCCCGTATGCAGGCCTCAGAAACAGGGCTTTGCTGTTCACATCCTCCCTTAATGTGACGGAGGCTGACACTAGTGTCAGGGGAAAGAGAAGTGGGGAGTGACATCTAGAATGGAGTCCCTCCTGCCTGCTTTGGGCCTCAGAAAGGCATCCTGACTACTAGGAAGAGAACGTCTGTCCAGACTGGGACGGCCACCCCTGAGTCACACTCTGCCCCTTCTGTGAGTCATTTCATGAGTTGTGTGAGGTGCCTAATAGCCAGCCTTCTTCAGGAAGCACTTTCAGGATTATGGATGTGACAGTTAATACGGGGTTTTCAGGGAGAGGACTGAGGCTTCCGGAATCTCAGGATATCTGTCTGGTGGACTCCATAATCAAGCTGCCAGATTCAAATCAGCATTTGCAGATTCATGAATCTCTAAGGCAGGTGCTCCCTGGAACCGAACCTTTTCAAGTTGATCTGAAGAGTTATTGGCATCTCTTGACCATTTCATTCTCTCTAACTCAGTTGGAGAGCAAAGACACCATCTTTGCTTACTGTCTCCGATGCGTTTCCAGTCCTCCATGGAAAGGGAGAGTGTGCTCTTGAGTCCTGGTTCCTGTGAGAACCTGATAGTCTCAAAATATAAAACATCCTTCGTTTCAACTGGGCTGCTGCCAACAACTCGGGTAGTCTAGAAAGAGTTGGCGCAAATGTTTGCTTTTTTACCTTTGGCAAGCAGCACCTAGTGGTCCTCATTTCGGTGATTATAGGGTTTGTGTAACATGCTGGAGTTTGGGCCATGGAATAGCAATGCTGGGAAGGGCTGTCCTCAGAGGAGTGCCAACCAGCTTCAGTTTTCTGCACTGTAATTGTTGCCCCTGCTGCCCCAGTTTGAGCTCCCAGGGTCAGGAGGGGCGGCGTCACCAGATGCCCAAGAGCAGCCAGGCCCACCTGACAGCCATCACGGGCTGATCCCATGGGCAGGGCCCCCATTCCAAATTAAGGATTAAATTAGCATTATTTCATCCTCATCCAAAAATGTGCTCAGCGCCTAGACATGGCCTTCAGTAAGGCATCTTGGACCATGAGGCTTTGTGGTTGGGATTTCACTAAATGCCACGTTGGGGGCAGGGGAGTCTTTCCTCTTTCATCCCTAGCCAGGGAACAGATGACTCGGCCTCGTTCATGCTCATCATCTTAATCACAGGCTGAAGATGAATATTTTTGGTTAGTTTCCCTTTTTTTTTATATATACATGGTGCGTATTTATAGCTATTTGCTGACAGACTCTACCAATTACTTGAAAAACTTGTACTTAGAGAGAGACAGACTAAAAATGTGAATTCAGTGGCTAGCCATAGTTCTGCATAGATGAGCCCATTGTGGGGCAAGATCAGAATGGAGACGGTGGCTGGCACGTGAACAATGATGCCAGAACTGGAAATGATCGTCCATTGTCACATTCTTTGGAGGCTGATTAGAGAAAACACACACTCTTCTATGTCTTATCTTTGTTATTACAAGCTCACTGGACCCCTCGTTCATGTTTCTTACAGGCATTATATGTTCTAAGCCCAGTGAAAGTCCATCTCCACAGCCATCAGTGACATCCTATTTGCCAAATTCAGGCTCTCTTCCCTGCTTTCTCATACTTTTCCTTCTCTTTGATATGAACTGTTTTCTCCATGGAATATTTCCCCTGGCATCTGAGGCATTCTTCTAGTCCAACTCCTCCTCAGTCTTTTGGAGGCTCCTTCCCTTTCTGCTTTGCCTTTCAAGTGGTGGTTCTCCCCAGGGTTCCATCCTCCACCCCTTTCTCTTCTCAGTCTGTATGTTTCTGCCACTTTATCTGCAACAGGAAGATGTGGAGATAAAGCACCAAGCTTGGGAGTCCAAGACTTGGCGATGCGTATGGGGCATTAGAGAGGAGCTGCCTGTAGACACTCTCCTACGGGCAGCCAGATCTACAGGATCGCTCTGACACCTGTCCCTCCTCCTCACCCCGGTCACAGGGCTGAAGAACAGCAGGGTGGCTCATGGGGGCAATTGAGAGGTGGTGGAGCCAGAGAGAGTACTTCAACTGTTGTCCGTGGAGGAGAGGGGAGGAACAAGCTGAACCTGTTTTGATGCTCAAGGCCATGAATAGGGGATGCATGTCAAATTCCCTGTCTCCAAAGGCAGGATTGGAGTGTGATGGGAAGGGCAACGTGTGAGTGAGGCAAGAAGGCTGGGCTCCAGCTTCGTGGTGCCTGGGCAGGTTGGCCTGGGATAGAGACATGCGGGATTGGACAGACAGAAGAATGTCTGGGTAACAGATGAGATTGTGGAGTCCAGCATACCCAGGGGGATGTTAAGCATTGACCTTGGGGAAGGAAAACACTTAAGAGATGAACAGAGAAAGAAGAAGCAAAAGAGGCTGAAAAACGATATCAGGTAGGAATAATAACTAACTCTGATGGAGCAGTTTCTCTGTGCCAGGCACCCTGGTGAGTGCATAGGGACTCACCATAGGGAGAAGAAAATTTCAAGGATACACTCCCCGTCCTTGAATCATCTTTGTCACCTTTTCTTTACTGTCACATCATCCTGTCCTTTAGGGCCCAGCTCAGAGAGCACCACCTTTCTGGATCCTCCCAGGCAGCTAGCATCTCCTTTGGAATCACTCAGCCCTTTGCGCATTTTATTCAGTCCGTCAACACATGTTCATTCCACTAGTTTAGAATTTCTGCTGTTTTAAGAAAATTCTTTTATTATTACCTGCTGGACTCCAGTTTTTACATGCTGAAGATTTAGTATCTAGCACGTAGAGTGATCAACAAAGAAATATTTGTTTAATAGGCAAATGAGTGATTAATGTAAAATAGGATACTTATTCAAGATCCATTTGAACCAAAGTATGAGAAGATCTCTCATCAATCCATTTGCCGTATAAATTGCGTAATTGACTAGGACAGTTGTGACTTGAGGATTCCCTGAATGGTGCTTTTCTGTGGCTTTGGTTTACACTGCTCAATTGACACTCTTGGTCAATGTCAGACATGGACCAACTGTTGAAGTTCCCTGTAACACAGGCACATTCTCGAATACTTATTATGCACAATTCAATAATGATTAACATTTGAACTCTGTCTAGGTTGGGCAAGCCACATCAAAGCTCTTTTTTTCACTAGGACTTTTAAAATATCAAATATGGACTGAATGAGTAGGTGTTGGAGAAACTGACTTTGTAAACCAAAAATCATAAACCTAGATTCATTGGAAATCTGTCATGTGGAGTGCATATATAAAAATTATGAGCATTTTAATTTTTCCCTTGTAGGCCATAAATAACGTCTGTAATATTCCTCTTCACCTTTTTCCGATTAGCTTTATGTCTGGCATATTTTCCCCAACACTCCTGTTTCCTGTTGTAAGGATTTCACCAAGGAGAGATGAGATTCTAAACAAGTCGTGTGGGTGTAACAATAAACGTGCAGCAATCAGGGTTAAGTCCAGAGATAAGAGGCAGGATGAGTTTGGTGAGGAATTTTTGTTTTGTTTTGTTTTTTTGTGTTTTTTTGTGGTTTTTTTTGGGTTTTTTTTGAGGTACGCGGGCCTCTCACTGCCGCGGCCTCTCCCATCACGGAGCACAGGCTCCGGACGCACAGGCTCAGCGGCCATGGCTCACGGGCCCAGCCGCTCCGCAGCATGCGGGATCCTCCCGGACCGGGAGGACACGAACCCGTGTCCCCTGCATCGGCAGGCGGACTCCCAACCACTGCGCCACCAGGGAAGCCCTGGTGAGGAATTATTTAATGGTGGTCAGGCCTCCCTATTTTTCCCTTCTCCGGGTACACACCAGCAGGGCTGCACAGGCCCCGAGGGGTGGAGGTGGCCCTGAAGAGCAGAGGACACGTGGCCCGCTGTAACCCAGACTCACTAAACAGAGCCACCATCCGCCAGTGCCGACATGCTCCCCAGGCCCCCAGCCCCTCACCTGTAGCACCTGTGGCCGCGTGGGTGCATCCAGCAGAGTGCTCTGACAAGATCAGGCACATTCTGGGTGGTATGGCCGTAGAACGGCAGAGCGCTCTGGGCTGCTGCCTTTTACCCTGGGGTCTGTGGTGCCCAAGGGGTCCTCTGGGGCCTGCTGACAGTGAAGCCAGGGGGAGACCGGACAGCTCTGCTTTTAGCTCTTTTATATGATGGGCAGCTCCACAGAGTTTGTTCGGAGGGAAGAAATATGTAAGACCATGGCAAGCATAATAGATGCTGCTTGCTGACGATGGTGATTTCACGTCGTTGCAGACTGGGCAGTCCCTGTTGGCAGATTGGGCCGGGCAAGAGACCAGGGCTGAGCCGCATGGGGCTCAGGGAGCAGAGTTCAGTACTAAGATGACTACAGGGGTCAGGTGATCCCAGTGTAGAACCAGAATTGGGAATCCCTGTTCTATTTCACTCTATTTCCACAATTTTGGCCAGACCTCTGGTTTAGCATATAAAATTTAGGTGGTGTCACCACATTTTTTTCAGATAAAATTTTTTTTCTTTCTTTCTTCATTCATTCCTTCATTCATTCACTTTGAAACCACTTTATTAAGGTATGATCTACATACAAAAAGCTGTACATATTTAATGGATACAACTTGGGTTTTGAAATAAGTATACATTCATGAAACCAGTACCACAATCTATGCCATAAACATATCCATCACCTCCAAATGTTTCCTCCCACCTCCTTTATTTATTATCATTGTGTGTTTGTGTGTGTGTTTGTGTGTGTGTGTGTGTGTGTGTATGAAATAAGAATGCTTAAAATAAGATCTACCCTCTTAGCAAATTCGTAAGTACACAACACAGTATTGTTAACTGTATACATCATGCTGTACAGTAGATCTCTAGGACTTGTCTTGCATAACCAGCACTTTGTACCCTTTGACTAATACCTTTGACTAATTTCCCCATCCCCTTCTCTCTATAATTGTCTAATAATACCTTGTTCCAGCTGGTTTAAATCTCTCAGTAATTACAGGGTTGGGTAGTTGATCACACCTTGATTTTGATGGCTATCAATCCAAGGCCACAGGTTCAGCTTGACTTGAAATGATTTTTTTTGAGTTGGTCAGTAGGTTTTGTCTGTGTGCCCAGTCCTGTGGCAATTGCTGTGGAAATTCAAGACCTGTAACCAGGATTTTTCTACTTATACTCACCATGGATAGGATCTCATTTCATCCTCACAATCATCCTGGGAGGTAGGCATTATTTTTAAACTCATTTGACATACTTGGAAACAGGAAGTCAGAGTGGTTAAATGATCTAACAAGATTAATAGAAAGAGAGTATTCTAAAGGCCACTGAAATGCACAGTGGTTTCTCTGAGTTCCTTTTCAGAACTAGAGAGTAAGAGGGGATGCTGCTGCGTTCCTAAAAGCTCTGTGGATCCCAGCTTTTGAGCTGGGAGCGCCGTCCCTATGGTTGTTAGGGGCTTTCTTTTCATCTCTGAAAATTAAGGAAAGGGGGTCAGTAAAGTGTCAGCTCAGAGTGTGGCCGTTCTAACCAGTGTTTTTCAGGAACTATTTTTAGAGGAAAAACTTCTATTTTTAGATCCAGAATGATTTTTAAAAACAAACTCAAGACAACAGTGAGCACATTGGCATCTGGATGTGTAAGTCCTTACCACACAGTGAGATGGGAGGCAGCTGTGGCCTGAGCTTTCAGGACACGTAAAACGGTGAGCAGACTGGAGATTTGATCCACATGTGCACCCCTCGTGTGTCTCCACAAGTAGCCCGAATGCACTATGATGTGGGCGGAGGTGCAGGCAGTGGGGCAGTGGGGCTCGGACTGGCCGGCACAATAGGGACCTTAGTGATTTGAACTTCACCTTGAGTTTGGGATCCCTTGAACTTCTATTGGATTGAAGAAATCCAATCAAATGTTTAGTGTAAATAAAACTTTAGTGTAATAAACTTTAAGAGACACGTTTGACTCACATAACAAACTGAAAAACAAGCTACTTTCAAGAACATTTAAGGGCTTCCGCAGTGGCGCAGTGGTTGAGAGTCCGCCTGACGATGCAGGGGACACGGGTTCGTGCTCTGGTCCAGGAAGATCCCACATGCTGCGGAGCGGCTGGGCCCGTGAGCCATGGCCGCTGAGCCTGCGCGTCTGGAGCCTGTGCTCCGCAGCGGGAGAGGCCACAACAGTGAGAGGTCCGTGTACCACACACACACAAAAAAACATTTAAGCACGAAAGTTGAAGGTAGTTGTTGCTAATTAAACTTAAATCCAACTTGTTCACTAAAAATATACCTGAAAGGATTGCATTTTAGAAAACACCTTGATAACCAAATACCTGGAAAAGCTGGGGATTTTCCCCAGTAGCCCAAGTGATTAAGTTTGCGGTAAGTATATATGCACTGTCATCAGAGTACAAAGATGACGTCGCGCTAGCATGAAGAATAAAATGGGTCATTAGAGGTAGAATGAAATTTTAAACTGATCTCTGTGAATTATAAAACAAACAAAGCAAAAACAAATGGAGTTCAGTGGGAATGAATGACAGGCCATATAACAGGGCAGAAAAGGAACTAAACCCTCAAAGTGACAAATTAATGCTTCCACTATAAATGCTTTTCTCCCCAATCCTGTTCAAACTCTGGAACAGCATGGATGGGGGAACAAATAGGTCCTCTCCAAACCCAGACCAGACAAATGATTTGTTTTGTTTTATTTTTTGTTTTTTTCTGGTGTAATAATGACTTCTATCTACTTTCCTCTTCTTTGTAAAGTCTTGAGAAGAACAGTATATAAAAGAAAAAACCTATTTTAAACTGATAATAGCTAGCTTTCAGTGACCTTTATTGCCAGACATTATTACCTATTTCATAGAGCTACTGTGGGAATTAATGAGTTAATTAATGAGTTACTATACATAGAACACTTAACAGTTTTTTATGTTTTTCAGCATGTAGTAAGTGCTTATAAGTATTAGCTGTTATTATCTTTAATGTTGATAGTGTTGACAACATACCACATACTATGCTAAGCACTTGTATATGCCTTATCTCACTTGCTGTTGTTCTACTAATTTTATTGGTAGTAAACTGAGGCATGGGAGGTTAAGAAAGTTGCCCAAGATTGCACAACTGGAAATAATAACATTTATTGTGCACCTACTATGTGCTAGACATACTGCTAATAAACATTTTCGATGTGTCATCACATTTAGGCCACACAACTAGTCTGTGAAATATATTAGGTTATCCTGGTTTTACAAATGAGGAGACACCTAAGGTCACACAGCCAGTGAGTGATAGAGCAGAGATTCGAACCCAAGCAATCTGGTTCCCAAAGTATGTGCTCTGTACTGCTATGCACCGTGGCCTTCTGGGAGAGGGATATAAGGGACTCACTTCAATCACCCAGCCCTTTCCTTTTGCCCTCATTACCATTCCCAGCAGTGCTTTCCTTTGGGGGTTACAACATTACCTCTTCATAGGCCCTGTTCTCCAGCCACAACCAGTCCATTCTACTCAGACGTTACAGAGAGGAAGAGACCCAGACAATCCTGCTCAGCCCTGCACTGATGCTGGAGACTCCTCGCCCTCCTGCCCAATTTTCTCTAAACCATGGAAACTTTGTTTTCTATGAGCTTTCCTCTTCTTATTTGCAAGTCAGCTAACGTGACTTAACATTTTATTTAAGCCTTGTATAGTTTAAAATCTCAAAGGTTATACACCAAAATGTTAACAGCAGCTAATAAATTTACAGGTAACTTTAATTTTCCTGTTCATACATTGTGTTTTCCAACTTATATAACAGTAAACATATAAATTACATAGAAAAATAATGTATTTTATAAAATACAATCGTAGACTATATCAGAGGGTAGTTTCCCAAGAGTCAGGAGGATCCGTTGTATAGCCAAGGGGACAAGATTGCCTTTCTTGAACACCAGACCATCAGAAGTGTCCCAGGTATCCCTCAGTCCCTTCCCAATTAGTGTCTCTCAAATTATCTCAGCCGCAGACCCTTTTATCAAAAGTGTAGAGAAGTACAATATATTTAGCAAATATATATTACAGATTCTTCCTTAAGGGTTAAACTGCGCTGATTGAAAGGGAGATGGGACCCTGGATCCTCACCCATTAACCCACCATCCCATCTAAAGGCAACTCCCAAGGTGTGTCTGGAAGCCATTCTGGCTCTGGAAAACACAGTTCTCCACTGAAACTGATGGTCTACCTCATTCTGGAAACTTGAACTCCTTTAGATTTCCAGAGTTTGCTCAGATAAGGAGCTCTATAAGTTTACTATGTATTATGTAAGATAGTGATTTTCTTCATCTGCCCTAAATTTTTCTGCTGATCTCCTCTTTACATCCAAAATCAATACACATGACTAATCCATCTTATAACTGAGTATATCTGTCTGACCGGAAAGCTTTATTACCTATCTCAGAGGTGGCTTTCAGCTCGGAAGGAAGAGAAAGATGCGTTTGTTTATGCTTCTGTCTGAACTCCCTCGTTTCTGCCCAGAGGTTAACAAATTCTATGCCCTTTTCTCATTCATCAAGATGATGGATGGGGGCTTCCCTGGTGGCGCAGTGGTTGGGAGTCCACCTGCCGATGCAGGGGACATGGGTTCGTGCCCCGGTCCGGGAAGATCCCACATGCCGCAGAGCGGCTGGGCCCGTGAGCCATGGCCGCTGAGCCTGCGCGTCCGGAGCCTGTGCTCCGCAACCAGAGAGGCCACAACAGTGAGAGCCCCGCTTACCGCAAAAAAAAAAAAGTTGGTGGATGGAATATTTGGTACTTTTGAATCACAGTCCGAAACCTTCTGCTCTCTTGACTTCTGTGATGTCCTTTTGAACCAGTTTTCTTCCTCATGTTATTTTCTTCTCCTCTGCCTCCTTTGCTGACAGTTTTCCTTTGGCACTAGTCTCTGTCTCTGGGCTTCTGCTTTCCTCTTGCTTCACTCTCCAGACAGCTAATCCATTTCCAGGGTTCCATGATCACTGTATTGTGGATGGTGCTTGAATCAGTGTGTGCCTTCAGTCTCTCCTATAGAGTCCAGTGTTTTAGCTCCATGGGTAGTGGATATCTCTCTCTTGAGTTCATATTAATTCTTCACAGTCAGCATGCCTAACTCCAGGGTCATATAATCACCACTATTTCCTGCCCTAACATCTCTATTCTGCCTATATCAACAATATTCTCTCAATCACCGAACTTGAAACCTTGGAATTTTATCTTTTATAACCTTTAGTCACCAGAAATCTTAGGTTTTACCTTCAAAACTTCCCTTAGATGTGTCTTTGCTCATCACTTCATGTCATAGAATTTAAGAACACAATGCTCTCTTATCACATAGTTGTTAATAAATATTTTCTAAATCTGGATCTAGTCCAACTATGTCAGTAAAATTCTGAAAGTCATTAACATTCTAAGAAATCTCTGCTTCCTGTCCTTTGTCTCAACAGTGTATCTAATACACTGTCAATTTAATAGTGAAAACACAAATTTAATAATTCTAAACACAAATTCTCTTATGTATATAGATACAAAAAATCCTTAACAAAATACTAGCAAATGGAATTTATATAAAGAGGATTATACACTATGACCAAGTGAGTTTATCCCAGGAATGTAAGGTTAGTTTAACACCTAAAATCAATTAATGTAATGCACCATATCAGTAGAATAAAGGACAAAAAATATTTAGTAATCACAATAGATGCAGAAAAAGCTTTTGACAAAATGTCATACTTCTTCTGGATAAAAACACTCAAACTAAGAATAAAAGGGGACTTACTCAATTTGATAAAGGGCATCTACAAAAAACCTACAGCTAGCATCATACTGAATGGGGAAAGACTGAATGCTGTACCCTAAGATCAGGAATAGGACAAGGATGTCTGTTTTCATTATTTGTTTCAGCATTATATTGGGATTCTAACAGGGCAATTAGGTAAGAAAAAGAAATAAAAGATATCCAAACTGACATGGAAGAGGTAATACTACCCATATTTGTAGATGACATGAGCTTGTATATAAAAAAATCCCAAGGAGGGCTTCCCTGGTGGTGCAGTGGTTGAGAGTCTGCCTGCCAATGCAGGGGATATGGGTTCGTGCCCCGGTCCGGGAGGATCCCACATGCCGCGGAGCGGCTGGGCCCGTGAGCCATGGCCGCTGAGCCTGCGCGTCCGGAGGCTGTGTTCCGCAGCGGGAGAGGCCACAACAGCGAGAGGCCCGCGTACCACAAAACAAAACAAAGCAAAACAACAACAAAAAAAATCCCAAGGAGTCAACTAAAAAACTATTAGAACTAATAAACAAGTTCCACAAGGTTGCACAGTAGAAGATCAACGTACAGCAATCAGCTGTATTTCTGTGCAATGAACATGAAACATGAAATTAGGAAAATAGTCCCATTTGCAATAGCATTGAAAAGAATAAAATACTTAGGAATAAATTTAAGACGTACAAAAGCTGTATTCTGAAAACTATAAAACACTGTTCAAAGAACTTAAAGAAGGCCTAAATAAATGGAAAGATATCCCATGATCATGGACCAGAAGACTTAATACCATTAAGATGGCAATACTCCCCAAATTGATTTATGGGTTTAATACACTTCCTAACAAAATCCCAGCTGGCTCTTTGCAGATATTGATAAACTGATCCTCAAATTCATAAGAAAATTCAAGGGACTCAGAATAACCAAAGTAATCTTGGAGAAAACAAACAAACAAAACATTGAAGGACTCATACTTTCTGATTTCAAAACTTACTACACAGATTACAGTAATCAAGGTACTGGCTTAAGAATGTAGACATATAGATCAGTGGAATAGAATTGAGAGTCCAGAAATAAACTCTTACATTTATGATCAACTGATTTTCAACAAGAATGTCAAGAGAATTAAATAGGGTAAGAATAGTCTCTTCAACAAATGGTGCTGGGACAACTGGATATCCACATGCAAAAGAATGAAGTTGAACCCCTACCTCTCACCACATATAAATATAATTCAAAATGAATCAAAGATCTAAACGTAAGTGCTAAAACCACAGACCCTTAAAAGAGAACATAGATGTAAATCTTCATGACCTTGGGTGAAGCAGTGGTTTCTCAGATATGACACCAAAGCATAAGCAGTGCAATAGAAATTAGATAAACTGGAATTCATTAAAATTTAAAACTTTCGTGTTTCAAAGGACACTGTCAAGAAAGTGAAAAGACAATCCACAAAATGGGAGAAGATATTTGCATCTGATAAGGGACTTGTATCTGAAATATATGAAGAACTCTTACAACTAAATAATAAAAAGACAAATAACCTAAATTAAAATGGGCAAAGGATCTAAATATACATTTCCCCAAGACGATATACAGATGGCCAATAAACACATGAAAAGATGCTCAGCTTCATTAGTCATCAGGGAGATGCAAATCCAAACCATAATGAGATATCACTTCACATCCAATAGGCTATAATCAAAAGACAGGCAATAATAAGTGTTGACAAGTATATGGACAAATTGGAACCCTCATACTCTGCTGGTGAGATATAACATGGTTCAGTCACTTTGGAACAGTCTGCAGTTCCTCTAAAGATTAAACATAGAGTTACCATATGACCCAGCCACTCCACTCCTTGGTCTATATCCAAGAGAAATGAAAACATGGATCCATACAAAAACACATACATCAGCGTTCATAGCATTATTCATAATAACCAAGAAGTGAAAACATACCAAATGCCCATCAACCACTGACTAGATAAATAAAATGCAGCATATTTATACAATGAAATATTAGCCATTAAAAGGAGTGAAGTACTGCAACATGTTACAACATGGATGAAACTTGAAAACATGCTGAGTGAAAGAAGCTACATATTATATGATTTCATTTATAAGAAAGGTCCAGAATAGGTAAATCCAAAGAAACAGAAAGTAGATTAGCAGTTGCCTAGGGCTGGAGGGTGTGGAATGAAATGGGGAATAACTGTTAATGGTATAGGGTTTCTTTTAAGAAAATGTTCTAAAGTTTATTGTGGTGATGATTACACAACTCTATGAATATGCTAAAAACCATTTAATTTTATACTCTAAAGCAGTGAATTGTATCATATGTGAATTGTATCATAATAAATCTGTTAGAAAAAATAGTTCAATCTTTAAAAAAACATATTTAAATTCCTCTTGTGTCTTCCTACTGATGAAGGGGAAAAGCAGCAATTTCTCAACCTCGTATTTAGTGCCTTGACGTTGTTTCACCCCATCTTCCAACTGTCTCACCCAAACTTCCAACAGCAGTTACATCACTGTGCTTCAAATGCATTCATCATTGGGACTGCTTTTCTCATTCTTCAGTCTAAACTTCCCTTTTCTACCTCCAGTTTATCCAATATTTAGTCATTTGTTGATTCAGTAAAGCATTGTTGAGCACTTATCAGTGATGTGCCAAGGCACTGGGCTAACCTTTGGGGTTATAGAGATGAATCCGACTTAGGCCATATCCTATATTATTTTACACTAGAAATGGGGAGGAGTGGTGGATAACAAAGGGATGCATCTTTCAAGTCTTTACCTAAAGTCTCACTTCCTTCCTCAATCTTTTCTCTGTGCTTCAGCCTTCATCAACTTCTTCCTACTGTGACCTTTTTATAATATTTACTGTTTGATTTTAATCATATTCTGTATCATGCTGTTATTTAACCATTTCATATATAATCTCCTTTCCTCCTAATTAATTTGTAAGATTACAAATAATAGAGCCCTTGTGTGTTAGTTTTCTATTGCTGCTGTAACACATTACCACTAACTTAGGTGGCTTAAAATGACACAGATGTATTATCTTTCAGTTCTGTAGGTCAAAAGTCCAACACAGGTCTCACAAGGCTAAAATCAATGTATCAGCAAGGCTGTGTTCCCTTCTGGAGGCTCTAGTATAAAATCCATTTCCTTGCTTTTTCCAATGTCTGGTGGCTGCCCACATTCCTTAGCTTATAGCCCCCTTTTCCATCTTCAAAGGCAGCAATGTTGCCTTTGAGCAATCTCTCTCACTCTTCTTCTGGCCAAAATTCCCTCTGACTATAGTCAGAAAATAGTCCCTGCTTTTATGGACTCATGTGATTTAGAATGGGCCCATCCAGATAATCTGGGATGATTTCCATATCTCAAGGTTGTTACACTTAATCCTATCTGCAAAGTTTCTTTGGCCAAGTATGGTGACATATTCACAGGTTCCGGGGGCATTCGGCCATGGGCATCTTTAGTGGTCATTATCCTGCCTACCACACCCTTTTTTATACTTCTTTGTATTGCATATGAGCCTAACACTGAGAAGATAGAGGGAAAAAGATATACTATTCAAAGACTGACAACAACAATGACAGCTAATACTGCAGTATCTATACAGCAAAGTAGACTTAAAGAGAGAAAACATTATTAGAGATAAAGAGGAATTTTTCAAAATTATAAAAAGAACAATCAGGGACTTCCCTGGTGGTCCAGCAGTTAAGACTCCAGGCTCCCAATGCAGGGGGCCCAGGTTCAATCCCTGGTCAGGGAACTAGATCCCGCATGCCACAGCTAAGAGCCTGCGTGCTGCAACTAAAAGATCCTGCATGGCGCAACTAAAGATCCCACACGCCACAAGGAAGATCCTGAACGCAGCAACAAAGATCTCGTGTGCCACAACTAAGACCCGGTACAGCCAAATAAATAAGTAAATAAATAAGTATTCTTTTTAAAGGGGGGGGTGATAAACCAGAATTTTGCTTCTAAATTTGTAAGCACTTAATAATATAGTCTCAAAATGTGTGAAGCAAAAAATGACAGAACTAAAAGGAGAAATGAACAAATTCTAAATTATTGTGAAAGATTTTCAACATAACTGTCAGTAAGTGATACAAGCAAAGAAACCAAAAAGTCAGTACAGATATAAAAGATTTGAACAGCATAGTTAATAATCTATGATATTGCACCCAACAACTTGAGAATACATGTTTTTTCAAGTAAGAATGGAATAGTACACAATTGACCATGTGCTGGGCCATGAAGCAAATATCAACACTTTTCAAAGGATTTAAATCATATACTGTACATCTAAAATGATTCTAAAATTAAAAGTTTATTTTTAAAACTCAGAAATATATTTTCTAACCATAATGGAATTAAACTGGAAATTAATAACAAAAGGATAACTAGGAAATTCTTAAATGTTGGAGCATTAGGCAATACTTTCAAATAAACCATGAGTCAAAAAGAAAATCACAATGGAAATTAGAGAATACATTTATCTGAATAATGAAGATGCATATTTAAAACTTGCATGATAAAAAAAATTGGTGCTTGGATAAAAATTTATAGTATTAAATGTATATATCAGAAATGAAAATCATGCTGAAAATCAATTATTCAAGAAGTTATAAAAGAAACAGCAAATTAAGCCCAAAGAAAATAGAGGGAAGAAAAGGATAATGATAAGAGATGTGATTAATGAAATAGAAAAACATACTACAGTGAGGATCTAAAGCTCAAAAATAGATTGTTTGAAAAAACTAATAAAATCAATTAACCTTTAGCAAAATTTATCATGGGAAAAAAGTGAAAAGGAGAAATTGCTAATATCAGGAATGAAAAGATGGTATTACTACAGATGCTACAGGCATTAGAAAGAGAATTTAAAAACCAAAAGTTTATATGAACTAGACAAATTCCCAATAAAATACAATTTATCAAAACTGACAAAAGGAGAAATAGAAGATCTGAATGGCCCTATATCTGTTAAAAAATCAATAATTTAAAACCTTCCCCAAAAGAAAACTCTAGGCCCAGATAACTTCACAAATGAACTCTTCAAAATATTTAGGGAGTAACATTCATTTTACACAAACTCTTCAGGGAACACTTCCCAATTCCTTTTATAAAACTTATATAACCTAGATTCAATAACATGATAGGAACATTACAAGAAAAATTTAGAGAAATTTTTGTGTTGAGCATAGGTGCAAAAATCTTAAACAAAATGTGAATATTTGCTGGCAAATATAATCAGTCATAAACAAAATGTGAATCCAGCAATATATAAAAAGGATAAACATCATGACTAAAAGCAGTTTATCCCATAAATGCAAGGTTGGTTTAGCATTTAAAAATCAATAAGTACGGGCTTCCCTGGTGGCACAGTGGTTGAGAGTCCGCCTGCCAATGCAGGGGACGTGGGTTTGTGCCCCAGTCCGGGAAGATCCCACATGCTGCGGAGTGGCTAGGCCCGTGAGCCATGGCTGCTGAGCCTGCACGTCCGGAGCCTGTGCTCCGCAACAGAAGAGGCCACAACAGAGCCCGCACGTCCGGAGCCTGTGCTCCGCAACAGAAGAGGCCACAACAGTGAGAGGCCCGCATACCACAAAAAAAAAAAAAAAAAAATCAATAAATATAATTCATTACATTAAAGGATAGAAAAGAATAATTATATTATATTCTCATTTTATGCAGAAAAAGCATATGATAAAATTTAACAGTCACTTATGACAAAATACAAATTCTTAGTAAATTGGGAATAGAAAAGATCTTCTTTAATCTGATAAAGTGTATCTACAAAAATTTTATATTGTTAAAAGCTTTTTCTCTGAAATCAGGAATGAGACAGAAATTTGTACTATCACTACTTTTATTCAAAATTATACTGGATTTTACCACCTATTTTACTTTGCCATAGATTTTTTTTTTTTGACTGAAGTGTGGTTGATTTGCAGTGTTGTGTTGGTTTCTGGTGTGCAGTAAAGTAATTCAGATATAAAAAAAAATTATACTGGAGATTTTGTTCAGTGTCATAAGGTAAGAAAAGGAAATTAAAAGATGTAAAGATAATACAGGGAGAAACAAATGTTGTTATTTGCAGATGATACAATATCATGTGTAGAAAATCCCAAGAATCTATAAACAAAGGGTTAGAATTAACAAATGAATTTGGCAAAGTCACTGATACAAGGTCAGTATGTGAAAAAGTCAATTGTATTTTTATATACTAGCAACAAACATTCAGAATGTGAAATATATCTTAGAATTTGTATTAGTATCAAAAAACATCAACCAACTGGGAGTTAACAAAGGATGTGTAAGACCTCTACACAGAAAATCATAAAATGTTATTAAGAGAAAAATGTTAAAACCTAAATAAATGTCAGGATCCACCATACTCGTGGACTGTAAGTGTCAATGTTTTAAGGCATCAATACCCCCAAACTGATCCCTGAAGTCAGTATCATTATAATCAATATCCCAGCATCTTGTCTGGGAAATTGACAAGCTGATCCTAAAATGTATATTGAAAATACAAAAGGCCAACAGTGATGAGATGACTTTTGAAGACCAATGTTCACTGTAGGATGGCTTATGCAGTTGACCCTTGAACAATGTGGGGGTTAGGGGCGGCAGCCCTCAGTGCAGTTGTGCAGTTGGAAATCCGCATATAACTTATAGTCAATGCTCTGTACCCATAGTTTCTCCGTATCCACAGTTCCACATCCATGGTTTCAAGCAACCTCGGATCCTGTAGTATTGTAGTATTTACCCTTGAAAACAAGCCATGTACAAGTGGACCCATGCACTTCAAACTCGTGTTGTTCAAAAATTTTACAATTTGTATGGAAACACAAAAGACCCCAAATAGCCAAAGCAATCTTGAGAAAGAAAAACGGAGCTGGAGGAATCAGGCTCCCTGACTTCAGACTATACTACAAAGCTACAGTAATCAAGACAGTATGGTACTGGCACAAAACCAGAAATATAGAT
>NC_041221.1:79759933-79767351 GCF_002837175.3 Physeter macrocephalus | reverse complement strand
CAGGATAGAAAGCCCAGAGATAAACCCACGCACATATGGTCACCTTATTTTTGATAAAGGAGGCAAGAATATACAATGGAGAAAGACAGCCTCTTCAATTAGTGGTGCTGAGAAAACTGGACAGCTACATGTAAAAGAATGAAATTAGAACATTCCCTAACACCATACACAAAAATAAACTCAAAATGTATTAAAGACCTAAATTTAAGGCCAGACACTATCAAACTCTTAGAGGAAAACATAGGCAGAACACTCTATGACATAAATCACAGCAAGATCCTTTTTGACCCACCTCCTAGAGAAATGGAAATAAAACAAAAATAAACAAATGGGACCTAATGAAATTTAAAAGCTTTTGCCCGGCAAAGGAAACCATAAACAAGACAAAAAGACAACCCTCAGAATGGGAGAAAATATTTGCAAACAAAGCAACTGACAAAAGATTTATCTCCAAAATATACAAGCAGCCCATGCAGGTCAATATCAAAAAAACAAACAACCCAATCCAAAAATGGGCAGAAGACCTAAACAGACATTTCTTCAAAGAAGATACACAGATTGCCAACAAACACATAAAAGGATGCTTCATCAAAAACTCTAGAAATAATAAATGCTGGAGAGGGTGTGGAGAAAAGGGAACCCTCTTGCACTGCTGGTGGGAATGTAAATTGATACAGCCACTATGGAGAACAGTATGGAGGTTCCTTAAAAAACTACAAATAGAACTACCATATGACCCAGCAATCCCACTACTGGGCATATGCCCTGAGAAAACCATAATTCAAAAAGAGTCATGTACCACAATGTTCATTGCAGCTCTATTTACAATAGCCAGGACATGGTAGCAACCTAAGTGTCCATCGACAGATGAATGGATAAAGAAGATGTGGCACATATATACAATGGAATATTACTCAGCCATAAAAAGAAACAAAATTGAGTTATTTGTAGTGAGGTGGATGGACCTAGAGTCTGTCATACAGAGTGAAGTAAGTCAGAAGGAGAAAAGCAAATACCGTATGCTAACACACATATATGGAATCTAAAAAAAAAAAATGGTTCTGAATAACCTAGGGGCAGGACAGGAATAAAGGCGCAGACATAGAGAATGGACTTGAGGACATGGGGAGGGTTAAGGGTAAGCTGGGATGAAGTGAGAGAGTGGCATTGACATATATACACTACCAAATGTAAAATAGATAGCTAGTGGGAAGCAGCCGCAGAGCACAGGGATATCAGCTCCATGCTTTGTGTCCACCTAGAGGAGTGGGATAGGGAGGGTGGGAGGGAGCGTTAGAGGGAGGAGATATGGGGATATATGTATATATATAGCTGATTCACTTTGTTATACAAGAGAAACTAACACAACATTGTAAAGCAATTATACGCCAATAAAGATGTTAAAAAAAATTTAAAAAAAATCCTTACAAAGAAACAAACAACAACAACAACAAAATAACGCATCACTAATTTTCCATCTCAGTAATAGCTCGAAAATAAAAGTCATCAAGACCATCTGGGGCCATTTCTCAGTTTGAATTCCATCTCAATTCTAACCCTGTAACCCTCTACGCCAATAAAGATGTTAAAAATAAATAATTAAATAAAAATAAAATAGGATCATTTGAAAAAAAAAAAAAACCCATGTTGTTCAAGGGTCAACTGTAATAGCAAAAATAAATAAGTAAAGTAACCTAAATTCCCATTAAAAGGGGAATGCATAAATAAAATGTGGTATTTTTATGTAGTGAAATATTAAATAGTTAAAAAGAATATATATATACATAATTACTGAGCTTTAAAAACACAGTAGTGGATGAAAAAGCAAGCTGCAAAATATGTATAGCATAACACATGTACATTTCTAAAGTATAAAACTACTGTGTATTATTCCTTGACACACATATGTGTTACTGTATTTTTAAATGGCTGAAGGACGCACTGAAGTCGTGACAGCAGCAGCCTCTGGGGCAGTGGGTGAAGGGACTGGGATTGAGGATGGAGAAAAAGGAGTCTGTCAGTTCATCTTAATTGTCCTACTTCCCTTATTTAAAAAAAAAAGGCAAATATGACAAAATGTTAACATCTGTTCATTCTGGGTGACAGCTCACAGGGTGTTAGTTATATTATTCTTTGTGCTTTGCTCTTTGTTTAATTTCTCAAAATGAAAAAAACTTAAGTTGAGATAACAGCATCTTTCATCATTTAGTCTTAGACTTATTTATTGTTTAGGTATTTTATGTTCCTGTTTGTTTTAAAAATAAATGTATATAAAGATAAGTATAGCTGAGACAGCTAAATTTCCTTTCTTTGTTTATGTTCACAAAGCGTACTTGTTTTATTTAACATTCTTTGCTATCAAAATGTGGTCTTTATATACAAACTTGTGAGTAGTAAATCATGAGGGCTCACAGTTCTACCACAGTCTGTATATTAAGAACATACTTCCCATGGTAGACGTCCTCATACACCTTGATCGCTAGAAGCATCCGTTTGTATTGGAGCCAAAATAGCCACAAGCAAACAGAGAAACAAGAAGTCCAAAAGATTTCCTCTTTGGTGCTGTTGATTTGTTGGTACTGGTTGTTAAGACTGAAGGTCTGAAACCACCAATGTTTATTGGCTCAGTCTGCAGTATGCGTCTCCAGGGTCATTCCCACAAGATTGACGAAAGAATGAAACTCCCTGCCTTTTCCACCACTGACAGTGCTTTCCGCGTTAAGCTGCGTGCAACACAGAAGTCCCTCTCAGGCGGGGTGGAGGGCACTCTCACAGTCCTTTATCACATGATGGTGATGCTGGACAGATGGTGGTGAGGGCACTTTTACAGACACATAACACACTACAGCTATTAGTCATTGGACAGGTAGTCTGACAGCCTTTGGAAGTACACCCAAGGTGATTGCTATGACCATATTTGAAAAGCTGACAGATAAATGTGGATTTAAAACAGACTAAATATTAAACAATTAAGCCCAAAAAGTTGAGGCTTTTAAACATGCACAGATAGGAGTGAGGTGGGAACCTCCGTACCTTGCCTTCAGGGATCCACCAGCGTCTTCAACTAGAATAGAATTCAGGTCTCTCTCACCTTATTCGCTCCTCCCCACAAGCAGGTGCAGACGGAAGTTATCTGAAAGAAGGAACTGAGCATGCTCAGTTCAGACCCTTTTGTCTGTCTAATTTTGGAGCCAGCCTGTCCCCAGGATATATGTCAACACACAAGGGTCAATTATTAGCAAGGCCTCTCTGACACAGATCTGAAGTTATGTTCTCTCCAATCAACTTTATCAGTAACAAAAGCAATATTTCTAGCTCCATCTCTCTGGCCTCTACCTCTCAACTGGTTCCAAAGTCAAGAGGGGAAGAGCGAGCAGGTACTATTAATTATTCCCCTCAAAACCTGATGATCAATTAATATAAGACCTCAAGATGATAAATTAATATAATCCATGATACCAACCAATAATTTATATAAGAGAAATATCTGAATAGTTAACTGAGTGTTGCTCACTTACTTTTAGATTTCATAAGTGTGGTTAAAAAAATAAATGTATGTACTATTTATCGTGGCATGCTTGAACTCTCATAGCTTGAGACAGACTCCATTAAAATGTGCATTTTATAATGTATTATATTATCTGCATAGGTGTACAAGTATACACAGAGAATGGATTTAACTCAATCATTTAGCAGCAAAAACAAAACCTACCAAAGAAACAACCCCACATGCTGTCACAGAACACAGTTCTGCATATGGCCAGCTGTCCGTAGGCAGAACATAGTGGTTTTAAGGATGAATTAGTGTTCTAATCCCTTTGGGATTTCCTTTATATTAGTGGTGGTTTATGACTGATGTTTAATGTAACTGGAGCTTTCTGTTTATATTTAATAGAAGATTCACTTCTGTGGCAGGATCCACATTTACGCTCCAGTGTTGAATAAAAGCTACTGTTCTGCAAGAGGGATGTAAAATGATGATTTATAACGACACATTCCAGTAACAGTGATCTAATTCTTCCAAACCCTCCCACCAGGTCCTGGGAACAGCATGGTTCCGGCAAAGGATGATTCTTCCCTTCCAGAATATTCAGCCTTCAACACATCTGTCCATGCTGCCATTAGACACAGGAACTGGAAACTCCTCACGGGCTACCCAGGTAGAAGGCTTAACATTTCCCACTAGAACAGCTAGGAAAACTTTACCAAAGAGCAACTGCCTTTTGCAAAACATGATCTCTGGGGCTGCTGAATGAGGGGAAGGAGTGTCATCTGGTCCTAAATTTTAAAAAATTAAGAATTAACTGTAGAGGTGGGGGGAGGGTGAAAGGAAGAAATGCAGCTCTAATGCTTCGTGGAAAATAAGGGTTTCAGATATGCACGGCCGTCAAGCACAGCACTTCTAGCTAGCAAAGAGCATCTCTGAAAGCTACATCTTCAACCAATGGTATAGCGGGGGGAGGAGGTTGCTTCCCCTGAGCACATTCTCTAGAAGTGACATCTTTTAAATATTTTTATGGTATGTGGTATGATGGTTAAGATTGTGATGCAATTAAGCAATGTTTATAATGAGGACATTCTTGGCGTTTGCTGCAAGACAATCCTTCATCATTTGTGACTGTCCCATACGTTCTAAGATATTTTAGTATCCCTGGCCCAGACCACTAAATGGCAGTAGCACCCCCCGACAAGTCAGTGTGACAACTAAAAATAACCACCACCACCACCACCCGCAGACACACACACGTGAGACATGTTTAGTTAAAGCACCAGAAGTCAGAGTCGGAGACAGATCTAGACATAGCATCAAGGGCCAGATTTTTTTATGTGTCCATACCCACAACAGAGCTCAGCCTTGTCCCCCAGACTCCTTCCTTGAAATTAGAACCTGCCTACAATACTCCTCCTCCAATAAACTGTTGTATTTCTTTGCCAGGCTGTGGTTACTGGTTTCCTCCACCATCTCAATATAATGTTTCCGTGATACCCTCCTCGGACCCACCGACCAAGACCCTCTGGCTCTTTGACATTGATCAGGACCCACAGGAAAGGCATGACCTGTCAAGAGAATATCCTCATATCGTCAAGCAGCTCCTTTCCCGTCTGCAGTTCTACCAGAAACACTCGGTGCCCGTGTACTTCCCAGCACAAGATCCCCGCTGTGATCCCAAGGCCACTGGGGCTTGGGGCCCTTGGATGTAGGATTTCAGGCAACCTAAGGGGCAGCTAGAAAGCCTTTCTGTTGCAAGTTGGACTTCAGGCCTTTACTTTGTGACTCTTGTCTCTCATTTGTTCTCCCAGCCTGGGTTCACCTGGCCCTTCCCTTGCTCCTAAACCACACTGAGGTGTCTAATTTCAACCCCTAGTGCATTTGAGATGCTGATAAAATCTGAACACTTCTGCTGTTGACTGGGGCATGTGTCTAGAGGAGAGGGTGGCTGGCTTCATCCCCTCTTTCCTGAGCTGTGGGACAGCGGGGAACACGATTTGAAAGAGGAAGTTATTGAGTCCTGGAACCTGGAGCGGCTGGCTCTTTTTGCCTCACAGGTCAGATGTTAGATTTCCCTGTGCTCATAGCTGGGTTTTATTGGAGTGATTCACATTTCTTTGTAACATATGAAAGGGTCAGACAGTTGTTAATGGTTCTGTTGGCCAGGGGTTCTCCCTGTCTGTGAGAGATCGTGTTTAGGCATCCCATGTGAATACCCCGGCTTGGTTCACCCCTCGCTCATGCGTCTCTTCACTCACCTCGTCACTCATCCCGTCATGGAGCATAAGGCTCGTTGCATTATTAAGATCAGTGTGGCACTAGGCCTACTCCTTGGTTTTGGTTTTTACAATAAAGAAATTTGTTTTTTCCCCAGTTTTTTCCAGCCACTGCTCATCTTGTCTGGACTGCCTGCTACCCGGCTCCCTTTGTGGTTCTTTTTCTACCCTTTCTTCTGACTTTTAGGTATCCCATGCCTGGGAAGGCTGCTTCGCTTCTCCACTATGAGCACCACTGGTTTTTGGAACACTGCTGAGGCCTGCCTTCCTTTTGCTCCTGACACTAAAGCTAGAGCCCCGCCCAGAAAGGGCGGTGTGTCTGGCTCTGTGGGCATGCTCATGGCAGTGCCTGGGTCTCTGTCATCTGCTTGGTGACTTTTTTTCTAGTTTATTCTCATGAGTGTAGCTATGTCTCATAATATATTCAGTTGCACCGCTCTTCGGTAGCAGTGAGGAGAAACCTTGGGAAAAGATAATATTGTCCTGAGACGATGCAAGTAGGCAATTTGAAAAAGGAAATGGCCGGCATCCGGGATACCGGGCCTTGGTAACACAGATGAAGGCACATCCACGTTTCTCTTATTCTCTCAGTTTTACCGCTTGTATTGAGGTTCTGAAGCTGGGGAAGGAGGATGCACAGTTTGGCCTGCCAGCTCTTTCTTTGCCCCACCAATGTCCTACTAATGTAGACCAGTCCAGATTAGCTTCAGGAGGGTCAAACTCAGAGAAGTATGTCCAAAAACTATACTCTTTTTTCACATTAGCTCCACTGTTTCATTCACTGCCTATCACCAATGCCTGGATCAATGCATGGTACATAGAAGGCACTCAATACACTTTTAAAAAAATAAATGAATGAATGAACAAATGAGTAAATGAGAAAGTCTCACACCATGGAAGGTGCTAGTCCAATGAGCTGAATACAGGGCTGAATATAAATATCTTCCAACCATCGCTTTTCTGTTCTCGAGCTGCCCTCCTGGGGTAGGAGCACAGTCTGCATATCTGGGAAGTCTAGCACATGCCACAGTGAAGTTGTAATGTCCTCTCAGAGGGAGAGGGGCGAAAAATATGCCTACTGAAGATACTCTTCTGCCAATAATCCTCAGTTCTCTTCTGCAGAGGACACTAAAAACTAAAACTACCAAGCCATATGATATAGGTCACGGTACAGCCATTTCTTCAATTCAGTAGTAATATTCTCCGGTTACGACTAACTTCTATTAAAATACAGTGATTGGAAAGAAATGGTGCTAGAACTAATGACACCTCTTACCAACCTGTACCCTACTCCTGGGCTGGCATGCATCTGGCCAAAATGCTACTAACTCTCACTCCCAAACCTGTGGCAGATATTATAAACTAACTGAGCCCAGAGGTTCCTTCTGGAGCCTTCTAACCCCAGGGCTGTAGGTACCATTAATACTATAAGATTGGAGGCCATCACTACATGACACCTATTTGCTCCCGCTGCTGTCCCAGCAGCTGTTCCCAGTTCTAGTTTCTTTTTTTTTTTTTTTTCCTGCGGTACGCGGGCCTCTCACTGCCGTGGCCCCTCCCGTTGCGGAGCACAGGCTCCGGACGCGCAGGCCCAGCGGCCATGGCTCACGGGCCCAGCCGCTCCGTGGCATGTGGGATCTTCCCGGACCGGG
>NC_041221.1:79717229-79759868 GCF_002837175.3 Physeter macrocephalus | reverse complement strand
GGCACGAACCCGTGCCCCCTGCATCGGCAGGCGGACTCTCAACCACTGCGCCACCAGGGAAGCCCCAGTTCTAGTTTCTTGATCGCTATGTACGATGTGGATGTTCTGCACTCGATGGACCTAAAGGGAATTTTTAAGACTGATTTTTTGGTAAAACTTTTGAGATTTTATGTTATCCATAATAGAATGTACTCATTGAATTTTCTTATTCTGTACAAGAATGTGAACAGATTCATATGCTGTCATTATAAGTATTAATGGTGTTTCTCTCTGATTTTACCTTTAAAGAAGTTTTGTTTATTTGTTTTTCTTTTTACTACCTGATTGTGCCAGATTTGGGGGACAAAAAAATTAAATTTATCTTTGAAAATGTGTCAGCTGTGAGTATGGGGTTTCCATTTGGGAGATGAAAAAGTTCTGGAACTCGATAGTGGTGGTGGTTGCACAACATCATGAATGCACTTAATGCCTCTGAATTGTATACTTTAAAATGGTTAAAATGTGTAGTTTTTAACCACAATTTCAAAAATGTGTAGGCCCATTTTATGGCATGTGAATTATAACTCAAGAAAGCTATTAAATAAATAAATATAGCAAAAAATATCAGATCTAAAAAAGATGTGTCCATCATTGCCCCAAAGACACAAACTATAAAATAGGGTATTGGAGGAAGGTCAGGAGATGGTCAGAGTAAATATAAAGTGATAATAAGGGAGTGTATTAGTTCTCTATTGCTATATAATAAATTACCCCCAAATTTAACAGCTTAAAGCAATGAAGATTTGTTACATCACACATTACATAAGAGTCAGGACTTTAGGAGTGGTTTAGCTGGGTGGCTCTGGCTCAGGGTCTCTCATGAGGTTGTAGTCAAGCAGTTGACCAGGGCTACAGTCATCTGAAGGCTTGACTGGGGTTAGAGGACCCACTTCCAAGGTGACTCACTCACAAGGCTCTTGGCTGGAGGCCTCAGTTCCTTGCCCTGTGGGCCTCTCCATGAGCTGTGTCATATCCTCACACATGGCAGCAAACTTCCAGCAGAGCCAGAAATCCAGAGAGAGAAAGAGGGAGCTGCAGTACCTTTTATGACCTGGTCTCCAGAATCATACACTGTCCCTTATACCTTTTTTCACTTCCTTAAAAAGGAGTCACTAAGTCCAGCCCATACACAGAGGAGGAGAATTAGGCTCCACCTTTTAAAGGAAGTGTTAGACTTGTGGACCTATTTGGCACCACCACAGACAACAGAGGAGAATGGACAAATGTATTGAATACTAAATGTATTGAAGTAGTAATTATCCTTCCCAATCACCAGTTAAACTTAAAATCTATTTTTTGTCCAAGTAGAGAATAGTCATCGCTTGTGTAGATTGGTTAATTTTCAGGCCATTCCAAGACCAGCCTGCTCACCCTGGCAACACCCTTACCAATCACCAGAGCAGGTAGATTTGACTGACGTAGAGGTACCTGCCACATCCCTTTCACCTTTGCCCCATTGCCATGGGAGCCACCCACCAGATGGCACAAAGCCGAGGAGGAGAGCAGTGACTCACACTGTACCAGGCCTGACGTCAGGGCTCTGTGACCATCAGGAAACTGGAGAGACAATTTCATTCTCAAACTAATTCACTCAAGTAACCAGTCATTGAGCTTAAGATATTTCATTTAATAACCATTATCACCCACCCAGAGTTAGCCACCATTTACCTTTTCTTTTTTTTTTTTTTTTTTTTTTTTGCGGTACGCGGGCCTCTCACTGTTGTGGCCTCTCCCGTTGCGGAGCACAGGCTCCAGACGTGCAGGCTCAGGCTCAGTGGCCATGGCTCACGGGCCTAGCCGCCCCGCGGCATGTGGGATCCTCCCGGACCAGGGCACGAACCCGCGTCCCCTGCATCAGCAGGCGGACTCTCAACCACTGCGCCACCAGGGAAGCCCCATTCACCTTTTTTTACACCTCTTTAAGAGAGGAAGTGACCCACTTCCCAGATTAGTTTTCAAATCCCATTGTACCTAGCTGAGGTCTCACTGGAGACTCAAGATGGTAGATAAATAAAATGTTGCCATTTTTTGTAATCTTGATTTTAATCCCATTAACGAATTATAGACCATCCCAGGAATGTTACCCTAAAGGGCCATAACTTATCCTCTCCCCCTCCCTCCCTCCCTCTCCATGGGTCTCAACAGGGAACCTGGGCACAGAGGGGGCCAGTGTACCATCAATCAAACCAGCAAGTAGGCACCAACCCCTTATTCACACCAGAGTCTTGCAGATAAGAGCAGAGGGGATAAACACAAACACATACTCTCCTGCCCTCCTGGGTGAACAGGACTTATTGTGTCTTTATTTACATTAAATGAATCAAAGCTCGGATTGCCCATGTGCCAGGATTTTGTAGCTGGGATCATTCAAGTCCACGCTGTGAAGGCTAGGACAAGGGCAGCTGATGGCAGCAGGGCCAGATGGGTGCACTGGATCAGACTCCACTCCCAGGAAGCTCACCTACCAGGGAGCACAGATGAGGGACACAGCAGACAGGAGGAGGAGGTCTCAGAAAGGGCAGAGGTGAGGTGGAAGGGGCTCAGAGTCAGAGACAATGCACCTTAGCGCCCGGCAAGGGAATTATTTTCCCTTAATTTTTGCTTCTTTTTTTTTTACACCCATGAGACCAATGAGTTCTTTCTATATAAACTATTTTTACATTTGATTAGAGGAACCTCTGATCTGTTAGGGAAGCAGTGGGTTTGGTATGAAAACATTATTGTTGTGGCTTCACAAGGGGGTATCTGGTTTTCCCTGGTCCTTAAGTCAGGGCTGGAGCAAAAGGGTTCGGGTTTAATGCATGCAGGTAATGGAAATATGTGGCCCCCGACACCCGGAGGAGGAGAAGGGCCCTTCCCAGGGGCACCTGCTTGTGTTCTGTCACTGAGGTCCGCAGATACTCCTTCCCTGCAAAAGAAGTGGCTCGAGGTCCCCGGGCAGCCAGAGCCAGGAGGCCAGCCCACACGGCCCCTTGAGACCCCACCCAGACCTCCGTGGCTCACATGGGCTCTTTCACTGCTGCGTGTCTTAACGTGGTACTTTTCCTTAAATTCACATTCTTTACTAGAATAAGTACTGTAAAGACATGCTTTTCTTCCTGGCCGCGTTGGGTCTTCATTGCTGCACGCGGGCTTTCTCTAGTTGCAGCGAGCGGGGGCTACTCTTCGTTGCGGTGCTCAGGCTTCTCATTGCGGTGGCTTCTCTTGTTGCGGAGCACGGGCTCTAGGCGCGCGGGCTTCAGTAGTTGTGGCACGTGGGCTCAATAGTTGCGGCTCGCGGGCTCTAGAGTGCAGGCTCAGTAGTTGTGGCGCACGGGATTAGTTGCTCCGCGGCATGTGGGATCTTCCCAGACCAGGGCTCGAACCCGTGTGCCCTGCATTGGCAGGCGGATTCTTAACCACTGCGCCACCAGGGAAGCCTGAGATGCTTTTTTTTACCACTGTGGTAAGGGGAAAACTAATATCCTGGGTAATCATAAAAATACACACAATGAATACTCTTAATAAATATGCACAATAGGTACTCAATAGATAAATAAATTGCTCTTGCATTGGATCTAGGAACTGTTCCTGACCTGGAAGGAAAGAGTATTGAAGAGCGGTTAACTTTTTCACTAAATGATTCAGTGTCACCAGTGCCAGGGCTGTGACTTTGGCAACACTGGCCTGGAGACAAGGAAACGCCCCGAGGGCCAGCCGCCCGTTCAGCATGTGCCCAGGGCCTGGGCGGTGCTGGGTGGCGCTCCATGTGACTGGTAACTCTGCTTGCTGTTGCGCTGCTGTCCCCTTCGCCTGCCATGGCCTCCAGGAAGAATCACAGCTGCACTCTTCTCCCAACAGCTTGTCTTGCTCGTGTGCCTGGAGACCCCAAAGCAAGGCAAGCATTCGAAATGAGGTAAACATATAAGCACAAAGAAGAAACTAACATACACATCCTCTGCAATACAGCAGGAAAATCACAGAGGATCCGACCACAGGAAGAAGCCAGGAAAGTCAATAAACAAGTTGGAGGAGATGCAATATAGGGAGATGAAATGTTTAGAAGAAATAAACACTGAGGGGAGGAAAAAAGAGGCAATCTGGAAGTTCTTGGGTTAAGAAGTTCCCTGAGCCTTCATTTCCAGGCTTGTAATCTGTGGTCCCAGGAACTATAAAGCCACCCTCCCAGGAGACTCTGTGTCACAAATGCCTAGAAATTTCTCCTGCTCTGCTTCAAAGCCCTCTCACACCCCCTAGGTGCCCACGTGGGCCTCATCTAGTACTGTAACTAACGTAGCTCATCAGGGATGTCATATCTTGCTAATTATAGAGGCAAGGCAAGGAATTAACCTTCCCTGAGGACACGCTGTATGCCAGACACCGTTTGACTTTTACAATAGCTACTAAACTCCTCACAGTAATATCTAATCATTAGGTAAATGGTTTTACCATTTTAGAAACTATCTTGCGTGAAGTCACACAGCCAGTAGAGCTGGAACTGGAGCCCAGATTGCTCTTAAAATGCCCCAGCTCTCTACTCAGCCTCCCTGCAACCTCTAGTACTCAGCTTCCTTCCCTTCCCTCTGTCCTGCGCCTTTAAGGATCATTTGTAGGAAGTCCTGTTCTGACCATTTAGGACTGGGGAGCCTCAGGTGAGTGATACTCAAAGCTAGAGTTGAGAACTCAGTCCTGCAGAACGCTTGGGATGCGTGGAGGGCAGGGAAGCCTTGAAGAGGCTAGTGTAACAGTTCAGCAAGAGGTATGAGATTAGTAGGGTAAAAAGCTAATTGGAGGCTTAGAAAATAAAAAGCATTTGAAAGGAGTTGGAATTACTCAGCCTGGAGAGGAAGTTTATTAATGTTTTTCATGTATTTCGTAGGAAAATCGCCTTCCCCCACGCAGGTCTCTGAGGCTGGTGACCATCCTCCCCGTGAACGCAGAGACAAAACCGACAGCACAATGCTAATAGGAGGAGGAGAGGAGAGTGACAGGTGGGTTCTCAAAACACACTGCAGCTTCTGAGGAGGGTGCTGGCTGGAAAATGGAATGGAATGTCCCATCTTGTTCTGTGACCAGTTGGCATCAACTAGTCTCTAGATGCAGTTACCATCTTGCTGAATTTTGGAGGAGGAAGTGGTTCTTACCAACAACCCTGACTACTGTCTTTTATATAGTGTCAGTAGAACCTCATTCCCCCTCTGTGTTTAGGGCTCTGAGATGAAGCATAACAAACACTTCAGATACATAGGCTATTTTGTACAGTTCTGTTTGTAATGATTTATCTTTGGGGGTTGGGATGAAAGAAGGTAATGCAAAGGTTAGCCTGTGTATGTGGCCTTTCTTATAAGGAACATTGCTTTGTGAGGATCTCTCCTTGAAAAGAGGAACACAAATAATGACCGTGTGGTTCAGATGGTATATTTTGGTTTAAATCGTTGTATAAATGAGAGAGCTCCATGTTGGTCAACAGGACCTGGTTATAGAAATGCTTTGATTTCTATAGTTAAACATTGTTGCCTTAAGTCAAAAGTTAAGTGGCTGAGCCATGGTAAATTATGCTGACAACTCCTCTTATGGGTTAGGAAGGAAAAATGTTGGTGAGAGGTAATTCCCTGCTTCTCACGCAGCCGCAGCCGTGGAAGCTGTCTGCCCCTGAAGGCAGGCTCTGGTCTGATGCTGCAGGAGGGCTGGGCTGCTGCGGGGCTTCTGCTGGCTTTCAGACTTAAGTCATCCCACTGATGACCCCTGGCTAAAGCCACCCAGTTACCAGGCATGGCCAAGCCAAGGCGTAGCTAGTCCATCCCCAGACGAGGAGGAAATGCCCTCTTGGGACAGGGAGGGCAGGATGAAGTGAGCAGGTGGTGCCATTGCCCTCTCCTCCTTTGTATACAAAATACTGGCAGTGAAGAGAACTTGACCTTTTCTCGGTACTTATTATTATACAATTTAAAAATTCTTGCTGGTTTGATTGGCTTTAAAATGGAACATTATTGTGTGTTTCTTTCAGTGCCGGGAGATTGGACTTTTCCATGTATTGATTGGCCCCTATGGCTATTTTTTTGAGTGGCCTGATCAGCCCATCCCGCCCTCCCCAGTCTCACTAGCCCTGTCATGGGTTGGGGTGTGGGTGGAACAGTAGCCCCCGCTGAGGGTAACGCAAGGCAAAGCCAGCCTTTGTTCGGACCTGAACCATTATCTCAGCTGAGGCTGCTAGTCTTCCCGTTTCCAGGTGGTGCGTTTCAAGTTGTCAGTTGCCTCTGCTTTCTATTCCGTCTTTGGAACTGTGTCAGGGGGCAGGAAAAAGTAAGGAGGAGGAGGAGGGACGGGCAAGATCCTTTTCCTTTCTTATGGGCACAGTCAAACTGAGACTTGTGAGCCCCCTGCGAAGGCTAATGGCGCTGCTTCCAAGTGATGTTCTTTTTTTTTTTTTTTTTTTCCGGACGCGCAGGCGCAGCGTCCATGGCTCACGGGCCCAGCCGCTCCGCGGTATGTGGGATCCTCCCGGACCGGGGCACAAACCCGCGTCCCCTGCATCGGCAGGCGGACTCCCAACCACTGCGCCACCAGGGAAGCCCCCAAGTGATGTTCTTTTAATATTGTAATATTAATATTGAAATAAGAGCACTGGAGGCGGGGGGAGGGGTGGAGCTGGAGAGGGAAGGCCACTGGCCGCTGCCCAGTCACTCCCCTGTGATCCCAAACTCGGCAAGTCTGGTCCCAGTGGCACACCCATTTTTCCCACTTGGCAAAACAAAAGCCCTACAGGTAACTGAGTCACCCTTCTCAGAGGCAGTTTAACAACCCCTGGTTTCTTATAAAGCATACCCCTTGGGGTGATCTCGCCCCTGAGGGCCATAACCCACCCAGCACCATACAGGAGTGGAGTTCTGGTGACCACAACTGTGTCTGCCTGGCGACAGCACTTTCACACCTTCAGGCCCTCATCCTTGGGCTGGCCCATCCCTGAGTCTCAATTTACTCTGGCGGGACCCCTGAAGCCCATTTCCTCCAAGCGAGCTTCAGTGGTGGAGGTCCTCTGTATAATTGAAAACTTTCTTTCTACTTTTAGCCTTTCTTTTTCCGGTGTGAATAATCCCAGAGCCTTTCATCTGACTCTGTACTTCTGTCAGCTCTTCTGATCTGCCAGCACTCGTGTGATTCCACCTTTGACCCAGGCTAGCCCGTAATTCCCTCTTCTCTTTCCTCTTTGCTGGACTAGTTCATCCTTCAGGTGTAAACTTAAAGGTGCCTTCCCCTGGGAAGTTTTCCCTCTAGCCCTGCTGAACTGGACCCGTGTTCCTGACTGGCTCCTCTCCTGTGAGAGAGGATATCACACTTATTGTTATTCACGAATAAATGTCTGTCTTTCCCACCAGGCGGAAGTCTCCTGTCTGGTTTGTTTCATGGAATACCTTTGTCTCATCAAGCAGTGCTTGGCACTTAGACATGACTAGTTGAATGAATGTTCCGTTTGTTGAATTCAAAGGCCATACCTTCTGATTTCAGGATGACATTGCAGTCCCTGACTTCAAAGCCCGGCCCTTGTCCCCAACCCTTCCATCCTCCCTGCAGACCGTGTTTACTCAGCCTGATGGCAGCCCTGCCCCGCTGCCTGCTCTGGGGAAGTGTGTGTCTGGAGCATGGGCTATCTTCAGAGGGCTTTGTTCGGATCAGCTGGAAGGACTTCAGCACCTTCATCAAATGGGGGTGAACATTACACTATCCAGACTCCTCAGGCAGGTTTTGTTTACTCTGGGATCTCCTCCAAGATATCAGCTGATGGCTTCAAACACTTTTTATGGTCTCACATTTGGACAGACTCAGATTTTCCTCCTTCATCTTCCAAACCTTCCCTAAGATTTTCCCCCTTCATTTGTTCAAGCTTTATTATAAATGCTTTTCCCTGTGCGCCTTTCCCTGCAGAAAACTGGCTGCGTAACTTCTGCCTAGAGCTGAGAAGTCCTGCAAATGCCAAGGACTAGCTGCAAAGGGCAGGCGGCATGTCTCCTGATGCTCTTTAGTTATCCAACCATCTTTAAGAGGCTTGTCTCCTTCCACAGGGTGGAGTAGGTGGGTTTTTTGGTGTAGATACAGTGGAGGTAAACTAATGGTTTCCTTAAGGAAAGTGGAGTTGGAAATTTTTTTTTAAGGTCGGGGTTGGTGTTAATAGAGATCCACTCTTTGTCACCCAGGAGCAGACTAGGATAGCATGAACCTTGGTGAAAAGTGTTAAGACACAAATGTATTTAGGGGACTTCCCTGGTGGTCCAGTGGTTAAGACTCTGTGCTTCCACTGTAGGGGGTGTGGGTTCAATCCCTGGTCGGAGAACTAAGATCCTGAATGCCACATTGCATGACCACACACACACACACACACACACACACACACACACACAAACACGTATTTAAAACACACACATACATTTGTTGGGCACCTACTATGTCTGGCACAGCCGGTAACAAAGATACGTAAGCCATGGTCTTTACCATCAAGGAGCCCACAGTATATTAGGACAATGACAACATGGAATGGTGAGTGCCATGTAGAGGTAGGGAAGCGGGAGTTAAAGATAGGGAGAGCAGAACCATCTGGGTTGCGTGCATGACCCCTGACCTGGCAGCACTGGTACTGACTGTGGCAATGGGACCTAGAAAGCCAGTTTTAAAAAGCCTCAAATCCCTGGGGCCCTAGTTCCCAGATGTCTTCACGGTCATCAAGATTGTTGGGAGAGTCTCATATTTTTCTCTCAGCTGGACTCAGAAACCAGGGAAACAACCCAAACACAATACTCCTGCCCCATGTATTGATTACCTATTGCTGTGTAACAAATTACTACAAAATTACATCTGGAGACAAAAAATATTTATTATCTTGTAAAACAAAGAATGTTGCCCACCCTCCACTTCTATAAGGATCAAGTCATTAGCCACTGCAATTATTGATTGACAGTATACCCCAAAAGGAATGCAGGACGAGGTACTCTGTGCTTTGGGGGAAAAGGCCCCTTAGAAAGTTAGATATATCTCAGGAAAACTTGTTTTGTGAACCTGGATTCTTGCATCTTCCCCGTACTTAACAAAGCATTGAAATCATTAACTGAGATAGTTCTTCGTAAGTAGCAGTAACCTTCTACTGAGATGTAGGCTTGACTGCACGTACTATACTGGCCTTTCCTCCACTGCTTCAGAGGAGTTCCTCACAGCTACCTGAGAGGCTCTCTCCTGGGCTATAGTCCTCAGTAGGACTCAACTCCCAGCTCTTACATTGTGTGTGTGTGTGGTTTTTTTTTTTCAGGCAGCAATCTCCTCCAGTTTCTGAGGGTAAGGAATCTGGGTGCATCTTGCCTGGGTGTCTCTGGCTAAGGTTTCTCATAGGGTGGCCATCTCAGTGAAGACTTGACTGAGTCCGGGGGTGGTAGGATTTGAAAGAGGGCACAAGTACCCATGATGGAAGCCACCATCATTTATAACCTACTCTCTCAGAAGTGACATCAATTACTTCTCTCATGGTCTGTGTGTTAGAAACCAGTCATTAAATCCAGCCCGTACTCAAAGGGAGGGGATTATTCAAGGGTGTGGATACCAGGGACAGGGATCCCTGGGGGCCTTCTTAGAGGCTGCACACTGTGCCTCTCCCCTGGCCCATTCTCCTCCCTTTCTCATTGCTTTCTTCCCAGTTCAGGTTTCGCTTATAAAAAGGACTAGTGATTGCTTCCCTCTTTCCTCTGTGTCACCGAGAGTGGGGAATGGCCTTACATCATAGCAGGATGTTAGGTTGGATGTTCTGCTTGTACAGGTGGGGGACCCAGAAGCACTTGGCGGTGCTGGCAAAGCCTCCCTCTCAAGAGGCCAAGTACTGGACTTCCCTGGTGGTCCAGTGGTTAAGACTCAGTGCTTCCAATGCAGAGGGCACGGGTTTGATCCCTGATCAAGGGAACTAAGATCCCACACTCTGCCTGGCTAAAATAATAATAATAATAAAGTTTAGCTTTAAAAAAAAAGAGGCCAAGTACTGAACGGGAGGCAGTATGTTCAGGAAGAGGTCATTTCTGGAAGTGTTTGGTTAGAGGGGAGCCATTTTTCAAATTATGACTTGAAGCCCCAGCCTGTCCCTTGTTGCTGCTAAATCATCTGCCATCTTCTAAAGATGCTTGTAGTCTCCTTGAAGGCACAGGGCCGAATAGCTGTCTTGCAGAAGAGTACAATTTCTGTGCCTTTTCAGAGCTAAGCCTTTCCCATATGGTCACAGAGGCCAAACTGTTCTTGGTACCTTCCCCATCTTCCCTTTCAGACCTTCCAGCCCCTTCCTGGCTCTGCGACTCAGCATAGTCACCTTTAGTACCCAGTCATCCTTGTCTCCTGTGAGCTCTCTGCAAGATCCAGTGAGTCCTTGCCTCCTTCTTAGCTGAGAAGCTCTTAAGGTACAACTCCTTCGTGGGGACAGGCAGAGGCCCTTGCTTATCCCAGGGTTCAGGATTTAAGCCCCAAAGTTATAAGGTGCCATGGGGAACAACAGTTGTTATAACACAATAGTGACAAATGAACTTACCCACCACTCATAAAAGGTGTCATGCAAATACCTTGATCCTAATTCAACCAGCCTCCTTCCTAACCAGCCACCTCCTCCTCCTTGTCAGCCATCCTCCAGCTGATTTCCAGTGTCTTACAAATGCAGAATAAGATGTAAATGGAATGCACTTTGATGAAGTTGGAGAACTACTCACTCATGGGTAAACCCCCTAACAAAGAAGGATCTGGCAGAAATGGAGCAGTTAACAGAGGACAGAAAATTGACAAGGATATTGACACAACAGGCTATTCAAAAGAAGGTGATTTGAATATCAGAGATGGAAGAGCAGCCCTCAGGAGACTGATGAAATTCTTGAATATTTGTGCAAAAATATTCCTTTTTATCTTCCTGTCCTTGAATATAAAAAGGAAGACATACTGTGTTGTTATATAATTTTATCAAACAGCTAATGCCAAAAAAACACAACTCATTCTTTTTATTAGTATAAGAATTGGTGCACAATTACACAACATCCATTTTATAGAGTAGATTAAATACGTATGTATAATTTTTGGTTCTGTTCGAAGATCAAGTTCTAACCAAACCCATTTTTTTCCTTCCTATTTACTATGATATTTTAGGTAAGGTTGGTGAGGGCACTGTTATGAGGTGCAAGGCGGGTCTAAGGAAGAAAAAAGACTATTTTAAGCAGAGGCAACAGCTAACGGGATGTGGAATGGAACTTTTCCTGTAGTCTCGGGTGTTGGCTAAAGCTTCAAAGCTCAAGCCAGTGTGATAAGAACCCGCACATTCTAAAGAGAGGTGCTAAAGAAATCCCACAGGACGTGTGAAGGAAAGGCTAGAGGTTTCTGAGGGTTCTTTAAAGGGAATTTGTAAGAGGAGCAAGCTTGGTTTTTTTCCGCTCCCTCACCAGGGGGAAGGGGATCCAGCCACCCAAAGCAAGAAAAGAGGGGGGCCAAGAGACCTTCAGGTTTGGGGGTGTCTTGCAAGAAAGGGAGACAAACTTGCCTCTCATTTCAAAGAAGCTTGTTGAGTGGTGAAAACACGTCGGCCTGCATAGTGCTGCTACTGGAATGGAGGATACCAAGCATCTTGAGAGAGTTTGCCTTGTGTCTCCTAGAGTCTGGGGCGTGAAGACTGGGAGTTCTGAAAGCAGGAGGCTAGAGTGGAGCTGGGTGGCAGGGATAGCAAGATGAGGCTCTGCCATTTGAAAGGCTAAGAGTGAGAAGAACCCCATGCTTGCTTTAGTAGTGAGAGGACTACCTTCTGGGGCAGGGGGTTCCAGCAGAGAGAGAGACTGAGAGATCAGCTGGAGACTGCAGTGTGGGAAGTCCCTGTAGTGGAGGTGGAAGAGGGTACCTCAAAAGTCCCATTATATGTCTTATGAAAGAGCTAGACTGAGAATGCAGGGGACTCCAGACCTTCAGACACAAGCCACACACAGTGCACATGTTGAACACGATGGCCTCTGCCCCTTTGCTCTCATTTTTCCTCATCTGCTAAGCCCTAGAGGATCCTGAAGAAGATGGGACGGGGGAGAGAGGAGGAGGGTGAAGGAACAAGCCACGCCCCCATCTCCATTATAGGGCCTTAACCACCATGTCAGACCCGAGTCGGAGGGGGGGAAGAAACATTAAATTGGAGGTGAGACTCAGGTTGGGTGTAGACTGGAGCCTTTAAGATCCTAAAATGGAACTGATATTTGAAAGCGATCGAAGTTTTGAGATCTGCCTGGAGAAATCACCAAAGAACAAGAAAGGAGACCCAGACAGAGCTCATTTGGAGACAGTGGTTTGGGGGGAGGGGGGGACAAAAAGAACTCTTGCCAAGTTCAGCTTGCTCAAAAAACTGATGAAGTGTTTGGAGAAGAGTAGTATTCCAATTTGCAATAGAGGAGTTCTCCCATTTCACACGTGTACTTACTCCTGGAATTTCATACCCAAGACATCACTCCTTTCCTAAAAGAACGCACAGTCTAGTGGGAAAACTGGAAAGGAAGTGATTATGGAATATAACACAGTGTCATATTGGGAAAGTACGGGGCACTATATGAACAGAGAGGAGGGCCACCAACCCGATCCTGGGGGCCAGGCAAGGCTTCCAGTGAGGTGATATCTTGGTTTTTATGGAAAAGACAGAGCCAAACAGACAAGGGGGCAGTGTTGATGAATTAACTTTTAGTTGTGTTGGTCATGTAAGTATCAACTGAAGGGAAAAAAACAAGCACAACCTAAAAGTTGAGAATTATGTTTTATTCGGCAGACTTTCTGAGGACTTAAGCCAGGGAGGCAGCCTCTCAGATCCCTCTGAGGGACTGCTCCAAAGAAGTGAGGGAGGAGCCGGGATACATAGGAGTTTCTGCAAGAAAAAAAAGAAAAAAATCCAGGTAGTCAGAACATCAAACGATTACTTTTAATTAAATAAAAACCAGACATCCCAAGTTAATGAAGTTAGCACTTTTCTGTGTATGGGAAGATGCAAGAGACTGGGCTTATTGAAATCACTGCTTTGATATACACCTTGACTATCTAGGGCCAGCATCCTGCTTTTCTCCAGCCTGAATCCCCAAAGAATGCACAGTCGGGACAGCTACAGTGGCTGATGGCTTGATGGCCGCCGCATCATTTGTTGGCTGATATGGCGGGAGACATTTTTCATCCACATGAGTGACTATGGGCCTGGAGGTCAGCAGCCCTGTCTGTGTACTACAGATCCTGATTTGGCAACATCACCAGAGTGCAGAGTTTGGAGCCCTGTAGGTGGATCAGATCTCTCAGAAAAAGTACATATAGAGAAGACAGAGCCTGTGGATACAAGTTGGTCAGATTGGGATGCACTTGAGAATATCTGTCCCCAGGACCTCAACACCTAAATCCTGTTCTAGGACCCTGGGGCAGGTAAGTACATGAAGAATGTAGCCAAACAGAGGAATCCCCCAAGGAATGGATGTTTGAGGGCTTTAGCCAAGGACCTCAAAGAGGAGCCCTAGCCCTGGTGAGCTGGGCTTAGGTAATAGAGCTGCACAGACTCTCTAGACTGCAGTAGGCAGATCTAAGAACAGACTGAGTGGCCACCTGTCTTCATAAGCCCAGATGCAAGTCTCCACTCTGTCTTATCCCCTTTAGAGAAAGACCAGGTAAACCCTAGAAAAGGCATGGCCCAAAAAATGAGGAAACAAAGAGAGGTTTATACTGGTGCTTGGAGCATTGCTGATGGACATTGCACCTTTAGGACATGTGCTTTCCCAGCAGCAGATGGTCACTGGCTGACTCACTACACCAGATAGCCAGGAAGATAAGAATCCCAAAGAAGGGGCCAAGAGAGAAGGCACCAACTCCAAAATTTGGGGCTCAAGAAAGGGTCTTGGCTCTGAAGTAACTACGTGCCAAAGAGTTTCCTCCTAAGAGTTAAAGAACCATCCATGCCCCTAGAGGCCAAGAGGGATCCCCAATATTTGAGGAACGAATAGAGGAAGAAAAATGGGACACAACGGTTAGAAAAGTGAGAGAAACAGCAGGAGGGTGTGTTCCATAAAAGCTGAGGGAAAAGAGTTTAGAAAGTTGATCAATATAAGAGCAAAATAGTGTCCTTTGGATTTAGTGGGGGTTATCACTGACCACCTTGACAAAACCAGTTCCTGTGGAGTGATGGATTCAGGAGCCAGAAGGCACTGAGCTCAGGTATGAATAAAATGTAAGCAACTGGAGGGAGGGAGTAGAGATTGCCCTTTCCTGAAGGCTGCCTATGCAGAAAAGGCAATAGTGTGAGAAACAAGAAGTACCTGTAGGAATGTAATGGCATGAGAGAGGGTTTTTCTCTTTTCTAGTTGTGAAATCTTAGAGCTTGTTTGAATGATGATGGGGAAGAGGGAGGGAGAGGTTGAAGAGGTGAACGAATGGGTCATAACTGATAAAGACTCAGGAAGCAGGGAGGGATGGATCTAGAAGAGCACAGGCGTTGCACAAGTAATTAGCCTTGGATAACAGTAGGAACGGTCTGTGACTAAGCTAGGGAAAGAGCAAAGAGCAGAGGAGGTGGGGTAGATATAGGTAAGTGATAACTGGAGGGGAAGAAATGTTGATGTTTATTTGCTTTCTTGGTGGATAACAAGGGTGGTGAATAATATATCAATGAAAGCATTTTGTACTTTCAAAATATTTACATAAATATTTAAACCTCCCAAGAAGCCAAAGAGGTCTTCTGGTTGGTTCCAAATCTGGGTACACACCACAGGTGCTATATTACCCTTGACTCTGAATTGGTGTTCTCTCCTCCCACACAGCTAAGAACTCCCTCAAACTAATCTTTCCCCACACACTGGCCCAAGCTAAATCATAAGTATTTCTTACAGCTGCTGCCATTGAGAGACGCCAAACAACAATGGGTTCTTTTCTACCTTACCTCTGTGCCACAAACTTCCCTGCCACCCAGTGGCAACCAGCACCAGCATGGCTCTCCCGTGTTCGTGTTCTGGCCTGTTGCAAAAAAGGACCTTGACCAAATCCAGATCTATATTAGATGCATGGCTATAGCCAAGAAATATTCCCTGACTTAATGAGGGTCCAACTTGAGATGATTTGGGTTGAGGACACTTTGGCCAGTTATCCACTTCAATTTCTTACAGTGACTCAATATCCAAAGGACCTGAGGCAGTGGCCATGCTCCATCAGTCTCTCAGATTCCAGGCTGTTGTTTGTCCCACAGTCTTTCTCCCAGACCTTTCCATTCTCAGGTAGCAGCATTACAACCATCTCTTGGGATACCCTAGTTATTAGTTCACGATGGGAAGGAGGGGAGAAGAGCAAGGTTAAAATTGCAAAAAATGTGAAAGGCAGAGAATTGCATTGGATCAAAAAAAGTAACCCTGTGACTATTAAGTTAGGTGACATCTTTCTGCTTTCATGCCAGTTGTTTTGAAGGCTACTCTGAAAGAGAAATTTGGAAAATGCTTTGGGCAATAATGGCATCATTTGACTAAAAAGATGCTTTCAAGACCAACATTTATTTGGGTATATAGACATATATTTGGGTTGCACATTCTAATGTATTTGTTAAAAAGTTTCATTATTTTATGGTCATAGTTTATGTCTATCAAGCAGGGCTCTGACAGTTAAAATGAAGCTCTTCCAGCTGAGATAGAAAGATTTCTTTTTTTTAATGTGGATTCAGTATCCAACTTTGTGCCAAGTGTCTTAAAACTTTCCAGTCCAGAAGAAGATTGAGGCTTTTTGACATTGTGAATCAACAGTGCAGTTAAAGGTCATAGGTTTTAAAAATTTGACACAGTTTAACTTTGACTAGTACATTCAAGAGGCAGATCTTTTTGACCCCAGAGTGAAGATGAGACTGCTAATGCTGATAGGGCATCTCCAGAAAGCAAAATCACTTTGTTCTGAAGGCAGCTGTTTTCCTGGGTGCTGTGATTTAATGTAAACCAAACAGATTCGCCATGCACTGGGAAAGCAATAAAACACAAGCTGGGACATTCGTCTGCTCAGGCAAACTGTCCTGGTGACCCAGGACAATTAATACAGTAGATCGTCCTGGCCTCTCCCTATCACCTCCTACCCTTTCTTTCTCTTTCCGTCCATTTCAGCAGCCAATCCAGTGGGCTTTTTGTACTTGTTCCAGGCGCCATGTTAAATGCACTGGACACAGACTTGGGATCCCCCAGGCTTGACCCTAGGCGCGGTCCAGGCATGATGGACACACTCCCTGTGGCCCTCTTATTCTTGGCTGTTTCAGGAACCACCTCTCAGTACCTCCACTGGACAAGGCCCAGTCTCTCTGGAGAACAGCCAGTAACTATCATAGTCTGTAACTCCTATGGGGACCATGGGGCCATATGCAACAGGTGGGTTGTAGCAGGGAGTGAACAAAACACATTTCTCCAAAAATGCTGAGATCCTAAGTTGCTCTTCTTTTTTTAAGTAGATGTCTCCCCAAAGAGGCCCTTTTGAATGCTATCCTACTGCTGGAGAAGTGCCTTTGTACCCTGACTTTTGCAGTAAAATCCCACCTAGGCTCATTTTACATTTACTAAGCTCCCAGTGTACACAAGTCATTGCAAGTATATCTACTCTGATTCTCTCCTTTCCCTGAAAACCCTCGCCAGCTCCAGGGCAGAACCAATGCCACCCAGGCCCCATCTGCTGGGTGTCAACAGCTCTTTCCTCTCATAAAAACTATACAGGACCACAGGTTTGGGATTTTTTCTTCATTTTGGAAGAAAAGAAAAACATGCAGGGTAAGGACACAGTTATGTTGTCAGAGTGATTTTTTGGCTTTTGGCTAACTCTTGGTCTTGTGGGGGGAGAGAGGAGAAGGCTTGGTAAAAATTAGCTCAGTTTTTCCTTTTTGTAAACACAATCTGAAAAAAATGTAAACCAGCTGAGTCGGCAGAGCATTTGCCTGCCCCAAATGGAGGCATTTATGGTATCAAAGAAAGTTTACTTAAAGACATTTCAACTTGGGTTTCCTGTGAATGAGTTGAGAAGGCAGTGAATAGATAAGACCTGAATGGAAATGGACTTTCTTCATTCACACAGTCCCCTAGAAACCAGTGCCCTTTATAGAAAACAGGGAGGTTTTGTTTGGAGGATAGGTCTGGGGCACTGGAAGAAACCTCGCACCAGAACACACTTTGATGTGCCCTGGATTGAAATTCTGTTTTCCCAGCCTTCAGCCTTGGGGTGGACATTAAGACTGGGGTAACACTTCAGAGAAGGTTCTTGGATAGCAAGGTTTTCTCCTCCAAAATTATGACGCTAATAATCCAAAGTATACAGCCATGGTGGCTCAGGCAGCCAGCCCTACCTTAACAACACAGAGTTAGCAGAACCATATTTTTATTCATAGCATCATAAATCAAGTCTCTTGGTTAAGGTGTTATATTCTACGGCTATTTCCTCTACAGAATATAGACTGAGTGAAGCACAAACTTTCCTACTCATGGTATGTGGTCCAAAATATGTTTAAAAGACTAAAGTTCATTAAGTTGTTTGGACTCACACATCAATTACATTTATATCTAACAGATGTAATATCCTTACCTTTTTCCGTCTAAGTCAATCACACACACTCATTTGGCACCTTCAAGGAAGGCAGTGTTTCAGGCTGACATACAGAAGCCTTAGATGGGGTCCTGGCCATTGGGAAACTTCATTAAGGAGACACAGAACTGTGTGAAAAGTACTGATATCTTCAAGTTACTTGAAAATGCATTTTTAAAAGCAGATGAATTGATGGGTAGATAAGAGATTTTAAAAGTACGTGATAACTCATTTATAGCAAAATGCTAATTATAGAATCTAGGTGATAAGTATATGGATGTTCAGTGTATAGTTTTCAACTTTTCTGTATGTTTGAAATTTTTTGTAATAAGACATTGGGGAGAAAAATCCATGTAGCTCTGACCACTGAAGAGAGCAAATGGCTTTCAGCTCTCACAGACTGGAAAGACCACAGAATATAATGATGTAGGTTACTGAGTCCTCACTGTTCACTAAGCACTTTATGTGTACTATCTCATCTGCTCTCACAACCACCTGTGAAGTACCTCACGTTATAGATGGGACACACAACCTGGAAAAAATGGCACAGAAAGGTCCAGAAAGCATGAAATGTTTGCGCAGAGTCACACAACTGGTAAGTGTCAGGTTCAGGATTTGAACCCAGGTCTGACTGACTCCAGAACTCAAAGCCATGACTAATGTACCACACTTGGGCCGCAGATGTGGATGCCTGACATGGCGCCTTGTGTTGGGAGGAAAGCACTTGATGTTTGGGGGAAAGTGGGAAGGATGCCCTCATGCTAGCCCTGCCTTCCCCTCTAATGGGTTTCAAATGGTTTGGTTCTTTAATTGTTAATAGACACCCAGACCGCCACCTGGGAGTGTTATTCTGGTTTCATCTCTTTTTTCTTTCTCAATTTGAACAAGAAGTTTACTTAAACAACAAGCTGCTTGACTTGAAAGAAAAACTATATAGAATGCATTCCTATTAGAGTAATTATCCCCACTTCAAGACAGATTGTCCTATGTGTAACAGCTACATACAAAAATGTTATCAAATTGTCCCTGGTTTTACAGTGATAAATGAAAAACACTAAAGGTCTACAATAGAACAAACTATGAAAGGATTTTTAATGTTGTTGTTTTTTGTTAAACAGTGAGAGAACAAAACAACTTACTGCAATGTAAAGATAAGAGCTGAAGGAGCATGCAGATAATGGAAAGGGAGAATTTCCATGGAATCAGGAAGTTTTCCCCATCCCACCTCCCCTTGAAATTGATGAAAACATACTATTGGCTATTTAGATTTTTTTTTTTTTAATGCAGCATGTTTGTGCACATACACCATTCCTGGATATGCAATAAAGGAACAGGAAAAGGAAAATAAAAGGATAGAGAAAACTGTTTTGTAGTCATGATGTGGTGGAAACAGATTGTGGTTTTCTTTTTTTTTTTAAATTTATTTTATTTATTTATTTATTTTTGGCTGCTTTGGGTCTTCGTTGCTGTACACAGGCTTTCTCTAGTTGCAGCGAGCAGGGACTGCTCTTCCTTGCGGTGTGCAGCCTTCTCATTGCGGTGGCTTCTAGCTACCGCACACAGGCTCAATAGTTGTGGCTCGCGGGCTCTAGATGCACAGGCTTAGTTGCTCCGCGGCATGTGGGATCTTCCAGGACCATGGCTCGAACCCGTGTCCCCTGCATTGGCAGGCAGATTCTTAACCACTGTGCCACCAGGGAAACCCCAGATTGTGGTTTTCTAATAGTAAATGTACTCGTGGTCTGTAGGAACAGAGTTCTGGAGTAAGGTACCAGATTTCTTTTTGGTAAACACAGCTGGAATACATTAATTGTATCTTCATCCTCCATTTCCACTTGTGCAGGTGTGTCTGTTTCATTGATTGGCTGCCCATGAATTCAGATTCTGGTCTGCCTCACTGACAAACCCTGTTGTTTACAACAGGTTTCCATTAGGTGGTATAAAAATGCCTCTTAATCTTAAACTGCACCACAGAACCAGCCACCTTCAAGTTAATGTCATCTTCGTTCTCAGTCTTAACTCCTTCCTTGGGCTTTTTGTCGACCTTGGTGAGCGCTGGGGTCTCCTCAGCTCTGCATCACAAGAAGGGTACCAGATCCACACTGAATGAACATCATCTCATCTTGCCTCTTAGTGTCTCTGTGGAGTTGCTTCCAGCTATTTGTTGAATAGATGAAATATGGCAACACTCCCTAAATCAGGCCCTTGATGTAGTTTTCAGCTGCCTGGGCATTCTCCCAGAGTTTGTAAAAAGAAGAAGAAAATCATTGAAAAACCAAATACTCTAGGCCCTCCTTTTTCACTTCAAAGACCCTAAATATCTCTTGACTGAGGTGCAGAGCCTTTCACATTGTCACAGGGGCCGGGCGGGGTGGGTGGAGGGGTGGAGGGGAGGGGCTTGGCCATCAGACCTGGGTGCCACTTCTTGGAGGGTCTGGAAATCCCAGGGCAGCCCCAGGGAGGCAGCCTGAGGGTGATGATCCAGTCAAGAGCACCAAGGCAAGGGAGCTCGGGTCACACAACAGTATGATTTCCCTTTGCCGGCCCACGTGAGGCTGTCTGTTCAGGCCTCAGATTCAGCTTGTTTGGGGTTTCTGTTGTTTTCCCCTTCCTTCCACCTTTTAAATGGAAAAGAGGAGGCTGCTTCCCACAACTAGCGAAAAAGAATTAAAGCCCAACTGGATAGCTTTCCCACCTGCATGCCAACAGCTCTCTAAACCCACCACCGCCCTAGAATAGATAGCAGGAGAAAGGATTTTAAAAACCAAAGACAGGGAGCAGGGAAGGAATTTCTCAGGGCTGGGCCTCTGGGTCTTCTCTGAGTTGGCCCTCAAGATAACTCAGAGGTCAGGCTGTCAGAGCAGCATTTGCTTGTTTTTAATGCCCTCCAGGGACTCTGAGCCCAGGGGTTCTAGCTGGAATCACTGTTCTGATTTCTCGGGGATGTGTTTAGTGTTTAGGCTTCACTAGACCACTCAGTTCCAGGACAATGCGTGTGAGGGGTTGTGCACGGGAGGTGCTGAATGCCAGCCTCCCTCATTCTGGACTGAGAATCTCCGTCAATATCTTGCCACCACTTTCCATGGAAGGCTCAGATCTGAGTCTGGCCCTTCAGGCCTTTAAGTCAAAGTACTGTGGGGTCAGATGGTAAAAGCTTTAGAAATGTTCAAAGGAATCTTAGTGATCATCTTATCTAACCCTCTCTCTTTTTTTTAATCGTGGTAAAATATACATGACATAAAAGTTATCATTTTGACCATTTTTAAGTGCACAATTCGGTCACATTAAGCACATTCAAAATGTTGTGCAACCATCACCATTACTCATTTACAGAATTTGTTCATCATCCCAGACTGAAACTCTGTACCCATTAACCAATACAGCCTTTTTTAAAAAAAAAAAAAACAATGAAGAAATCAAAAAGGAGAAGGGCTGGCCCAATGTCATGCAGCTAGGACAAGGGTTTACAATCTTGGAATCAAGGGCTCTGACACATCACCTGATTTCTTAAAATAGGATTTTACACACACACACACACACACACACACACACACACACACACACACACACACACACACACACCTATATTCACCAAGTACTCAATTCCTTGTTCTGGAAGCCGCACTCAATCTTGGAATCAAGGGCTCTGACACATCACCTGATTTCTTAAAATAGGATTTTACACACACACACACACACACACACACACACACACCTATATTCACCAAGTACTCAATTCCTTGTTCTGGAAGCCGCACTTTCAGAAGAATGTTGGCAAACAAGTGGGTGTCCAAAAACAGCAGACAGGATGATGGCAAGGGACCTGGGAACCCTGTCCCTTAGAGATAGAAGGAGTTTGCGATGGGGGAATTCAGGACAATAATGGGTGTTGTCTTCAAAAGGTTTAAAATACAGTGTGGAAAAGAGATTGAACTCACCTGGCTTCAAAGGGCAGGACCCGATGGAGGAATGCACATGGCAGCAAGGTCATTTTTATTAGAAATGTCAAAGATCTCTTTAATAACTACACTAAAGCAGCAGGCAGTGAGCTACTGGACATGGGGAGCAGAGGTTGGGTGACCACCTGTGCTGACATACTGGGGAAGGAATTTATGCAGCTGAGAAAGTGTCCCTTCCCCTCCCTTCCATGAGTCACGTCATGAAAGAGTAGGAAGATGATGTCTGAGACCGAGAACCCGCCTACTTAATCTAGCACAGCATGTTCTCCTGGGGCCAGAGTCCTGAAACAAAGGGCTCTGGAAGCATTTGATGAGAAGGTGTTCATAGTTTTAGCTGATGATGCACTTGGGCAGTGCATGGAATGGTTAGACTATATACTCTCCAAACAGTAGGTTGTGACGTGTCATGAAATCAATATACTCAGCAATTTTTTTAAAAATGAAATAAAATTGAATAGAATATATCAGAGTGCAATACGATGGTAGGGGTAAATATTAGTCATTTTTCAAGAAATATTTTTGGTTATATTGTGTGTGTGTGTGTGTGTGTGCTACTTCAATGTAAAATGTATGTTTTACCATGGGTTTAATTTTCTTTAAAAGTTTAAAGTGTGTGTGTGCTACTTAAATGTAAAATGTATGTTTTACCATGGGTTTAATTTTCTTTAAAAGTTTAAAAGCCACTACTTAACACAAAGCATGGAACAGACATGTCTGGAGTCTTAGAAATGGATCACAAGTTGCTAGAAAGGTCACATGCCAGAGGAGAGAGGTGATGGTCCCCACCAGGCAGCTCTGACTGTTTGCTTTCTTGGCTCAATACACTGTGACGTTCGTGTCTGTGTCCCCAAATTTGGTCCCATAGGGTAAGCAAGTTGCTTGGCTGAGAGCAGTCAAAAACCTCTGCACACCTGAGGAGCAGACAGAAGGGCAGGTCTGACTTTTCGTTAAAGTCTTTCCATCACGCTGAGGGACTGTGGTGAAAATGAATTTGGCTCCGCAGAGAGTAATGAGAAACAAACCCTGGAGACAGAAAACTAAGGGTACATGCCATCCTTCCCTACCTATCCCCATACGGATCCCCACACCTGTGTGCAATTACTTCACTCTGTCTTACCTGAAATCAGGAATTTCAGTCTCCCTGGGACAGGACAATGTGCACATATGCTGGGGATGTAATTAAAAGGGAACTGCTAAGAAGTTCTAGAGAGGGTTTCGAATGGATAGGCACATTATGGAGTGCAACTTTTTGGACCACACTGTGCAAGAGGATGTCTATAGTAAGACCAGGAGACAGTTATACATATATAATTATATATATACACACACGGTGTTTTCCAAACTAAGGGATACTGCTACCAGTTTTCTCCTGCATCCTTTCTGTAATGCAGGCATGTATAACAGATCTGTTTTTGTCTGTCCAACATCCCTTCCCAATTCTGACATCAGTATCCACCTTCCTCCACTTCCTACATACAGTTGTTCCTGTCCTGCTACCCATTCCATGTGGTTCTCCTGGGACTGCAAGTCACAATGTATTGCCCCATCCCCCTGGCTTCAGGGATTGGTCCATGGAAAAGGCAACATACCCAAGCTGGGCCAATCAGGGATTTTCCTTATACATTATATTAAAACAGTAGGCAATAACTTAATTTTTCGTATGGGGTTGCTAAGCTTGGAAGCTGTAAGTTCGAACTGTTTTTGGCCCCATTTTCCTCCAGCCACGTTGACGAAGACTACTGACAAAGTAAGAGAACAAGAAATCTGATGACAGTCATGCTACTTTGGCCAGTTCTACTCCCTACCACCCGCCAGCCCACCCCACTCACGTACATGGACATATAGAGAGATGTGTACGGTGGGGAGAGGTATGTGTTTGTAACTTAGGCTGGTAGGAGTTGGGTTTTGTAATTTACACCTGAGAGAGTTGCTTCAACATGCATATAATGGATCGGGTTCAGGATTTAGAGTGAAGACCTGTGTCGGAAGTATAGAGCCGATTCTTATTAACTGTGTTCAAGATATATAACTTGTCCAAACCTCGGTCTCTTCATCTGTACAAGGTATTTGCGAGGCTTAAATGAGCTGATAGTGTGAAAGTGCTTTGTATGATGATAAAACATTGTCTGAATGTTAATTACTAATCCAAGCACCTTTCTCCTACAAAAAAAGTGGGGGGGGAGTCTCCCTCGTGACCCTCCCAGCCAATCCACTCTACCCAAAGGAACCACTGTTCTGACCTCTTTCATTAGAGATTGTCAGAAAACCTGGATTTGAATACCAATGTTGCTAATTATCAACAGTAAGACTTTAGACAAATTAACTTCTTTGAGCTGTAGTATTATCAGTAAAATGGAGTTAATTTAAAAAAAAGAAAAAAGCCTTGGAGGGTCATTGCAAAGTATACTAGGCTTTCTAATATAAGCTTTCTAACAAAGATCCTTACAATGTGGTGAGCTAAGGAATAAGTGGTTTATTTCTCTTCTATGAAACCATCCAGGACAGGTGCTTGGGTTGGTGGGTGGCTTAGGCACCAAGTCTGATAGGAACTCATGGGTTTTAAGACCATTACGTTTTACACCAACTTAGCCAACAGGAAAGGGCGAAAGAGCATGGAGGAGGCAGCTCCAGTTGAGTATGGCGCGCTCTTGCTCAGGGTCCACCGGTGAAGGTGTAGACATGTGACCACACTTGGCTCAAGGGAGGCTGGGAAATGTAGTCCCAGGCTGAACAGCCATGTTCCAGCTACAACTCTTGCCAGCGATGAGAGAAGAACAGATTTCAGTGGAGAGCCACTGCACAAGGTGTAAAAGAGATAGTGCATTTAAGGTGCTTTGAATATTCCCTAACACAGGGTAGTTCTCAAATATTAGCTGTTGCAGTATTGTTAATTCTCTCATGCAATAGGAATTAAGAAAGAAAGCTTTTCCTCAAATTAGGCTACAAAATGACTCTTTCTAGGAAAAATGTTTCTGATCTCATTATCATATTCTGCCAGGTTCCCTTGGCAGCTCTCAGCACATCACTCCCCCCTTTTCTCTAAGGGCCTCCATTCCTCTGGCCCGAAGATCTTCTAAAATACTCCCTAGTGACAATCTTGAAAGACAAGCAATGGAGAAAGTCCAGCATCGTCTGCTGGAATGCCCCTTTTACTTATGGGATGAGCTCAGAAGAGAAGACAATGATAAATGGGTGTTAGACTTGTTACATTTGCCAGCCAGTTTTGGCCGAATTATGAATTCATGCAAACCAGTATGTAGACTCTGGGGATCTCTCTTGTTAACTCTGACACTGACTACCTCCTCTTCTGCTGACAGACTCCTGGGGGAGACAGGATGTGGTGGGCCCCTGGCTGTAAGAGGATGGCTAAGATTGATGGTATGCCTTCTGATGCCATAAATAAAGCAGGCCTCAGTTCCATTAGGCATGGAAATTTGCACTAGGAAACTAATGATGTCTTTAATTATAAAGTCCTAGCTGTTTAGTCTTCCAAGGATACAGGGTTCCTAATTAGTACTCTGGCAGAGGCCATAAGCAGGGGGTGGGCTGTGTTGTGTAGCTGGATGTGTGAGAGACCACCCACAAGGCCAAGATGGCAGGAGGGCCAGAATAGGGCTTGTTCATGAACTCAGCAGATAGGCTGCCAAGGAAACAAAATTCCTCACCACTCTTTTCCCTGCCCCTGACCCCACCCTCTGGACGGCCCAGATCCGGGAGGAATTGGGCCTCGCTGAGGACAGCCCACCTGCACTTAGCTCATCCACAAACGTTACCTGGTTCCTTAGCAACCTTGAGCATCTCTATAAGTAATTAATGTGCAGTTTCACCCATCAGCTGTGAGTAGGACCTGACGTCTTCCACCCTGCTTGTTATAGTTTCCATCTGTGACCAAGTACAGGCATGGCTTAGGAAAGAAAAAGTAGTAGGAATGATTGTCGCCCCTACATGGACTATAAAGGAATATGGGGGAACCAGGAAGCACTTCTTTGGTCAATCACTCTTATAAAAGTGCCTGCAGGGCTTCCCTGGTGGCGCAGTGGTTGAGAGTCCGCCTGCCGATGCAGGGGACACGGGTTCGTGCTCTGGTCCAGGAAGATCCCACATGCCGCGGAGCGGCTGGGCCCGTGAGCCATGGCCGCTGAGCCTGCGAGTCCGGAGCCTGTGCTCCGCAAAGGGAGAGGCCACAACAGTGAGAGGCCCGCGAACCGCAAAAAAAAAAAAAAAAAAAAAAAGTGCCTGCAGGACTAACCCACGGGTTCATAACTGAAAAGGACGTTTAGAGATAAGGAAGAGGGAAGGCCCACAGTCAAGCAATATACAGGAAGATGGTACAAACTTACATGAAGTACATCATGAAAAATGGTTGGGGATGGGTAGGGGAGGTGGAGTGGTAGGATCGACTGCCTGAGGCCGTGTCCACACATGCAGTGTGAAGTAGAGGCCATTCTCCTGATCATTTGGGCTAAAATTCTTTCACTGAAAGATCCAGAAGATTGAAGCCAGGTTGCTTATCTTTATTTATTTCTAGCCTGACTGTCTCAGAAAATTACCTCAGTTTTCTGTTTCACTTCACTTGTCCAGCCAACCTACAGGGGACTCAGTTAATTGCCTTGTTTCTGACAAGGTTCAAGTCCCAAGTCCAAGAGGCCGCTTCTAGAGGCAGCCACGGTGCTTAGGTCACTGCAGTGTCACCTTCCCTATCACCGAAGGGAACTGGTGCCAGCCTGGGGTAGGGGACCACGAGAATGCCATGTTGTCTGAACACTAAGAGCCAGATGGACCCCACCGTGGATTTCCAAGGGAAGGACCGAAAGACAGAGGAAGCCTATACTAGAAGCATCCAAAGCCCCTTCGGGTGGTATCCGTAACAACTGGAGGAAACAATGGTAACAGGCAGCCTGACTTCAGGCTGTAGAGACTGCCCAGGGTAAGTCAGAGCTAATAAAAGTGCTCTGTAATGTCCCTGCACAAACTGTTGAGATGTTTGCAAGCCTCAGAGCATTTTCACTTTGACCCGGAGCCCCAGAATCCATCAGCTGGTGATTAATTGCAGGAAAGATCCTGGGGAATAGATCAGGAACAGAAAATGGTTTGTATCAGTGTGATCATTAAAATTTGATCAAAAGCTGGACTTGGCTTACATTTGGATGGCATTTCCCGAAAGCAAGTTCTAAAACGCAGCTCCCAGTCTTCCCCACCACGAACTCTCCTTGAATTCCCAAGTAATATGTTGAGGCAACACTGCATAATGGGTCAGAAAGAAGTGGAGCAAAGCACATGAGTGCATTGGGATCTTTTTAGGTGGTAATGTGGAAGGCAAAGCAACAGAAATAGTTTCAGCCTTAAGACAACTGGTAAAAATCAGAAGTCTTAGTAACAATGAGTATGGTTGACTTTTTTCTCTGTATTAAGAAGAAATAGTATACAAGCAATGTGAAATTTATATCCTGGCTAGGTCTTTAGTTAGTACGTCTGAAGTTTGGACTTATAACATTTTCCCATAGTTACAAGGCCAAAGATCCTTATGTTGTAGACGTCACCACAGATGACTGTTACTCCAAAAGCATCCCACCTATCCACCCAGGCTGCACTGAGGACCACTTCTCCTGGGCCCTTGCAGCACCTGAATCCACCTAATTTCACCTTCTTACACTGTTGTGGTTGCCTTTTTATATCTGTGTCCCCTAATAGACTCTAAGTTCATTTTGAGAAAACTCTCTGGCTTTAGCTCATTGCTGGATTCTCAGTAAGTGTTCTGTAAATATCCGTTTAACTAATGAAAAAAATGAGCCGTTGTTAAGTTTTCAGCTCTTCCATAGAAATCTATACATTTCAACAGTAGAAAAATAAAACCCTAACTCTGGTTTTTTATAGATGATATCTGTTGTTCCCTTCTCCCATACTGATATCAGTACACCCCATGTGGGACCATTCCTCATAAAGCTATAGATTTCCATTGCTTCTGTTGGAAAATGCACTTTGGCTTCGAGCCAGGATCTCAGGACTCCCAAAACGTGTTTATCCTGCTTCAGTGTTTTTAATGAAGATAGTTGCTTTCTGCCTCCCCACCTGCTCTTTTCTTTTCTTTATACACCAGCCCCTGCACTTAGTGCATAAAGAGGATGTCTCCTAGGTTGTCACAGCAGAAAGAATGCCACCTACTCACATTCATAAGCACATACTTGTATCCTGGGGAACATTCCTTAAGTGATGTATTTGTATCCTGGTAACTGCCTCTTCTTCCTCCTTCCCTTCCCCTCCTTTCCTTTCCTTTCCTTTCCCTTCCCTTCCCTTTTCCTTTACATTTTCCCTTTCCCTTTTCCCTTTCCCTTTCTTCCTCCCTCCCTCCCTCCTTCTCCCCCACCTTCCTTTCTTCCTTCCTCCCTCCCTTCCTCTCTCTCTCTTTCTCTTTCTTTCATTCCTTTTTTTCTTCCTTCCTTTCTTTCTTTCTTCTTTTGAAAGGAAGGAAAATTAGAAGACAGTTTTGAACTTTTACTTTCTCCTGTCACAAAGTCATTAAGAATGTTCAACTCCCAGTCTCTTCTCTCTTTGCATTCTCACATTTAGCCAAAAAGAAACAGGTACTCCCATCTGCTTTGAGAGCACCTACTTCATTTCATTTTTATTCTTTTTTTTTTTTTTTTTTTCTATTCTTTAACACTATTTCATTTGTGCATTCCTTAGCTTTGCTCTTACCATCTTGCAATACGCAAACACATCTCTTTCCATCTTGAGTTGCCATTAACTCAGGGAAGATTTTGCCCTGGCAGTCTGGATTGTGGAGATTTGTAACTACTCAACTGGTAGGTGACATTGGCGGTTGGGGTGAGGTTTGGAGATGGCAAAGGTATGAGAAAGTCAGTTGGGTAAATAACAGGTAAAGACTAATCTGCTTTGAAGGCAACATCTATCCCATTCATATTTTGTGAAAAATATTTACATAGCCAAAATAATATAAGTAGTGAATATTAATTTAAACAAAATATGCTATAACTATTTGGGAAGATGGGGAAAGAGAGAAAGGATATATTGGGGGTGGGGTAGGGGAGCATAAGAAAATTTTAAAGAGTTAAATTGAGCTCTTCCATAATAGAAAGTCAATAGACAATGTCCAACAGTTTAAAATCAAGAAATTTCCCCATACTTTAATATATAACATTTTCATTCATTTCATGTAGTCCTAAATATTTTCTAATTTTCATTGTGATTTCTTCTTGGACACAGGGATTATTTAGAGGAACATTTCTAAATTTCCATATATATGGATGTTTTCTAGTGTATTTTTGTTACTGATTTCTTTTCAACTGCAGTATGGTCAGAGAGCATATGCTATATGACTTCAATCCTTAAAAATTTGAGACTTGCTTTATGACAAGTATATGATCAACTTGTATGATCAACTTCTCCATATATGCCTTAAAAGAATATATACCCTGCAGTTGTTGAATATTCCATGTTGCCTATTAGATTATTTCTTAGTCATGTTGCTGAAGGTTCTGTGTTCTTACCGATTTTTGTCTGCTTGTTCAAGTTACAAAGTATGTTTTTAAAACTCCCAGTAAAATAATATTTTTGACTATTCCTATTTAGTTCTGTTAATTTTTGCTTTATATTTAAGCCGTATTTTTTAGGTGAATACAAATTTACAATTGTCATATCTTCCTAATAAAATGTACATTTTATCATTATTGTGTCCCTCTTTACAGATATAGTTTATTGTATCTGATATTAATAAAGTTATACCCACTTCCTTTTCATTGGTATTTACATTATATTTCTTTTCTTTCTTTTTTTTTTTTTTTTTTTTTTTTGCGTTACGCGGGCCTCTCACTGTTGTGGCCTCTCCCGTTGCGGAGCACAGGCTCCAGATGCGCAGGCTCCACGGCATGTGGGATCTTCCCGGACCGGGGCACGAACCCGCGTCCCCTGCATCGGCAGGCGGGCCCTCAACCACTGCGCCAGGGAAGCCCTACATTATATTTCTTAATCCATCTTTTTACTTTCAACATTTCTGTATTTATATAGATATAGATAATTCTTATAAGCATAGTTTTTAAAAATATGAGTTCAAAGATATTTGACCATTAATTGTCACATTGCCTTATATGCACTTACTGCGATATTGGGGTTTGTAAACTTATAAGTAACTTACTGTTACTCTTATTTGGTCTACATTCTTTTTTTTTTCCCTCTCCTTTCTTCTTATTTTGAATTTTTTCCCAGTTTCATTGAGAAATAATTGACATACAACACTGTGTAAGTTTAAGGTGTACAGCATGGTGCTTTGATTTACATATTTTGTGAAATGATTACAATAGGTTTAGTTAACATCCATCATCTCATACAGATACAATAAAAAGAAAGAAAAAAATTTCTCCCTGTGATGAGAACTCTTAGGATTTTGTCTCTTAACAACTTTCCTATATATGATACAGCAGTGTTAACTATAGTTATGTTGTCATTACATCCCTAGTTCTTATGTATCTTATAACTGAAAGTTTAGACCTTTTCACCACCTTCCTCAAATTCCTCCCTCCTCCCACCCAACCACAAATTTGATCTCTTTTTCTATGGGTTTGGGGCTTTTTGTTTTTTAGATTCCACATATAAGTGAGATCATACAATATTTGTCTTTTTCTGTCTGAATTATTTCACTTAGTAAAATGCCCTCAAGCTTCATCCATGTTGTCACAAATGGCAGCACCTTAAAGTTCCATTGTCTTTTGTTTTACATAATTTTACATTGCTTCTGTTAAACTCACTAGTCTGTCTCATTGTTGCTCCTTGAGTGTTGTCTGTATCATAATCAGGATCAGTTTAAGATTTTTCTCTTTGTTTTTAGTTTTACAAGTTTTACTATAATGTAACTAGATGTGGTTTTCTCTTTCTTTTTAAAAAATCTGTTTGAGATTGGTGAGATTTGTTGAATATATGGCATATTATCTGTCATCAACTTTGAAAAATTCACATTGTACTTTTGCCTCATTCTCTCTCAAATTTGTGGTATCTTCTTACTGTATCTTTTTTTTTATCATTGCCTGTATGTTGTCCATTAGTTTATCTCTTCACAGTTCATTCTGAATTATTTGCTCTGACCTATCTGCCATTTCACCAATTCTCTCTTCATCTGTCTTAAAGTCTTTGTTCAATCCATCTACTGAGTTCTTAATTTCAGTTGTTATCTTTTTCAGTTCTAAGATTTCCACTTGGTTCTTTCCTGTACTTTCCAGTTCTCATCAAAAATTCCCAGTCTTTCCGTTTGTCTCTCTGAACATAGTAAACAGTTAATATGAGACTTTTCCTGATACTAATTACCATATCTGAAGCTCCTGTGGGTCTGTTTCTGTAGTTTGTTGTTTCTGATTTTGTTCATTAGTTTGTTTCATGTTGTCTCATCATCTACTTGGTTATTCTTTATTGTGTGCCCGATGTTGTATTTGCAGCATTGCCTGTAGGATCAACTTTAGGTCTAGGGTGACATTTTCCTCCAGAGAAGAATACCACCAATTTGTGTTACCTCAATCCCAGCTCAGAGATGAGCTCTTTTGAAGTTGAGCTCCAATCCTTGTAAGGCATTTCTAACTCCAGTTCACCCTTATTCCCAGAGTAATCTTTTTGGGGTCTCAATCTAGAATTCACCAGAGGTCCCCTTGGTGAGCACTAGTCCAATATGACTGTCAAAAGTGACCTTCAGCCTTTCAGCCAGCTCCTTCAGAGTGGCAAAAGTCCCCAGGGAAAACCATCTCCACATGCTGGGTCATTCCTCAGCCTCTCTCCTCTAGCCTGGGAATTCTTTGCTATCTTGATTCCTCTCAGATGCTTTCAAGCAGGCATTTAAAATATTTTGTCCCCCTCTTCTAATTTTCCTCAGTGGATGTACTGGTTTAAGTTAGCCAGTCTATCATTACCAGAATCTCAACAATTTTTTAAAAATGAGTGTGGAATCTACATAATGACACCACATCATTACATCACTGAGGTTAAAAACGTATACCTCAGTTCCAGATTGATGTATTCCATTTCTATACCAATATTACAGCATAAAAATACTTTTTCTTATATTAGAATCTAGGAAGAAAACTGCCAAAATTACAGTCACAATTTGGGGATTTCCAATTTTTTTCTTATGGTATGAAGTAAACTGATATAAGATGTCTCTGTCTTCCCATTTTCAGTCTTCAACTCTAATTTTTAAACTTATTTTAGATATATTCTCACAGGGTAAAAATATATAAATGTAGAATTGCATAAATTTGGTTTGGCCTCTATTCTTTTAGGGAAAGTCTGAAATTGTTTTGGCCCTTGAAAAACTCAGACTTCAAATTTTTAAAAATTCTATATTTCTAAGATTTCTCCTCCTTCCCAAAGAGTATTTAGCTCCTTTCTCACTGGTGGCTATCTTGTGCCAGAATCCCAGGGAATCCTCACTTTAAAGGAACCAGCATCATGGTCATAAGACAGCAGTAAAAGTGGAATTTTAAAAATTTAAAACAGGCAACGGTATCTAAGGTCTGAGATGACCAGACTCCAAGGAAATCATTGAAATTAACATGTGCTGGAGCCTCTGGAATTGGGATTGAATAATTCCTGAGCTCAGTATCTTGTCAAAGCAGATTGAAGAATGGCTTTTGCTTGATATATTTTCCAATTAAATAATCTTATACACTATGCTTCCCCATAACTGCACCATTATAACTGGATTAGAGCATTTGGGATTTGCTTTTTAAAAAAATCAAACAGTTTATATGTAGATTGGAAGATTTGGACTTAAAAATTTGCCCAGTGCAATCTTGATACTCCCTTTACTGAGGTATGTAGATTAGAAGATCCTTTCAAGTAGATGGTGGTTCCCTTCCATCATAGTGGGTACCTCTAGTTAGGTGAGTGAGTGAGTGACTGACTGTAACTTACTGAATGAACTATTGTTGGAATTAGAGCATAACCATCCATGCTGGAAATGCTAGCTGGCCACACACCAAGATCAAGCAATCCCAGTCAAAGTTGCCTATTCATTTTATTCATAAAAAACATTTATTGAGTGCTTCCCATGTACCAGCACTGGGAATAGAGCAGTAAAAAGTCAGACTTGGTCCTTGCCCAATGGGACTTATGTTCTAATAGAGAAGATATGATAATAGTACTTAGCAGATAAGCTAGAGAATTGCAGGTTGTGCTGTGTCATCAAAAAATAAGCAGGATGATGTGAAAGAGAGTATCTAGAGAGGCCATGTTAGATAAGGGGATAGGGGAGAGTCTAAGGAAATCAACCTTGGCCGGAGGCATGAGATTGAGCCAGCCATACAAAGATCTGGGGAGAAAGAGGTCCAGGCAGAGGGAACAGCCAGAAAGGTATAGTCAAGGCCCAGAATGGAGGCCCCCCCCCGCGATTAGAATATAGAGAGAAGAGGAAAAAAAAAAAAGAGATTAGGAAGGTGGGCAGGAATCGGGTTTTTAGGAATTTAGAGACCTTTGTAAAGGTTATATGTGACTCTAACGGTGAGTGAATATTTTCTCAGTATAGAGTGATCCAATATCCTCCCCATAAGGCAAAGGAAATTTATCAGGATTGATCTGTCATAAACTGCCTAGAGGTCTGTATTCTATGGGAAAAGCACTGAATCACTAAACCCCAAGTCAGGCCACCTGGAGTATTGGTCTCAGATGTGCTCATAGTAATGGGATCATAATGGTACTTGGCCAATCCATTTCATGAAGGTCTTATCAAGTCTGGATGGACAAACTCATCTGAAAGCACTTGTTAACATGGAGAACTGCATGAATACACAGTGTTATTCTTTTGATTTCTGGCACAATCTATCACCTGTAATGATCCTTTCAAAGAAATTTCAGAGGAGTGACAAGCCATCTGGGTGTTACATCCTGGGTAAAGCAGAAAAGTCTGTGCCCACCTACAGGGCTGTAGGAAGGATTAAATGGAGTGGGCTGTGTGTATGTGGCACACTCAACACCCGCCCCAGAGGCTGTGGCCTCCGCCTCCTACCAATCTTGGTTCAGTGCCTTCTGTTCTATGTTTATATATACTATATCACCTCTAGTCACCACTTCAAAATATACCTGTCCTTCCCTGATGAGTAGTGATTTGAGCATATTTTCATAGACCATTTTTATGTCTCCTTTTGTAAAGTTTCTGTTCAAATATTTGCTTAGTTTTTTTTTACATTGGGTTGTTTAGCTTTTATTATTGATTTGTAAGATTTCTTTATTCTAATTTTTTCTTTATATATTCTTGATATGGAATTTTTGTTTTAATCCATGAAAAAGGTAATAAACAAAAGCTTAGATGGCTACAAGGCAAAAACAAAACAAAACAAAAAAACTTACCTATCCTGTGACCCATGTTCTCATGATTCCTCTCCATAAGGTAAAGAAGGATTCATTTATGATATTCCTGCCAAATTATACCACCCAGATAAAATACACTAGTTTCCAGAAGGCCTAAGCAATAACTTTGACTTGGGGAATATCAGGTACTGCAGAAGTCATCAGTAAGACAGAGAGAGAGAGAATTCTGGAATTTTCTGGACTCCCCAAATTGCATGGAGTGCATAGCTGCTGATTCTGCCCATAGGTAGTGCTGGCTTTCCCCAGAATGTTAGACAAAATCAACACAACATTGATTGTCCATACATTTTCCCCCTCATTTGAGTCTTATTACCCAATTCCAGGCCAGATCACCCCAATTAATCTACTGCTCTAACACTCCCCACACCTAATCCAAAATTTTCAGCAGTTTTCTCCTTCATTCCTCACTAGACTACCTATAGCTAAGGTGACAATATATATCCCAGGATGATCATGGATTCTACCGGTTTTTCTGGCATTATTATCAATATATTGATCACTCTTTCAAATGTGTGCTAGTTTGGAAAATAAAATACATGGTAACCTTACCTGTAACTGAATGAATTTGAGCGAAGCCTGAAGGCAAATCTAGGGTGAGGAAAGAGAAAAAGCAGAGCTATAAGGCCAAGTTTAGAAGGTTCCAACCATTGTCTCTCCTGCATCCCCATTCCCCACTCACTGGTCCTCAACCAGATTTGCTGGCATCATAGTGGGGATGAGACTGGTTCTCAGGGGAGGTGTCTGATAAGCAACCTGAAAGCAAGAGATTCACAGAAATTAGAGGTGAAAAGACTCAAAAGATAATGGAGGATGGTCTTAAGGGGGCATCAAAAGGTTATATACACCCCATGAGGATGTGGGAAGACAGCATTTTGTTGCTTGAATTTTATCTCCATTCCCGAGGGGTTGGTGGGGTGCACAGTATTGGCATCTGGGCTGATTCCCTTTGCTCCTTACCACTCAGGTGTTCCTGCCAAGGACCATAGAGGACTCACCCTGACCAGGGATTAGATCTGGCTACCTGGACAAGGAGGTAGTAGACCATTTGTCACTTGGTGACCATGAGAGTTATTTTCACTTTGATGAGCAAGTTTTTAATCTGCAAAGTAAAGAGAGCTAAACCAGATAGTCTCTAAGGCAATAGTTCAAAATATTTGTATATTGCTTAAAGAATTTGAAGAACTTTCTCCCTTAGGCAATTTTACATTATTTAAAATGTTTCTTTAACACAAGATGTAATTTCCAACACATGACAAATATGGACATTTTAAAAACCTCATTACATCATTCTTTAAAATGTATCCAAATACCACAGCCATTTTATACCTACCATCATCATTTTGAAAATATATCAAAAAATTATTCTTAAATACATGGAAATTTTACATTGTTCCCTTTTCAGTTTGAAGTCATTTTATTCTACTTTCCCCAAAGAATTTTACCCTTGATATAATTTATCTGTATGCTTGAAAGCTTTTTTTAAAAAATCACTCTCATTCTTTGATACAACAAAAGTGTGAGAACACATTGAAATTTTAAAAATTTCCTGCGACTGTAAAGCTCAGAGGTAAAAAAAAAAAGAAAAAAAGAAGAAAAAAACTTTAGATGGAGTTATCACTACAATTGATCTGACCAACTGTAGTCATTAAACATAAAAGTAAAATTTTATTGGAAATGTATCTCTTGGTAAGATGGATAGAGCTGCCTTAGTTTTTGGATTTTTTTTTAAACTAAATTTATTTATTTATTTTTGGCTGCATTGGGTCTTCATTGCTGTGCGCAGGCTTTCTCTAGTTGCGGCGAGAGGGGGCTACTCAGCACAGGCTCTAGGCACGCAGGCTTCAGTAGCTGTGGCATGCGGGCTCAGTAGTTGTGGCTCACGGGCTCTAGAGTGCAGGCTCAGTAGTTGTGGCACATGGGCTTAGTTGCTCCGCAGCATGTGGGATCTTCCCAGACCAGGGCTCGAACCTGTGTCTCCTGCATTGGCAGGCGGATTCTTAACCACTGCGCCACCAGGGAAGGTGGGAGTTGCCATAGTTTTTAAGCAAGTTCAGTTATTTATGGTTGAGTATAATTTATCACATCAAAGTTATTCCCCTATTATTGTTTTTACAAATGTCAATGCTGAGGAATGTTATTTATATACGAGCAGATGGCAATGGAAGCATTTTTCTTACAGCAGTATCACTCTTTTCTTTGAAGTCCTGAGTTATACGTAAAAAATGGCCCTGTGATCCATTATTAAAAATAATTTTTAATGTTCTATCAGCTGATACCTCAATAGGTCCTCTTTCAATTATTTTGAAAGCAAAAACTTGGAAACTACCTTTCACAAGAAATTAGACTTGCAAAAGGATTTATTTCCCAATCTTTAAAGTTGTTCACTTTCTCAAAACCAATGCCAATATTTTGAATTGTTCTTTTGTTTGGCCTCCCAGGGGTCTTCCCTCTCTGGGCAACAACCAGAATAAAATGCAGGACAGGTGAGACTAACTTTTGTCAAGTAAGAAAAGGAGAACTGGGAGAAAAGAAGTGAGAAAGTAGAACCAGCCCCGCAAGGCCCTTTCCCAGGCAAATGAATTTTAGGCGCGAGCACTTGTATTCATTCTACATCTAGAAACTGATTCCAGCCTCCTAACCCATGAATATACACCCTGGAAGAAAATCTTCTGGATCCTCAGGACTACATAAACCTCAGTTTGAAGATCCAGCTCTAATATCTAAAAGTCCAAACAGTGTTAAGTTAAAGCAAAACAACTGAAAGAGAAAAATTTCAAGTTCATTTTGCTTATTTATTTCTGATTAGGTAATACAGTCACCTGGTATAAAATTAAGAGGCATTGAAGCACATACAGTAAATCTCCATACCCCCCACCCCCTGTCTGTCAGCCATCCATTCTTTTCTCCAAGCAATGGGTGTAAATGTGCCTTGTGTAATTTGTGGAGATGATCTATGCATATTCATGCAATTATGATCAGAGATATTGTTTTCTTCCTCATCTTTCACAACTGCTACTGTACTATACATACTGCCTTGTACCTTACTTTTTTGTTATTGTTTTGCTTAGAAATTACATTGCAGTTTTTTTTTAAATATCGTCATACAAAGAATACCCTCATTCTTTGTTGAACTGAACAGCATTCCAATGAATGTTATAATTTGCTTAAACAGGCCCATATTGGTGTCCTTTTAGGTTGTTTCCAATTGTTTCTATTTAAACAATATTGTGATAAATAATATTTTACATATATCACTTTGCATATGTGTGAATATATTCATTGGGAAACTTCTAAAAGTGGAATGTCTGGGCCAAGGGCCTGTATGTATTGATTTTAATTAGACGTTAGTAAATTGTTCATCTCCAAGGAGGATATACCAATTTAATCTACCACCAGCAAGATATGAGGGTGCCTATCTTAGGTATCTATAAATTCTGTAACTACTTCTATAACAAATCATCCCAAAACTTAGTAGTTTCAAACATCAGTGATCATTTCTTATCTTTCATAGTTCCTGTGGGTCCAGATGATGAGTCACTTGGCTGGGTCATTCTGGTTTGGCATCTCTCAGGAGGTGCATTCAGCTGGTGACTGGGGTCATTTCAAAGACTTCTTCAGTCAAGTGTCTGGTGCAGGACTGGGAAGAACTGAGTCTCCAGGTGATGGAATTGTGGGGACCACTCAGGTGTCTCTGTCCTTTCATGGTCTCTCTACATAGTTTCTCCAACCTGGTGGCATCAAGGTCGCCAGACTTCCTTTGGAAGCAAGAGGTAAGAGAGGTCTCTGGACCACAGGGTTTAAGAGGGCATTTTTTTTTTGAAGGCTGACCCTACACTTGCACACCCTTGAAGATGAGTGCTTTCTGACAATTTGTGCCCTGGCCCCTCTCTTGTCTCATCCTATTCTCAACCCTGCTTATATGTCACATAGCATCTCTTCCACACTCCATTCTTCAGAAGAGTTACAAGCCCAGAAGCAAGGGGAGGGAACCCAGAGGAGGGAGCTCCATCTTGATAAGAACAGTGTCAGTCACATTGTATAAAGAGCGTAAGGGATATATGCTCAAGTTTTGTACCTTTCCAATATGAAACATGGCTTTCTATTTGTTTTGTTTTTTTGCGGTACGCGGGCCTCTCACTGCTGCGGCCTCTCCCGCTGCGGAGCACAGGCTCCGGACGCGCAGGCCCAGAGGCCATGGCTCACGGGCCCAACCACTCCGCGGCATGCGGGATCCTCCGGACCGGGGCACGAACCCGCGTACCCTGCATCGGCAGGCGGACTCCCAACCACTGCGCCACCAGGGAAGCCCTCTATTTGTTTTTTAAAATGAACTGCTTTCTGAGTATAATTGAATTGTGCTTTTAAATTTGCATTTCTCTTATTGTGAATGAGATGATTATCTTGAGTGTTTACTTCCTCTTTGGCTGTCTTTAGCAGCTTTGTTCATTTTACTATTGATTTTCTATTGCTTTATGCCCATTTTTCTATTGATTAAGCCAATGTGGGAGGAGGGGAGAAAGCTAATTGTTCTTTTGTCTGTGAGTGAGTTACAAACATTTTTTCCAGTTTATTGTTCACCTTTTGACTTTGCTTATGGTGGCTTTTCTTTCTTTTCTTTTTTTTTAAATTGAAGTATAGTTGATTTACAATGTTGTGTTAATTTCTACTGTACAGCACAGTGATTCAGTTATACATATATATACATTCGTGTTTCTTTTCCGTTATGGTTTACCACAGAATACTGAAATTAGTTCCCTGTGCTATAGAGTAGGGTTTTGTTGTTTATCCATTCTATATATAATAGCTTGCATCTGCTAATGCCCAAACTCCCAATCCATCCCTCCCCCATGCCCTCTCCCCCTTGACCACCAAAGTCTGTTCTCCATGTCTGTGAGTCTGTTTCTGTTTTGTAGATAGGTTCATTTGTGTCATATTTTAGATTCCACACATAAATGATATCATTATGATATTTGTCTTTCTCTTTCTGACTTACTTCATTTAGTATGATAATCTCTATGTCCATCCATGTTGCTGCAAATGTCATGATTTCATCCTTTTATATGGCTGAGTAGTATTCCATTGTATATATGTACAACATCTTATTTATCCATTCATCTGTCGATGGACATTTAGGTTGTTTCCATGTCTTGGCTATTGTGAATAGTGCTGCTATGAACATAGGGGTGCATGTATCTTTTTTAATTATAGTTTTGTCCAGATACATGCTCAGGAGTGGGATTGCTGGATCATATGGCAAGTTTATTTTTAGTTTTTTGAAGAACCTCCAAACTCCTTTCCATAGTGGCTGGACCAACTTACATTGGTGGCTTTTCCATGAAAAAAAATTTTGTGTGTGTGTAGTTAAATTTCCCTTTTCTTCTAGCCTTCTGGGTTTTTTGTCATATTTGGAAAGGCTTTTCTCACTATGAAATTGTGAGTGTTCCCATGTTTTCTTCTGTTCTGTGTGTGTGTTTGGCTTGGTTTAGTTTTTACATTTTTACCTTTGATGCAGTTAGTATTTATTTTAAGGTGTGAAGTGTGGATTCAAATGTCCTGTTTCCCAATGGCTATCCAGTGGACTTGAAATGTTGCCTGTGTCATGTTACATTCATGAGCTCTGCATGTCTTTTCCTTTTGTCCCGCTTGTTCCTGTGGGTCTTTATGTGATGGTCCCACACTGTTTTGAGTATTGAAGCCACATAATGTATTTTAACACCTGGTAGGACGACTTCCCCTTATTTATCATTTTCCTAATTATCTAGGCTATTCTTTCTAGTTTATTTTTCCATGAAAACAATTCCTTAAGTTAATTGCATGGTGATATTACCGGTCATGAACTGTGATTAGGCTGAGATATTTGGGATTTTCTGCACATAAAAGAAAGAAATGGGAGGTAACTTGATGTTCTAGAAAGAAAACTGACACAGGGACAAATTTCAGTCTCAAATCTGCAGAATATTCTGTGGCCTTGATCTAAGCCATGATGATACTTAAATAGAAATGACCCAGAGTGGTAAAGATTAATGACGGAAAAAAAAAAACCCTAACTTTTTATAAGATCATTTTCCTCTCATAAGAATTTTAGTGTGCCAACTCTCTCAGGGTAATTGAATCTTTCTTAATGATTAGGACCACCAGGGAAGCCCCAACCCTAACTTTTTATAAGATCATTTTCCTCTCATAAGAATTTTAGTGTGCCAACTCTCTCAGGGTAATTGAATCTTTCTTAATGATTAGGAATCATGCAAAATTTCTGATTGTTTGTATTACTGTTTGGGTCTAGTTTGCCAAAAAAGCAAATTGTTCCTGAAAGCATGGTAAGGGGGTAGTGGATGGGATTCAGTCTTTAGAGGTTTTATTCACAAATATTGTGTTAGGCTTTTCCATATTTTTCAACAAACCAATGAATCTAATGAAAATCTCTTAGAAGTACATTTTTGTTACTTTTCCATTTCAGTTTCAGGGTTGTAAACACTCACATTTCTGTGTTCTGAGTAATGTACAACAATATTAAAATCATAGAACTTGGCTCTTATTGCAACTTTCCTACTGAAGGGATCAAAGGCATTTGCTATTGTTCCTTCCTTGTTCTCCTGGGATACTGTGAGATCCTTCAGAGTCTCTTGCATTACATACTTGTAAAATGCCTTGGATTTGCAGAGGTTTTGCTATTATTATTTAATAATGTGTCTCAGAATTTCAGGATTTCTATCATGGGAAAAAACCAAAGCTCGAAAGTTCAAATAAAGCATGAATAAAAAGCAAACAGAAACTGAAAACTGTATTGTATATCGAATTGTGGCTCCAAAAAGATATGTCCAAGTCCTAACCTCTGTACCTGTGAATGAGACCTTGTTTGAAAATAAGATTTTTTTAAGTTAGTTTTTAAATTGAGATATAATTGACATATAACTATGTAAGTTTAAGGTATAAAATATGTTGATTTGATACATTTATATATTGCAGTATGATTCCCACCATAACTTCAGCTAACACCTCTATCACATCACATAATTATCTTTTCTTTTTTGTGGTGAGAATATTTAAGATCTAGTCTCTTAGCAATTTTGAAGTATCTAATTCAGTATTATTGAATATTGGAAATAGTGTCATTGCAGATGTATTTTAAGTTAAGTTTCTCAAGAGGACATCATCCTGCATTTAGAGTGGGCCCTCAATCCAACAAGTGGTGTCCTGGTAAGGGAAAGGAGAGAAAGATTTAACACAGAGGAGCAGTTGGTGTGAAGACGGAGGCAGAGACGGGAATGATGTGTTTACAAACCAAAGAACACTAAAGACGTCCAGGCAGTGAGCAAAAGCTAGAGACAGGCATGGACTGGATTCTCCCTCAGAGCCCCCAGAAAGAACCAACCCTGCTGACATCTTGATCTCAGACTCCTAGTCTGCAGAACTGTGAGAGAATACGTTTCTGTTATTTTAAGCCACCCAGCTTGTGGTAATTTGTTATTGGCAAAAAAAAAAAAGGCAGACACAGGAAACTAATATAGACCTCTGTACCCAACAAGAGAGGCTGAGCAGAAAAGCTTTCATTCTCAGAGTCCAGGAAAATCGTGAAGTAGAAGAAATACCTCTACCCAGCTTCCTTGCTCCCCTCAGGTCCCCCCTATTCGGGCTCCCAAGCCCCAGCACCCGCTCTGCAGGCCTCACTCAGATTTCTCCTCTGTGATTCACTCTCCCCCAGATTCAGGAGTATCCTCACTTCCTCTTCAAATTTTCTCCTGTGCCCAGACATCCACCCATGATCAGCTTACAATAGCTTGGGAGCTTGTTCACAGCATGGTGGAAACCAATAACGTGAGGTGTTGACCTTCTCAGGAACAGTTTTATTTTTAAAACAGTTGGAAAGGGCCCTATCACAAAGGAATTCTCTCTCCTGGTGGAATCTCTGGAATTGGCATGTGGTGGGGTGGATAATTTTGCAGAGGGTCTTCTCCCTGCCTTAGTCCTCCCTGCCTTCTCCCCATCACCGCTTCCCCAGGACCCTGAATTCTGTGGCTTCATCAGAGCAAAGGAAGGACCCCACCACCTCCAGCTGCACAAAGGCCCTTTCCGGGCCCAGCGCCCTGCAATGAGTGGAGGCCCAGGTGGGCAAAGCAGATTGACCTGGAGGTTAAGGATTGTGGGGTGCTGTGGAGAAACTGCTTTGAAGGAAGGGAGATCTTCCATGAGGGTTGTGTGGCGAGAACTGGCTACATAATTTTCAGGGCCCAGAACATATTGAAAATATGGGCCCGTTGTTCAGACTCATTAAGCATGTCATGATGGTGACAGCCGAGCACTGAACCATGGCAGGGCCCCTTTTTTTTTTTTTTTTTATAGGATGTAGTTGTTTTACAATGTTGTGTTAGTTTCTACTATACAGCGAAGTAGAGTTCCCTGTGCCATACAGGAGGTTCTTATTAATCTGTTTTATACATATTAGTGTATATAGGTCAATCCCAATCTCCCAGTTCATCCCACCCTACCCCACACCTGCTTTCCCCCCTTGGTGTCCATACGTTTGTTCTGTACATCCATGTCTCTATTTCTGCCTTGCAAACCAGTTCATCTGCACCATTTTTCTAGATTCCACATATATGCGTTAGTATACGATATTTGTTTTTCTCTTTCTGACTTACTTCATTCTGTATGACAGTCTCTAGGTCCATCCACGTCTCTACAAATGACCCAATTTCATTCCTTTTTGTGGCTGAGT
>NC_041221.1:79704839-79716965 GCF_002837175.3 Physeter macrocephalus | reverse complement strand
ATTAGTGATGTTGAGCAGCTTTTCATGTGCCTCTTGGCCATCTGTATGTCTTCTTTGGAGAAATGTCTGTTTAGGTCTTCCGCCCATTTTTGGATTGGGTTGTTTGTTTTTTTGATATTGAGGGCATGGCCCTTCTAAACATGGGGCCCTATGCCACCACATAGGTTGCGTGCCCATGAGGCTGGCCCCGCGTGGGAGTCACCAAAAGCTTTGAATCAGAAGTGAGGGGCTGTGGTAACTTGGGTCAGTGGGCATCTTTTTGTGGACTTGAGCTCATTCCAGAAACAGTGTAGCACAAAGAGAAGCTGCCACCATCAAAGACATGGGCTTGGCAAGGGGACCTGGAGGGAGGTGCTGTTCAGGCTGCCCAGATGAGTTGGTATAGGTGATGGGGGAAAAAAAGTAAAACAAACATGATCAGGTATTTAAAATTCCTCTAGCAGGAAGGCTCCTGGTAGCTGAGGGAGCTCTTGTTTTTGGACCCCAAGGTCATCTTGCCTCTGCAGGATGCTCTTGCCTTTGCATGAGCCAAGGGGTAAGGGCATTGGAATGGGGAGTTTAGGGTGAGGGGGAAGGTTAGTTTGCTGATGCTGAGGGAGCTTACAGGGAAGGTGAGAGATCTGGGAGTAAAGACACATCTAGGGGACTTTTCTAAGTGCAATTCTGTGTGGGTGGTGTAAACATCCTGCCTCTATACCCCTGGGCCCCACTCCCACCACACACTCTGGCAAATCTTCAGTAAAGGAATGACTTCTCAGGAATCTGTATAGTGAGCTTTCTTTGGGGGCATGAAGAGAAGGGTTTAGTTCAGGTAAGGGCAGAGAGTTGGGGTGAGGGCTGGTGTGTTGCAGCCTTGTTAGCACAGAGAGGTAAGCTTCTGCAGAACTCACTGAATTGAAGGGGGCAGCTGAGCTGAGCAGCCTCAGAAAAATCTCAGTGAAAAAATTTTGCATTTCTTTTTGGTCCCTGAACTTGGAAAAATCAGGAGGGGGAAAAATATGGTTGGTGGGCCCAGTCTGGTTGGGGTGGGTCCAGTTACTGTGGAGAGAGGTGTGTGTGCTGGACTGGCATTGGCTTAGTTCTGGAAGCCAGGGACAGAGTCCGGAAGAGTACTGAAGCCTCAGGCTCCCTCCTGGTTGACAGCAGATAAGGCCCTGAGAGTTCCTGGGGCTAAAGCCAGGCAATTTCTATTCCTCCTGCCAGACTAGCTTTGGGCTATTTCCTAACCAGGTTCAAAATTGTTGCACTGTTATGTTCTCTCTGGCTCCTGGATATTTTGCTGATGGGTATAACCTTATTATTTTCCTAGTCAGCAAACACTGGGAACTGATATTTAGTCTAGAAAGTGTTATCTCTATATAACTAGTTGGTGGGTTGTGAGTATGTTTGGTTGAACTCACTTGTCAAACTGGTCTGAGGCCAAAGTACACATTTTGGTAACTGTCAGTTCCTGAAACGAACTCAGCATATTTTCTCTTTCAAGTAGCACAAAAAGTTTTTATTTGTCTGAAGTAAATGACCAACAGTGTCCCACCTAAGCAGGTTCTACGGAGGAAATACCTCAAGATATAATGTGCCCCCTAAAAACCCTGAGAATGTGTCCACTAATGTTTAATTTCTGTAAACTACACTGGTGTGAACGAAGCAGGAGCCATGGTTGATGTTTGTCATTCTTGTGTCGGGTGGAGCAAGGTATTTCCAGTTACCTTGTTCACCTCTGAGGCCACTTTTCTGAGAAACACCACCATCTTTTACCACTCTTCCAAACTAAAACCTTAGCTGACCTCAGCTCTGGTAAGATTCCCAGGCACAGCCCACTTGCATATGATACAGCAAAAAAAAAAAAAAAAAAAAAAAGACATTTACTCCTAGCTGGCAGGTTTTACCTCCAGTTCTCCAGTTCTCGGGCACAGAATTAACTCAGGTATGCAATCTTCTTAAGCTATGGCTTCAAATCTACTATAGGTACATTAGTCTCTGCTTATGGAATTGCTATTTGTATTCATTTAAGCAGGCCAGAAAATGTTAATATTATAAACTCCTAAAATGTCATTTGGTAGCAAAGTTTAAAAATGTATTGTGCCCTTAAGCCACAAAAGTATAGTAATACTTAATTTTAGGACTCTATATTTTAAGTTAGGTTTGTATGTGGCATTTGATCCCTGAAAAGTGTTGTTTGCTAGTTTCAAGTAATCCTCTGCCTTTTTCACCCTTTACCACTTGTTATCTCTCCATTCCAGCCCACCACTCCTCCCTCACCCCCCACCAAGAGAAAGACTGCAGGAGGCCAGTGGTTTTATTCCATTGTTTAAAGGACTGAGTGAAATCAACCACTTGGGGATTCCATCCATCAAATCCAATGTTTGGGTTTGTGTTGTTTGGTAGATGAAAAAGTCCAAATTGGCTGTTTCCCAGTCCGTTCTATATACCACTCTGTGAAAGCCAAGACCAAGGGTCCTCCCAGGAAACAATAGAAAATAGGTAATTCTGTGAACTAAGAGGCCAACAGTTCTCCATCTTTCCCACCAAAGCCCTTTCAAATTCCAACATGTTTGCTTGTCCATAGTCTCCAGAAGTGGAGGGCAAAGGAGCAGTCAGAGCAGCCAAGTTCATTCACTTATTCATTCATTCATTCATTCCAACAAACATTTACTGAGCACTTACTATGTGCCAGACACTGTTCTGGGTCTTGTGGCTACAACTGTGATCAAGATGTTGATGTGGAGGAAGAAGGTTCAAGAACCCACAAATCATACCATAATAGATGTAAGGTCAACCCCAGAGAGAAATATAGCCTGAGAACCTTACGGCAAGGACATTGTCATCGACTGTCTCTGCCTCTTCCCTCCATCCCACATCCATCCCACATCCATCCCAACAAGTGAATATGGCCAACGGCGGAGACCTCTCTCTTCTCATGTAAGACTACCCTTCCCATCAGTCCCAGCTTTGTCCCCTAGAACTTTACAGAACCACCATGCTCTTTCTCCCTGTGATCACCCTTCCACCGTTTGAAAGCAGCTGCCATGTTTCTATTATTCTTCACATGAAATATAGGGACAAGGGTGTGGGAAGATAGCCCCAACTGAGTCCACGCTAAAGTGCAGAAATGCCTGGGCTTCTCTGGAAACTGCTGGGGTGTCTCCACCAGAAGTCTGTTTGAATGAGAATGTGAAGATCCTATTAGGAATGAATTCACCCAAGGAGAGGAGTAAGACTAAGGGAACAGCTTGACCCACCGCTAAGCCTTGATCACTGGGAGAAAGGGACAAACCTGAGAAGAATTCTGGGTCCCCAAACAGAGTTTTAAAATACACAGGTTTGGGACTTCCCTGGTGGCACAGTGGTTAAGAATCCTCCTGCCAATGCAGGGGACATGGGTTCGAGCCCTGGTCTGGGAAGATCCCACATGCCGCGGAGCAACTGAGCCCGTGCACCACAACTGCTGAGCCCACGTGCCACAACTATTGAAGCCCGTGCGCCTAGAGCCTGTGTTCCACAACAAGAGAAGCCATTGCAATGAGAAGCCCTCACACTGCAAGGAAGAGTAGCCCCCTCTCGCCGCAACTAGAGAAAGCCTGCGCGCAGCAACGAAGACCCAACGCAGCCAAAACTAAATAAATAAATAAATTTATAAAAAAATTAAAATAAAAAATAAAAATGAAATACATGGGTGTGTATATGCGTAGAAAAGGAGGTAGACAAAATGATGATTGTTTTATTTTCTGAGAGGTGGGGTGATTTTTAATGTCTTCTTTATACTTTAAAATATTTTTAATATTTTCTACAATAAATACATAAAACATACTAATAGAATAAAATTTTATTTAAAAAATCATGTAGAAACTAATTTTCCATTGTGATTGACTTATCTCCTCCTTTTCACTGTAGAACAAAGGCCCTTTAGTTTACATAATAAACAACCTTCATAAAAGGCTGTTGAGATCAGCAAACATGCATTGTACAATTGTTCCCATGTTACTTGTTGGTATTAGCCCTCTGTCTCTCCAAGTGTATGATAGAAAGCACCTGGCACCAGGTCCATAAAGGCACTTTAATAGACCTTAATGACTTTCTTTAAACAAGCTGCCAGCAAATCTTCACTAGCATCTGTATAGTTTGAAAAAATAAAAGTGACCACCAGTAAAAATCTATTTCTCCTAAAAGATTGCAGAGGATCTCTCCGAGAAGGCTGGAGACCAAGACGTTAGGGCAAAATTTCTAGAGCAGTTAAGCACTGTTTCTTAACACATAATCATGTTCAACTAAAAATGATTTTCAGATTTTTAAGAGATTTACAAAAGTGATCAAAAACATTCACACGTGTGAAAATGACCATCCAGAGAACTTGGGTTGTAGTTACAGGATTTAAAGAAAGAGTAACTCTAAATTATATTTTATGACCAAGTGATATTGAATGCATGGGATAAGATTTCTAGTAAGCATCCTAATGCTTCCAATACTATGAATTCCGTTTTTCTTAACTCTGATTGTTGGGTGGTCATCAGATTCTGTTTCTTTCTAACGTGATGGTAATCACACAAACATGCTGTTTTCTATTTCTTTGCTGGGTTTAAGGTTACAGGGTGAAAATGGTCACAGTATACCAATTTTAAGGCTGGCTCACTTGAGGCACATGTTTTCAGATGGGCCCCGGGATGGGATGGGATCCCCTTGGAAACCAGAGGCATTGAGAAGTTCGACAAAACGAGGTTAGGAGTAAACTTGACTCATTGACAGTTCATTGATGGTCTTTGGTCTGGAAAATGCTCTTTAGTGTAACTGAAATAAGTATTTCAAAATCGAAGTGGAGCGGGGAAGAATGAAAAGGTTAAAATTATTGCCGAAGACTTGAGGTTTTATGGACCAGTTTTTTTTTTTCTTCTCCAACTCTTATTTAGTCTTTTTTTTTTTATTTTTTATTTTTTAACAAATACTTTTGTTTTTTTGGCCATGCCTCGCAGCTTGTGGAATCTTAGTTCCCCGACCAGGGATTGAACCCGTGCGCCCCCGCAGTGGAAGTGCCAAGTCCTAACAATTGGACTACCAGGGAATTCCCTATTTAGTCTTATGTAATGATGACATCTTCACAGTTGCTACAGAGGTAACTAATTTAAGTGGGACACATTGAAGTGACTCTTGTTCCTAGAAGGAAGTATAGTATACATGAGGGATGCCTCTCACCTGAGAAGAAAGGTGAGGTTAGGGAAAACAAACTTGGAAAAGTTCACTTTTTTAGCTTTAGGAAAACATATTTGGGATCCTCTAAAATTAACTTGAAATGAACCCCATGTTGCATCTGAGCTAGTGATCTAGTAGTTCACCCAAACATTCATTTAAAGTCAATCCTCAACTGTTAGTCAATTCTCAACGTTCTTTTGTGTGTTTGGGAGGTCTTCTTCCTAGAAGCACAATTTAGTGTCCAAAACCTGAACTCTGAAACCAGTCTGAGTTCAAATCCCAGCTTCATTACTTACTAGTGTGACCTTGAGCAAGTCACTTAATCTCCCTGTGCTTTGGTTTTCCACATCTATAAAGAGGAAATAATAGTAGCTACCTCATATAATTGGTGTTAGGATTAAAAGAGTTAATATACATAAAGCAGAGAGAATAGTGCTTAGCATATGCCATGTAACTCCTCTCTATGTTGTTATTATTATTATTTTTAGAATTAGCCCTTTCTTTCCAAAATGTATGAAAAAATAAGAGTAACCATGGTTATTATTGTGGCCTAAAGGAATAAATATTCTTCCTGAAGTTTCTAGTTTATTATCAAATTGAAAATCGAGCATTGGAGAGACTGCAACCCCATATTTCAAAATCATAAAGGTATTTGTTTCTCTGCAGGTTCCTTTTTTGTGGTTCATTTTCAAATGTGACAGATGTGCCTTTTTTTTTTTCAGATGTGCCTTTTTTAAAGGGGCATTTGATGAATTCTCTATATGGGAGAAAGGCTGGAAATGTCAGTTTTTTTCAAGATAATAAAGCAGTGAACCTAAATGAGATTTTAATCTAAACCTTCCATAGGAGTAACAGCCCTTGCTATCATATTATATCCTCTTCCCGTTCACTCCAGAGTCCTGTTCACCTTTTTTTCCTGCAGCTGTTTGTTGTTTGTTGACACTGGAAAATCCCCTACTCCCAGGACCCATTTAGCCTTCCAGGTCTTCATGAAGCTCATTCTCCCCCAGACAAGATAGATTTGTTTTGTTTTGTTTGCTTTTCTTTTCTTTTGTTCACTTTTCCTTTTATATTTTCATTTCCTTCAAGAGTTTTAGTGCGATTCTTTCTTTTCTCTTCCATTCCCTTTAATAGTTGGTGTTTCCTACATGTGGGCTACACTTTCTGAACTGCGTTGCTCTGCACCTCTTTGGAAGACCTGCTTTCATTTTTCCTGTCCAGGTCATTTGTGGAAATCATTAAAGTTAGAGAATTAGTACTAATGACTGGTCAACTCCATCAATGCAGTCTCCCCTCTGTGAAAGTTTACTTTTCTGGTTCAATGTCTTTTACTGCAAAGCTTGTTAAGAACCGTTATTGCTTGAAGAAGGTGCCTCCTGGAACCTTAAGACTTCCTGTTTATGCAAAGGGCAGGGCCCCGTTGAACTCTTGACAGTGTGGGCAGCTCCTGAGCTTTGCCAAAGAGCTTCAAGTAGGATCCAAGAGGAACCACGACTGGGACTTAAAAGCTAGTGTCTGCTTAGCTGCCATGTCTCTACTAGAGGCCATGAGGAAGCACCCAGCCAGAGCCGGGGACAGATTTGGTGCTGCCAGTAGAGAGGGCTGCACCAGTGTCAGGGTCCCAGCAGGGCTGCCTCTGAGTGTGAAAGTGTATCGGCTCTGGAAGAGGAAAAGTTACCTTCGTCTAAGTCCCCAGGCTGAGTGGATAAAAACCAAGGACTGAGTTCCCATAATTATGGAACCAGACAGACTGTTGTATTTAGCTCCTGTTCATACAAATAGTGTTTATAGAAAATCCAGACTTCCCCAAATCCCTTCAGTGTCCACCAGGGTCTAGAGGGGTCATAATCTGTTTCTGCTACAGTGTGACACTTGTCACAGATCTGAGCAGGTCTGCAGGAGCTCAAAGTCTTCTGTCCCCTGCTGAGTTTCTAAGCCCTACTCTGTATCAAATGCTCCCTCTCTATAAAGCTGTCCCTATGGAATAATTGTTACAATGCCAGCAAACTCCTGTCTCCAAGCAGGGGATCTCTTCCCGGATTGGGGAGTGGGGCACTTGAGGCTAAATTAATCATTGGAAGCTGCTTGATGAAGCAGAATCTCAGCAGGGAGTCCTGGAGAGGAGCCAGGACAAACCCAGCAGGCTTGCCCCCATGGTGTCAAGTTTCTGGGTCAGGAAGAACCAGATGAGGCACTCGCCCACATGGCCAGAGCAGCAAAGCCAAGGAAAGAGTGTGCATTTTTCATCATGTAGGAGGGAAGAAAGCCATGGATTCAGGACCAGCCCCCTGAGGGGGTCTTACCCAGGCCTGGAGAAGCATGTGCTCCTAGAATGCCCACCCTCCGGCCAGGTTCTTGCTAGCATGGCCCTGAATAAAGCTGGCATCATCTTGCTTCCTGGTTCCCTGTTATCCGGGCTCCATACCATTCAGTCCCTTCCTGTCGGTGCAGTCATATCAGGTAGCAGGTGAGATACAGCTCTGTTCCAGTATAGTCCTCCTAGATTAAACATACAGGGTTAGTATGTGTTGTTATTGTTAAAGCCCACCGCCAGTATTCCTTCTAACCAGGTTCCAACTGTGCAATTGTAGAGAAGAGCAAAAGACTCCTTAAGGTTATCATGTCTTCCTCCTTTCAAAAGCCATTTTCATCCTTATATGCTGGCCTCACAATACTGCTTATCTCTTACCTCAATAATCCTGTGTAATAAATGACCACAAAATCTCCATGACATATAATGGTAACCAGTGTTTTGCTTGGGTGTCTGGGGTGGTCAGCCAGGCCATCTGCTGGGGTGCCTCACACATCTAAGAGTGGGCTGGCTGTTGGCTGGGTGACCAAGGTGACTGAGTTCAGCAGGCTAGCCCGGGCGTGTTCTCATGGCATGGTGGAGGAACACAAGGGAGGGAGTGGAATCATGTAAGCCACTCTATTTTCTGTTTATGAGGTGTTGCTAACATCCTACTAGCAAACTCAGTCACATGGCCAAGCCCAGATTCAAGGAGTAGGGAAACACATTGCCTCTTTAGGGAGAGGGGCCATAGAGTAACATGGCAGAGGGTGCTGGATACAGGGAGGGTTGCAAATATCATCCCCATCCTGGTCTCAGCTGGGATTAAGCTCACTCCACAGAGAAGATAAACTCCCACAATAGCAATCCCAACATAGTGATGAGTTACAACCCACAAGGTCAAATCTTTGTCCCCATGAACGATCTAGAGAAAGATCGCTTTGTTAGAGTGTTAATAACAAGAAATATTTACCACAAAGTTGGTTCTTGTTTGTTTTGGTTTTTTAAACAAGTGTTGGGAGATAATTCTCCATGGATCGCTCTCATTTCTTCATGTCTTGTGAATAGAGGCACTAACTGCCATTTGTTCCTAGCTGTATTTCCAAGTATGTTTATATAGCAAATAGACTTGGAAGATAGAGTGGCTCCCTGTGGAGCAGGGTCAGAGAGCAGATGTTTTCCTCTAGAGCAAAAGCCACCAGACCTGCTTACTGCCCACTATAAAATATTCAAGTTCCCTAAGCCCAGGGTCTCAGCTGTGACACAAGCCACTGTCTGTGCACATTCACCTGTGTCCCTCAGCATTGCCCCCGTGGGATCTGGGAGGGAGGGGGTGTCAAGAGGCACCAATGCAGATGTGAAGCTCATGCTGCTTGCTGTGGCATGAACAATAAAATTTTTTGTCTCTGACTCAGGAGTCTTCTACCGGCATCCATGAGACTATGGCAGGCTACTTGGTTAGTTTGTAATTTACGCAAAAACTCAGACCCTTCGTGATTCTTGACAAGTCAAGTAGCATCCTCCCAGTCATGTCCATGTATCTTGCTCCTAGAAACACCATGATCTATAGCCACTACCGTAGAGCGCTCCCTGTTGGCCAGAGCACCCTGATTGCTGCCCTGTCCCTCCCGCCCATTATAACAGTTCTGTCTCCTTTGCTCTGATGGTTAACTGCCACCATCCAGTCTGTCATTTCAGAATTCTGTCATTTCCATTGATGCTAGGGAGCCCATTTCTGTGACAGCATCTCCTACTATCAACCCTGGTCCCTACCAAGAACAACCACCACCAAACTTCTCTAGGATGTCAGTGCCTCCCTCACCTGTATCCATTATTGCCTTAGTGAAGGGAAATTTCCCTTGGCCATCCTGAGGTGTATAGTACATTGGTGGCTCCTATGGTCTTGCACAATAAATCTGTTCTACCATTCCCATATATCTGAACTTTATGACCTTTTCATCAACACAGTGCTAAGGCAATTCAAACATTTCCACTTCATTTCCTGTGGCCATTGTTTGGTCCAAACTTCAAGGATCTATCCCAACAGTATATTAGGATCAGTCCTAGATATCATTTCCCTGATGTTCAAGCATGGGAGAGGGCTCCTATATCAAAAAATTCTCCCCTCCAGCCTTGTATTCTGCTCTTGCCACCAATTCCACCTACCCACCCCTGCCCCAACTGATTCATTAGGACCCACCCCTCATGTGATCCTTGGTTTCTACTGGTCCATAATAACTGGGTCCTGCAATGTCTTTGGTGTGTAAGATTTTTACTCCTGGAGAAGGAGCTGTGTTTCTCTGCTCAGACTATGTTGGGACCTACTCTTTTTTTAATTATCTGGAGACAATAAAAGGAGGCAGGGTAATCTTGAGGCACAAAGACATCACGGATGTGTTTGCTCTCCTCTGCAGGGGGAGGGGCTTCAGAGGAGTGTGCTTCTCAGGTGAGTGCTTCTCAGGCCCATCAATCCAAATTTCCCCAAACCAAATCTCAGGTCTTACCCTTTTTTTTTAACCCTGACTTTGACATAAGAGATTTGTTGAAGCTGTGATTTAATTTCCTCTGCAGCTCTGCCATTTTTATAACTATTCTGGGGCCAATTTTGAGCACATTCTGTCCTGCAACTGCTGGAGGCCTTCTGGCTTTCATATCATACCTTCAGTTGATAGTTGGCTAAACTGAATCATTGGTTTTTCAAGGCTTCCAGAAAGTTAAAATCGGGCCAGCTCCCCAATCTTTTAATTTCCCTTACCACCATTCCATTCAAGTGTTATGGCTGCCATATAACCCAGTGTTTCATCTTTTACCTGTACCTGTACAGGTGAGTCTTAGTGACCATGATGCTACTGCATGCCAGGGGTTTTCCCCGCCACACTCCAAAATCCCATCTGGAGAGCCTGCTTTTTAGGACCACTGCTACCAACTCTCTTAGCCTTGGCTCTCTTTTTTTTTTTTTTTTTTTTAACATCTTTATTGGAGTATAACTGTTTTACAATAGTGTGTTAGTTTCTCCTTTACAACAAAGTGAATCAGTTATACATATACATATGTTACCATATCTCTTCCCTCTTGCGTCTCCCTCCCTCCCACCCTCCCTATCCCACCACTCTCATGGTCACAAAGCAAAGAGGTGATCTCCCTGTGCTATGCGGCAGCTTCCCACTAGCTATCTAATTTACATTTGGTAGTGCATATATGTCCCTGCCACTCACTCACTTCGTCACAGCTTACCCTTCCCCCTCCCCATGTCCTCAAGTCCATGCTCTAGTAGGTCTGTGTTTTATTCCCGTCCTACCACTAATCTCTTCATGACATTTTTTTTCTTAGATTCCATATATATGTGTTAGCATACGGTATTTGTTTTTCTCCTTCTGACTTACTTCACTCTGTATGACAGACTCCAGGTCTATCCACCTCATTACAAATAACTCAGTTTCATTTCTTTTTATGGCTGAGTAATATTCCATTGTATATATGTGCCACATCTTCTTTATCCATTCATCTGTTGATGGACACTTAGGTTGCTTCCATGCCGTGACTGTCTTTAAATAAAAACCATTATTTCTCCTACTGGTTCCTTGGCTGCTGCTTCTGTTGTACAGATCTTCCTCAACTTACCATGGGGTTACGTCCCAGTAAACCCATGGTAAGTTGAAAATATCATAAATTGAAAATGCATTTAATACACCTGACGTGTCAAACATCACTGCTTAGCTTCACCTACATTCAGTGCACTCAGAACACCTAGGTTAGCCTATAGTTGGGCAAAATCATCTAATGCAAGGACTATTTTTTAATAAAGTGCTGACCATCTCGTGTAATTTATTGACTACTGTACTGACAAGCAGAGTGCTTGTCTGGGTCCGTGGTGGTTGCATCTATCCGCTGTCTCCTGGTGTGGTCGCGTGGCTGGTGGGGAGCTGGGGCTTTGCCACCCAGCATCAGGAGGAAGTGTCTTTCCCCATACGGTGGGCCCGAGGAAAGCTCAAAATTCAAAAGTCGAAGTAGTTTCTACTGAATGCGTATTGCTTTCGCATTACTGTAAAGTTAAAAAATCCTAAGTTGATTTTCTTACTCGTGAAAAGTATATTCAGTCACTCGGTAATACTGATTTCCGTTCAAGAACGCTATAGTCGAGTTGGAGAGAAAAGATGAACACACAGGAGGAGAGGCAAAGAATTTCCCCCTGAAAACTGGTTGGTATAGCGTGCTCTAGGATCTCAGAGGGAAAAGAATCAACAGAGGGTAGTCCTGGAGGGCTTTACGGAGGAGGTGGGAATTGAGCTTGTTCTTAGCGGATGGTTAGTATTGGAGCAGCTGGAGAGAACAGAGAGAGAGGGAAGGCGTTGAAGATGTGGAACAAGACGGATAAAGCGTGGAGGTGAGCAGAGAGCTGCGTGCTTGTCCCAGCCAATCCTGATGAACTCAAGTGATTAGTTCAGAACCGCTCCCGTGGGGGTGTCATCTCCATCCTCAAGGACCCCAGGAGTGGAGGCAGAGGACAGGTGGCGAGGAACGAGCGCAGCCCTGGGCCACGGGGAAGGTTCACCCACTGCACCCGGATGCCGAGGGGGAGGGGCTCCGAGGAGGGAGGGATGCTCAGGCGGGGACAGCGCTGCACAGATGCAGGGAATGGGGGGCGGGGCTGGGGG
>NC_041221.1:79688675-79700571 GCF_002837175.3 Physeter macrocephalus | reverse complement strand
CTATTCTTTGTCTCAGTTTATTCTTTTTTCTTTTGCCTACCCAGGTACATGGGGGGTTTCTTGCCTTTTGTGAGGTCTGAGGTCTTCTGCCAGCGTTCGGTGGGTGTTCTATAGGAGAAGTTCCACGTGTAGCTGTATTTCTGATGTATCTGTGAGGAGGAAGCAGCCTTGGCTCTCTTAAAAGCGGAGTCAGAGGCAAAAGCTCATGTCAGCTGGTTTTCTTGGGAGTGACCCCAACGAGTAGGAGTGAGGAACCAGTGGAATAAAACTGGGAAGGAGGGAAAGCCAATGAAAGAATACAATGTATAACAATGCTTGCCTCACCCCACTCCTATTAATGATTGAGTGCTACACTATTTATGTCTTTAATATTTTGATTAGAATATCCATTCTGGGTAATTTTGAATATTTGTAATGAAGTTGCAATCTTTTTCTCATATTTTTAAATTGCTATTCTGTTTGAGATTTTTTTCTTTCTGTTCTTTGTTCATTTATTTATTAAGATCCAGGCTTGGTTTTTAAAAAATATCTTCAACCATTTTCGTAGTCACTCTTATACATTACTAGTAGGATACATACATATATATTTTTTGGTAACATCTTTATTGGAGTATAATTGCTTTACAATGGTGTGTTAGTTTCTGCTTTATAACAAAGTGAATCAGTTGTACATACACATATGTTCCCATATCTCTTCCCTCTTGCGTCTCCCTCCCTCCAGCCATAAAAAGAAACAAAATTGAGTTATTTGTAGTGAGGTGGATGGACCTGGAGTCTGCCAGAGTGAAGTAAGTCAAAAGGAGAAAAACAAATACCATATGCTAACACATATGTATGGAATCTAAGAAGCCACGTCCTTTTAACTTCATGCTTGCAAATGCTGAACAGCTATTTCCTGCCCGAGAGCTGAATGGTGTGTGTAGGGTGAAAACGAAAGGTGTTTGCTGCCCAGCCAGCCAGTTACTGCACCCCTAGTCCTGGACAGCTGGGGAAGGAGCCTCTGCCCTCCCAGTGATCCCCTCTGCCTTCCAGCAATCCTGCCCAGCTGGCTGAAAACGGTGTTCTCAGAATTGGCCTGTTGTCTCAGAGCTGCTCAGAAAGAAAGCAAATCACAGACGGCAGTTGAAGTTTCTGAGCCCTTAGTGGCTCCTTCAGTGGCTGCCCTCTGTCCCCACCCCCTTTTGTGTGAACAGGAGGCTTCAGCTGCAATAAGTGTGCCCACCTTCAAGAATCCTAAGGAAGGAAGCAACAGGGAAGGAGATCAGTTTTGCTCCCTCTTTGACGTCTGTCTAGCCTTTGAGCACCTGTGTGGTTGAAACTTATTCCTCGTCCCATTGAACCCTCAAAACAACCCTGTGAGGGATATTATTGCTTTTGGTACATGACTCTTTTTGAATTATGGTTTTCTCAGGGTATATGTCCAGTAGTGGGATTGCTGGATGGTATGGTAGTTCTATTTGTAGTTTTTGTTTGTTTGTTTTTTTGCGGTATGCAGGCCTCTCACTGCTGTGGCCTCTCCCATTGCAGAGCACAGGCTCCGGACACGCAGGCTCAGCGGCCATGGCTCACGGGCCCAGCCGCTCCGCGGCATGTGGGATCTTCCCAGACCAGGGCACGAACCTGTGTCCCCTGCATTGGCAGGCGAACTCTCAACCACTGCGCCACCAGGGAAGCCCTATTTGTAGTTTTTTAAGGAACCTCCATACTGTTCTCCATAGTGGCTGTATCAATTTACATTCCCACCAGCAGTGCAAGAGGGTTCCCTTTTCTCCACACCCTCTCCAGCATTTATTGTTTCTAGAGTTTTTGATGATGGCCAATCTGACCGGTGTGAGATGATATCTCATTGTCGTTTTGATTTGCATTTCTCTAATGATTAATGATGTTGAGCATTCTTTCATGTGTTTGTTGGCGATCTGTATATCTTCTTTGGAGAAATGTCTATTTAGTTCTTCTGCCCATTTTTGGATTGGGTTGTTTGTTTTTTTGTTATTGAGCTGCAAGAGTTGCTTATAAATTTTGGATATTAGTCCTTTGTCAGTTGCTTCGTTTGCAAATATTTTCTCCCATTCTGAGGGTTGTCTTTTGGTCTTGTTTATGGTATCCTTTGCTGTGCAAAAGCTTTTAAGTTTCATTAGGTCCCATTTGTTTTTTTTTGTTTTTATTTGCATTTCTCTAGGAGATGGGTCCAACAGGATCCTGCTGTGATTTATGCCATAGAGTGTTCTGCCTATGTTTTCCTCTAAGAGTTTGATAGTGTCTGGCCTTACATTTAGGTCTTTAACCCATTTTGAGTTTATTCTTGTGTGTGGTGTTAGGGATTGTTCTAATTTCATACTTTTACATGTAGCTGTCCAGTTTTCCCAGCACCACTTATTGAAGAGGCTGTCTTTTCTCCACTGTATATCCTTCCCTCCTTTATCAAAGATAAGGTGACCATATGTGTGTGGGTTTATCTCTGGGCTTTCTATCCTGTTCCATTGATCTATATTTCTGTTTTTGTGCCAGTACCATACTGTCTTGATTACTGTAGCTTTGTAGTGTAGTCTGAAGTCAGGGAGCCTGGTTCATCCAGCTCCATTTTTTGTTCTCAAGATTGCTTTGGCTATTTGGGGTCTTTTGTGTTTCCATACAAATTGTGAAATTTTTTGTTCTAGTCCTGTGAAAAATGCCCGCGGTAGTTTGATAGGGATTGCATTGAATCTGTAGATTGCTTTGGGAGGATAAATATTGATAGAACATTTCTAGAAAGCCTTTTGCAGTGTGTATCAAAAATTTTTAAAATGCTTCCAACTATTGAAATCTCTCTAAGACAAGCTGGACCCAGGGCCCTGGAACAGGGTAGGTTTCAGGGAGCATGGCTTAGGGTCTGGGTAACACAGGGTTGACTTTTCATGGTCACTTTCACCTAATTTGTTGTTTGTATTTGTTGTTGTTATTGTTAGTGATATTTTAGGGCATTAGAAATTTTAAGCTTTTATCTGTTCAAACCTGTTGACTTTAGAAAGTCATCCCCCACCTGAAGTCAGAAAATTTCAACCATATTTTCTTCTAGTTTTTTCTCCAGAGATTTGATATTTTAAAAAACATTTAACTCCTCTAGACCTATAAAACCACTAACATAAAAAATGTAATAACACCAAGTGCTGGAGAGGGTGTGGAAAAACTGGATCTCTCATACATTTCTGGTGGGAATGTAAAATGGTACAGTCTCTCTAGAAAACAGGTTGTTAGTTGCTTATATAACTAAATGTTACCATACAACCCAGCAATTGTGTCCTTGGGCTTTATTCCAGAGAAATAAAAATTTATGTTTACACAAAAACTTATATGCAAATGTTCACAGCAGCTTTATTCACAGCAACAAAATATTGAAAACAGCCCAAAGTCATTCAATTGGTGAATAAGTGAACAAACTGAGGTACATCCATACAACAGAATAAATACTACTCAGCCATAAAAAGGAATAAGCTATTAATGGCTGCAACTAGATGGACCTCAAGGGCATTGTTCTTAGTGGAAAGGGACAATCTCAGGAGGTTACCCGTGTGATCCCAATTATATATAACATTTCTGAAATGACAGAACTGAAAGATGGAGAACAGATTAGTGATTGTCAGGACAAGAATGGTGGTAGGAGGGAAGTAAAGGATGTTGAGGAACCCAGGGGAGCGGAATGGTTGGGGATGTGTAAGGACATAAAGAGGTAGCATGAAGGAGTTGTTCTGTGGTGGTAGAACAATTCTGTGCCTTGTTTGTGGTGGTGCTTACACAGTTCTACTCATGGGATAAAATTTCATAGAACCACACACTCACACACACATGCACACACATACACACACACAAATGCAGGTTTTTAAAAAATGGTAGAAACTAAGTATAGTGTGTAGTCTGGTTTAAAAGTAACTTTTCGTTTTCAGTTTCCTGGTTTTGTACAGCAGCTATGGAAGATGTCATCACTGGGAGACGCTGGGTGAAGGGCACTCAGAACTCTACTGTTTTTGCAACTACCCATGAGTCTATAATTTTTTTCAAAATAAAAATTTTTTTAAATGTAACACTTTAATTAATCTGAAACTTATTTTATAAATTGTATGAGATGAGAAACTGAATTGATTTATATCCACATGGTTACCCAAGATCCTACTATTATATCTTGACTAATACTTTCCTGCCCCACTAATTTATGGAACCTCTTATGGTTTTCATTGAACTCTTAAAAATTCTGGGATCTCTTGCTAAGTTACCCAACTCTACTGTTCTATGTGTTCTTTCATCTTGTGCCAAAGTCTCACTGATTTAATTGTTGTGACATTACAATGTTTCAGAAGCTGATAACACCAGTGATTCTTTATTGCTCTTAATAATAATAAAGAGGAAGAAGGAGGAGGAAGGAAAGTCATGTTTTCTGAATACTCACCATGATCCAGATATAGGACTAAGATCTTCACTTGGATTGTATCACTTAATCCTCTTAATACTCATATGAAGTAGGTTTTATTGTTATTTCCCTTTAACAGATAAGGAGTGAGAGATTCAGAGAAATTGGGCACTTACTCAGGATCACAGGCTAGTAAGCAGCAGAGCCGGGATTCAAACACAGGCCTGTAGGATTCCAAAGACTATTCTTTTAACTACTGTAACATACTGTCTCTTTTTTTAAAAAAAGAAAATTTATTTCACTTGTTTATTCTTCTAGTTCAACTAACAAAATCATACAGTCATGTTCTGAATAGAAAAAAAAATGATATTTTGGTTGTATATTCTCAAATGTCTAAATTACTTTTGAAAAGAGTTAGCTGGGCTTCCCTGGTGGCGCAGTGGTTGCGCGTCCGCCTGCCGATGCAGGGGAACCGGGTTCGCGCCCCGGTCTGAGAGGATCCCACATGCCGCGGAGCGGCTGGGCCCGTGAGCCATGGCCGCTGAGCCTGCGCGTCCGGAGCCTGTGCTCCGCAACGGGAGAGGCCACAACAGAGGGAGGCCCGCATACCACAAAAAAAAAAAAAAAAAAAAAAAAAGAGTTAGCTATCTTGACATTTACTTTTCCTATGCATGGTCATGGCATTCAAGTCTTATATCATTCAAAACAGTCAGTTTGATTTTAAAATTACTTTAAATATCTTTGAATAGGTAATTCAGGTTCATGATACAAATGTCAAAGGTACAAAAGGGTACACAGTGAAGTGTATGTGTCCATCCCAGCCCATCCCACTGTTTACAGTCTCTTATGTGCCCTTCTAAAAATAAATTATGGAATTCTAAGTGTATATGTGTATATAGTCTATACATACACACATACTACTTTGCAACTTGATTTTTCTTTGTTAAAAATCTTAGAGTCTATTCCATGTTATTATATAGGGAGCTGCCTATTCTTTTAATGCCTACATTGTTTTCCATTGACTGAGTATAATAAAATTTATTTCACCTGCCTCACATTTATGGACATTAAGGTTTTCATTTTTTTCCTATTATAAATAATGTTATAAAGAACATCCTTGCACGTACTTTATTTCATACATGTGCAAGAATATGTGTATATTAAGTCCCTAAGAGTGAAATTTCTGAATCTAAGGGTTTGTGCACTTATAATTTGAATAGGTGTTTTCCAAACTGACTTTCAGAAACTTGAACAAATTTACACTACCACCAACAAGAGAGTGCCTGTTTTTCCAGAGCCCTTATCGAATTCTTTATCTTTGCCAATCTAATAAGTGAAAATAGTATTTTATTATAGTTTTAATTTGCCTTTCTCATATTACAGATAAGAGTGAGCGTGAGTTGTCAGTCATTTTCTTGATGATTTGTAGGAGATTTTATATATTAGAGGATTTTACCCTTTCCTTGTAATTTAAATATTTCCCCCTAGTTTGTCTTTTTTTTTTTTTAAACTTTGCTTATTCAGGAGAGTTGCCATGCAGAAATTGTTTCTTCTCATGTAGTCAAGTCTGTCAATCTTGTCTTTTATGGTTTCAAAGTCTTGTGTCATACTTAGGTTCCTCTAGTAATTGTATGGTTCTTTTAAGCTTTTCACTTATCTAGAATTTATTTTGTCTTTGTTTGGCTGACTACCCAGTTGTCCCAATATTATTTTTAAAGTGAGCCATTTTTCTTTCCTGATTTGAAATGCCAACTGAGTCCATCTATACTAAATTTCTGTTTGTATTCAGGTCCATTTATGGACTTTCAAGGCTGTTTCATTGAACTTTATGACAATTCATGTGTCAGTACCTCACAGTTTTACTTATTATATTTTGATAACATGTTTTATTGTCAGATAAAGCTTGTGTCTTCACCACTTTTATTTTTCAAAACAGGGAGCTTGTTTATTCTTAACTGTGATGCTGGGCCCATACCTCAGGGCTCCAGCCAGCTCATATATTCTTCCCAGGCCCAGTCCTGAGTCAGGGTCTCTATTTCTTGTTCTTGTGCACATTTAAAAGACTGCTTAGCAGAAATGTGAGCCTCCTTTACTCATCCCCCTCTGGCAGGGGCTTTCCTAAAGGCCTTCGCCAATAGTGCTTCCACGTCCTGGAGGGATTCACCCTCCCTGGATCAAACACAGTGCTTGAAGTACTTCTCTTGCTGAAGTTCTCAGAATAAGTTCTGAGGTTTGATGTTTTTCTCCAACTAATGTCAAATAGCAGGCCTGTAATTTTCCCAAATTTAAAAGCATTTTCCCCTGGCTTCCTGGCTGGCTCAGACTTGCAAAAATAGTCTCGATTTCAACCTCACTTCCTCTAACATTGTGAAAGACAGTGTGTGGCAAAGCCTTAGAATATAAAATGTTTCTGACATTTTCACTCTGTGACTTGCCAGTTTTTCATTTGATTCTTTTTCCTTTTTATAAAGACAAATTAGAAAGCAATCACTCCGTAACCTTTGGCTTTGTTATTTCTTTATCCTTTGTGCTACCCAGTTCTATTTCCTTGTCTATCACTCTTCTCTATTGATTTTGGATGGTTTGGTGTTTGCCTTTGTGCTTTGCAAAGACAGCCATTGATTTTGAACAGATCTAGAAACGTTGGGAGCTTTTGGTGACATAGCCAATCTTAGTGTTGCTACTAAAGGCATTAGAAGTTGCCTTGCAAGTGAGTTTATTGTCTCAGTGTATGATTATGGAAATAAAGACTGTTGACAGTTTTTGGCAAAGACCTTCAGAGTTATCATCTGCGTATTCATGACAACAAGAACCAAGAATGACCTGTTGAATGTCCTGCTGAACCACTGATGGCAAATGTGTCTTCAATTTCAACTCTAAAAACTAGGATACGCTGTAATGGAGAGAGAATTTTGGAAGGAGAAGCAGGAGAATATAGTCTAAATGTGCTCTGGCTAGATGGAATACCTCACCACACTCTGGAGAAAAAGGCTGCTGAACAACTCATAAATAGGAGGTTGTATCATACAGACTCTTCTAGATGGTCCCTAAATGATAAGCACTGGGGATAATGTGAATAGTGAAGGCTACCTTATTCTTTCACCTTTCTTCCTCACAAATCATTCCCCAGATTTTTACCCAGTCTCTTGCATACAGCACATGAGAAATTAGTGGCCAAAGGGCAAGCAGTAGAAAAGAGTGAAGGAAAAAATTTAAGTCATCCTCAGGGTGGATGACTAGATGCTAAACAGTTGAAAGTTTCCTCTAGGGACTTTCCTGTTGGAGCAGTGGTTAAGAATCCGCCTGCCAACGCAGGGAACACGGGTTCGATCCTTGGTCCGGGAAGATCCCACATGCTGCGGAGCAAAAGAGCCCGTGCGCCACAACTACTGAGCCTGCTCTCTAGAGCCTGAAATCCACAACTACTGAGCCCTCGTGCCATAATTACTGAAGCCTGTGCGCCTAGAGCCCGTGCTCTGCAACAAGAGAAGCCACCGCAATGAGAAGCCTGCCCACAGCAAGGAAGAGTAGCCCCCGCTCGCCGCAACGAGAGAAAGCCCGTGTGCAGCAACAAAGACCGAACAGAGCCAAAAATAAATAAATAAAATAAATAAATTTAAAAAAAAAAAAGAAAGAAAGCTGCCTTTAATTCTATAGCAAGGATGATGGTGAGGTCCCCAGCCCCAGAGATGGTGCCATGAGAATGACCACAATGAAGCCTTTGCCCAGGAGCTAAGGTACTTGCTGCTGGCACATGTGGATCCTGCCAGGCTGACCAAGCATCCCCTCCCTGTCACTGGCTCTGCCTCTGGAGAGGTAAGGAGCTATCCTCCATATAAAGTGCTTAGGGATTCATGGGCTGAAGTATGGGGATGCTCCAAGCTAAAGAGAGTATTTCAAAACAAGAAGTGCACCCGCCCTTTGACTCAGCAATTCCTGGGTGAAAACCTGTGAGGACATTAATTTGAAAAAATGGATTTTTCGGTTGCTTGGGCTGTGGTGCAAAATATGCCCCCCCACCGAAATCATCAATAAATTCTATGGTTCTCATGAAAGCAGTAATTTTAATGGCAACTGAGGAAAGAGCTCACGCATAAGGTGATGGGTGAAGAAACGGGTGGCTGCACAGTGAGAGTTGGGCTGATGACTCGCAGGTTTGTGAACTGATTCACTTTCCAGTCAAGCCAGACTGTGTCCAAGACAAACCTTCGAAGGTAGAATGAAGCAATGTCTCATGAACACTCACCCATATCATCACAGGCTGAATCATTCTTGGTTCATTCAAATTTTCATGTGTTGGCTCTTCCTGGATATTCAGGGAAGCAGGGGTCCTGTGTCCAGCTAGAAGTCGGAAATCTTTTGGAGGTCATCTTATTCTTGATTTTCATCTAATGGGGCATTCTCACATTGGTGAGTCACTGTGTCTTGGGTCAGCTTTCTAGCCACATCCGTCTCTTCCTCGACCATGCCAGCCCTGACTTCTTACTAATCACGGCAGTGAGTGGGGTGAGGGTGAAGTGGGGCAGGGAGCAGAACAGACATCCTTTCTCTGCTGGTGGAGCACATATGCAGGTGGCCAGGGAGAGATCCTACCTACGCCACACCTCAATTTTCATCACCCATCTCTTCCTCCCTATTGATGAAATGACTCCCTCACGTTTACTCTTGGTGGAGTATCTGGAATCTCATAATCTCATAACATTCATTCCAACTTGTTATCTTCCACAATTTTTACCTCACCCAATATTTGACATAAAAAGACATAGGCAACGTGACAACTTGGATATGAACTCAGTTCAGGGAAAGAAAGCTGTCATCTTTAATCTGATAAAGGATACCTAACAGAATCCTACTGAGCATGGTGCAGTACATAATGGAATATTACCCAGCAGTGAAAATAAATGAATTACAGCTCTGCAATAAAATAGGTAGGTCATAGAAACAATGTTGAGTAAAAAAAATGTAATTCCCAGAATCTACATATATAATAATATAGCAATTTTATGAAGATAAAATCTAGCTAAGATGAACTAGATAGATAGATATTTTACTAGTCCCTATGTGTAAAACACTATATATGTGTATTCATTTCCTGTGGCTGCTATAACAAATTACCACAAACTTGATGGCTTGTGATGACAGGTTATCATTCTCTCCCAGTTCTGGAGGCCAGAAGTCTGAAATCATTCTCACTGGTCTAAAGTCAAGGTGTCAGCAGGGCTGTGCTTCCTCTGGTGGCCCTAGAGAAGAGATGGTCCCTTGCTTCCCCCAGCTTCTTGCAGCTGCCAGCATTCCTTGGCCACATCACCCCAATGTCTGCCTCCAAGGACACGTTGTTTTCTCCTCTTCTACAGTTAAAGCTCTCTCTGCCTTCATTTTATATGGACACTTGTGATTGTACTCGGGGCCCACCAGGATAATCCAAGCTAATCTCCCCATCTCAAGATTCTTAACTTAGTCACATCTGGAAAGTCTTTGCCGTTTAAGATAACAATCACATGTTCCAGGGATTAGGATATCTTGGGGGTCCGTTATTCAGCCTACCACTACTGTGTGTGTGTGTGTGAGTGTGTGTACATATATATATATATAATATATATATATGTACACACACACACACACACACATACATATGTATACTTTTTTTTTTTTCCCTAGAACGATAAATACTAAATTCAGGATAAGTGGTGCTGGGACAGGATTGTACAGTCTTGTAAGAGCTGGTTCTGCACATCTCTTCCCAGCTCCACACTCAGTTACTTCAGCTTGGTAGCTTGAAATCAGTCATGTGGGAGTATTTACATTGCAGAAATGGATGAGCACTGTAAATGAGAGGTTTTCCCCCAGAGAACTGGTTTATACTGTCAGGAGTGTGATTACTCTCTTGGTGAGTGAGGCAGAGGGGTGAAATTGGGTTTGGTAATGCTCTAGTTTTTGAATTGAGTAGTGTGTTTACAGATGTTTGTCTTATTATTATGTTTTGAACATATATATATATGTACATACACACATGCACCTGTATGGAATATTGAATTTTTTGATTTAAAGAGAAGAAAAAATGGAAGGTACTAGGAAGTTTCTGATCTTTCAAAAAAAGAAAGAAACCTATACCAATGGCTGGCAAGGATGTGAAGATACTGGATCTTTCTTCCGTTACTAGTGGGAATGTAAAATGGTAGAGCCACTCTGGAAAATGGTATGGCAATTTCTTACAAAACTAAACATTCTCTTATTATACAACCCAGGAATGGCAGTCCTGGGACTTTATCCCAGAGAAATGAAAACTTGTGTCCACATAAATCCTGGACACAGTGTTCATAGCAGCTTTATTGGCAATAGCTAAAAAGTAGTAACAACCAAAATGTCGTTCAATAGGTTACTGGTTCAACATACTACTGTGTTTAATTACTGATACACACAAAGACCTGGATGGACCTCAGAGGTATGATACTGAGTGAAAAAAGCCAATCATAAGATGTCACATATTGTATGAATCTATTTATATTATATTCTCAAAATGACAAAATTATAGAGAACATATAGTGGTTGCAAGGGGTTAGGGATGGTGAGGAGAAGAGGGGTAGTGAGAGAGACTATAACAGGACAGGAGGAAGAGGAGTGGTGGGTAGCAAGAGGGAGATCTTTGTAGTGGCGAGATATTCAGTATCTTGATCATTGGGATGGTTTCATGAATCTATGTATATGACATAATGGAATAGAACTATATATATGCATTGTATCAATGCAGTTTTTCATGGTTCTGCTATTTACTCGAGTTACCTAAGATGCAGCCATTGAGAGAAACTGGGTGACAGAGCCATGGAACCTCTCTTATTCTACCTTTGTAACTTCCTGTGAACCTGTAATTAAATTCCTGTGAACCTGTAATTAAATCCACAAAACTAATTAAAGGTAAAAGAAATTTAAATTTTTCAAAAGAAAAAAGCGAAAGGCTGTCATTAGTTTTATACCTTCCCCTGCAAACTCAGCTCAAAACCTAACTTCTGTGCTAATATTTCCTTTGATTTTCCCCAAGTCACCCTTCAAATCAGGGTAAGTGCCAAATGAGAGCACCCACAGTTGTTCAGCATCATCACCGAGCACCCCCGCCTCCCTGTGTAATCTATTTCTTCTGAGAGTCATCGTTTAAGATGCCTTTCACGCGTTTCTCCCTGTCTCTCCAATGTGTTTATGTAACCTCTCTCTGGCTCCCTTAATCACACCTTATCTTGAGTGAGCATCCTCCAGATCTCCATAGGACAATCTGTTTATCCGTATGGGGAACAAACACAAGGTTTCTTCCTTATCCTGACTTGCTGGAAGTTTCCTTCTGCAACCTGTTCTTATATCTCTGTCCCAGCCTGCCTTGCTACCCTTTGTCACAGACACTGACCACTGGGAAGCAGGTTAAAAGTATTTCCTGGGGCTTCCCTGGTGGCGCAGTGGTTGCGCGTCCGCCTGCCGATGCAGGGGAACCGGGTTCGCGCCCCGGTCTGGGAGGATCCCACGTGCCGC
>NC_041221.1:79641370-79688584 GCF_002837175.3 Physeter macrocephalus | reverse complement strand
AGCCTGCGCGTCCGGAGCCTGTGCCCCGCAACGGGAGAGGCCACAACGGTGAGAGGCCCGCGTACCGCAAAAAAAAAAAAAAAAAAAGGTATTTTCTGACAAAAGCAGCCCACTGAATTGTATATATTTCCTCTTCTTTTATTATCACATTCCCATTTTCCCTAGCCAGCGGGTCAATACTAATTTTTTTTTTCTCTTCTCTTCCAATAAGTGAATTCCAGCCAGGATCAATAACATCCCTGAATAGGCCAGGAAATTTTAACTTTGATAAACCAGGAAGTAGTTAATGGAGGACTTTCTGATCAGGGGCTCTCAGCTTATAACATTCAGAGTTAGAGGCTCTTAGGGGAGGGGACCTTGCAGCCCTCACACATCCCAGAGGATGATGCCTGGGACCAGGGCAATTTCAGGCTATGATATTCCTCTCACCATTCTTTCCTCAACCATTTCTGCATATTCCTGCTGAGACCAATCCTGTTGATGAGGTTTCCACTTCCTGCCTCTAAGTTTTCTTTCTTTTTGTAAATTCATTTTTTGTCTACATGCACAAAGTTAAAGTCAAATTGTATCACAAGACTTGTGAAGGAAAACAGCACTCCTCCACCTCCTACTCCAGTCCCATTTCCCAGAGGCAACAATTTTGACCTCTTTCAGTGGTTTCTCCAGATATTTGCCGTACTTACATTGCTATTACAGACATATCAGTTTTTAGACATACCCACATTATCTGTTGACTTTCTAACCAATGGTAGAGTGGGGATTGAACTTTCTTTCACTACCATCCCTCCTTCCCCTCCCCCAATAAAATATCAAAACTTTAAAAAATGTAATTGACATTTAGTTTTTATATTATGTTCCCAGCCAAGCTAAGTAGTGTAAGGTAATTATATTTCTTCTGTTTTACGATTTTTGTCTTATCTGCAGTTATTTGCCTTTCCTTTTTCTTAGGCTTGTATATACTTGTCTCTGAATCTTTCTAGATTCTCCCACAATATGGTAGACAAATTCCTCTTAAAACAGTTTTCTTCATGGTAAAGACAGGTTTTCTGATCAGGTTTTTGTTTGTTTGTCTTTTAATCTGGAGGTTACCTTCTGGGAGCCTGAAGGCTTTCTACCCTTATGTGGGCTGGTTACTCACCAGGCTTTCTGAACGACCATCAGTCTAGGGCTCCTCTTTACTCCTCTCCTTTGTCCTGGGCCAAGTTGGATCCTTTGAGGAGACACTAAGATAGAGTTAAGAGAGCAAGAGATTTATTGAGGAGAAATACCAATGCAAGGAAAGAGAAGAGCAGGACTGGACAGGAGAGCTATCAGATTGTGTTGCAGACCCGACTCTACCAGCCCTATAAGGAGTGCCAGTGCAAACAGTGTCCCCTTGGGAGGCCCCATGATAGTGGAAATGGCTCGGTCCTTTTGTCACCGCCTTGCTCAATTGTTGACCAAGGGCCACCCCAAGAAGAGTGTAACCTTGGCTCAAAGCTGAAGCATAACTCAAAGGAGCTACCACCTAGAGGCTGTCAGCCAACCACACTTCTTTCAGTTGGGCAACAAGTCATTTTCTGAAGAGGGTCTGAGCAGCACATTTCTAGGTCTGCACAGATCACATTTTCTGAATCCCGTATCTTCCTCTTTCTTATTTTACTCCCTCATTTTGTTGGACCACACTCTCAGTAGTTCCTTAAAGCACTTAGAATGTAAATATTTTGAAACCTAGAATATCTATAAATGTCATTATTCTACCCTCATACTTGATAGTTTGGTTGGGTATAGAATTCCACATCCCTTTGACTTATAATTTTGAGTAATTGTAAGAAGATAACTGCTCTATCGTCTTCGGGATTCTGATGTTGCTGTTCATAAATCTGATGCCATTGTGTTTCCCACCCCTCATATTCTCACTTTTTTCCCTACTATTTTCTCTCTCTGGAAACTTTTCGGATCTTTATTCCCAGTGTAATTCCCACTGTAATTTAAAATGACGTGACTTGGTAAACTTTTTTATTCATTAGGTTGGGCACATAATGGGCATGTTGAATCTGGAGAATAATGACATTATACACTGAGAAAATTTTTTTAATTACCTATTTAATAATTTTCTTCACTTAATTTTTTTCTGTTCTCTCTTCCTTGAGCATCTGTTAGTCAGAGGTAGAACTTTCTGGATTGATCCTCTTTTGTGATCTTTTCTCTCCTATACGTATCATTTGTCTTTTTTCGTAAACTCTCTAAAAAAAGATTTTATCTTCCTTTGAATTTTTCATTTCGCTGTCATGGCTTTCATTTTCAAGTGTCTTTAAAAAATTCTCTGATAATTCCATTATAACATCCTGTTCCTGTTTCATAGACACAACATCTTCTCCCATTTGTTTGAGGATGTTAGAGTTTTGTTGTTCTTTTTTTTTTAAATTCTTCTCTCTGTATTATCTCAGTTTCCTCCAGGTTCCTTTTTTTTTTTTTTTCCTTTTCTTGTATATTCTGTTCTCTGTCTTTCAGGTTGAAAGTTTTCTTCAAGTATCTGATGATCTTTAGTTGTCTGATCAAACTTAAGAGTGAGATACTGTAGAGCTCATTGAAAGGTATACAGGTAGTCTTGTTAAATGGTAGGCTCTGCTCTAGAGAGACCAGGTGGCAAGCTGGCCTTTTAATTGGGGGTCCTAAAAGGTCAGAATCTATAGAACTTTTCTGTGGAATCTTTAAGTTTCTCTCAAAGAAGAAAACTCTAGTCTCCTATCTGTGTGCTGCAATCCTGGCTGCCATTGTTTTGAAAGCCAGGAGGGAGAGAGACTGAGGGACTCTCCATTTAGTACACAGATTTTTATTCAGCCTCTGTTTTCAATAGCGCATATCCCTCCCATCCTCTCCTAAATCTAAGATGTGCTGGTATCCCAGAATGTGGAGCTTGTTATGTTTACATGTTCCAGAGAATAAACATCTAGTTTCTAAACTAGGGGGTGGTGGTAGGAGGTGGTTGCCTGCTGGGTGGGGGGAGAGGAAAGACATGGGGCTATAAATTCTCTTTATACAACTTTCAACTAGTCCCCTGTTTTCATTTCCATACTTAACTGACATCTTCCATAACGCCTAACACTCCAGTTCTTGAGACTTTCCAGGGTTCTGTAGTGTGACCTGTCTTGCTCCTCACTGTGCCTCTCTCTGCAAGCACATTCTTACATTCACCTTTCTCCACTCTGCTGTATCAGTCACTTCTCCTATGTCTGCCTCTTCCAAAATTTTTATACCTTTAAGTGGCTATTGTCTTCTGTAATTTGGAATATATATATACATATTTGTTAAATATCTTTACTAGCGCTTTTTCAGACAGAAGAGATATAAATGTATATATTTAATATACCATGTTTAATTGAAAATCCCTGACATGAATTTCCAGTGGGTTTACAGGAAGACCATAGTAATTTCCCTATAACTTTATTCCAATTCTTGCAAACATTTGGGCATCCTTATGACACAGGGAAAACAGCAGTTCCAGAGTCCCATGACTCTCTGATAATGCTGTTTCCTTGATTGTCCTGGATGTTACACAGTGTTCTTCATGCAGTGTGCTTGTCAGGCAAGACTTTGGTTCAGTTATTTTCCCAGCTCTTTTGGAATGTACTATGCCATGACTTTGTTTTCTGATTCATATTCCAAGCTTTGGTATTAAGGGTGGAATAGGAGTGAACATTGTGTAATATCATAACTTCCCAGTAGAAATTCACTTCATAAGTCCTCAGATTTTTAAACTCAAAGTCTAAGCGTTGGCTGCCTAGAGAGAGTAAATGTTTCCACAAAAGGAAAAGAATAACCTTTTTGCAAGCATAAAACTGTGTTCTCTACCTCTTCTAAGATAAACATAAAATTGCTCACGGTGAAAAGGACATGAAAAGTTGTCCAATTCAACCACTCATAAAAGTCTTAGAGCCCCCGACTCCCCATCATTCCCATCAGCCTGTAAAAGGAGGGTGGAGACCATGCTTGAACTCATCTGGTGATGAAAATTTACTCTTCCTTTAGGCGACCTCTTGCCCCTTCACAACTCTAACTGTTCTGATTTTTATTATCTACCCCTTACTGAGCACCAATGATGAGCCTAGCTCTCTGCCACGAGCTTTACAAATATCTCATTTAATCCTCAGCACAGCCCTGGAAGTGCTATCATTCCCATTTTGCAATTCAGAAAACTCAGAGAGATTAACTGTTTGCCCAAGATCCCACAGCTAGTGAGTGGAAGGGCCAGCAGAACAGTAGTCTCTCTGACTATAACTCCTCATTTTTTCTATTGGTTTTTCCTTTTGTCAAGCCCATAATATCCCCTTTTGATAGCTTTCATCCACCAGGGCTATTTCTGTCCCTTGGGAGCATAGAGGGAAAAACCTCACCTCTCTTCCACATTAACACTCTTAAGCTATTTTAAGATATTTATCTGATGTCCTTTCCACTCCAGGCTAAAGCTTTCTTAAAAAAAAAAGAGGAAGAGAAGAAAGGAAGATCAATATCTGTTTTAAAGATATTAAATGTATTTCTCCCTTTAGTTTCTGAGTTATTTTCCTACTTGTGACACTGCAGGACCACTGGTCCAACCTCATAAGAGGGCGTACCCTGGATCTCTTGCGTGTGTGGTTGGAAGCTGCTGCCCAGAAGATAGCTACGACTCTGCCCCAAACTGATGGTTGCAAAGGGCCAAGATGGGCCTATATAAACTAGGAGTATCTAATACATCAGCCTCTGAAGTTGTACCAATCATAATGGAATTCCTTAGGGAAGAGACCCAGATGAGTCCGGGGCAATATTAATTGCTTAATAAAAGGGTTCTTACATAGACTTTGTTGTGTGCACTAAAGCAACTTCAAATTATAAATTGACGTTGAACCACTGCCCATATAAGTCCCACCAGATAGCCTGGTTCCTTGGTTGCAGGTAGATTTGTTTTATGGTGCTGTTGCCCAAATTTGCCTGATCATAAGCCCCTGGGATCTTATTTAAACTACAGAGTTCTGCACATCACCCCAGACCTCCTGAGTCAGAATCTGCAGGGGAGGGATCTGCATTTTTAAGAAGCCTTTCCAAGGGATTCTCAGTATCACCAAGTTTAGAAAACACTGTTTTGAGAAGAATTTGGAGAAGAAAAAGAGTTGAATGAAGATTATGAGGGTTAATTTTATGTGTCAAATTGGCTGGGCCACCATGCCCAGATATGTGGTCCAGTGTTATTCTGGATGTTTCTATGTGGGTGTTTTTGGATGAGATTAACATTTAAATCAGTGGACTTTGAGTAAAGCCAAGTGCCCTCGGTAATGCAGGTGGGCCTCATCCAATCAGTTGAAGGCCTGAATAGAACAAAAGGCTGAGCCCCGTCTAGTAAAAGTGAATTCTGCAGCAGACGGCCTTAGACTTGAACTACAGCATGGCTCTTCCCTGAGGGGTGAAGATAGAATAGTTGAGAAGAGAAGAAATGAAGAGTGTTGTAGTATTCTTCTGAAGGGGCAAGGGGAATTGAAAGGTACAAAAGAGCTGTAATAACTTTGCTGTGGCAACAACCCATAACAAATACTTCTGGAAAGCAGCAGGAGTAGAGACTGAGGCCTGTTTTTTTTGTTTGTTTGTTTTTTTTTGTTTGTTTTTTGGTATGTGGGCCTCTCACTGTTGTGGCCTCTCCCGTTGCAGAGCACAGGCTCCGGACGCGCAGGCTCAGCGGCCATGGCCCATGGGCCCAGCCGCTCCGCAGCACATGGGATCTTCCTGGACCGGGGCACGAACCTGTATCCCCTGCATCGGCAGGCGGACTCTCAACCACTGCACCACCAGGGAAGCCCATGGCCTGTTTTTAATACTAGATTTGTTTTTACATCAGACTAACTGAGGTATAATTTACACACAATAAAACCTACCCTTTTAAGTAGAAATTGGATGAGTTTTGATGAATGTATAATATAAACTCATGTAACCACTATAAGAATCAAGATGCAGAATATTTCCGTTACCTCAAAAGTTCCCTTGAACTCCTCTTTAGCCAATTCCCTCTGCCATACCTGGCTCCTGGCAACCACTGATTTGTTTTCTGTTGATATAGTTTGATTTCTAGAATTCCATGTAAATAGAATCACATGGAATGTAGTTTTCTGTGTCTGTCTTCTTTTAGTTAGCACGATGCTTTCAAGATTTATCTATAAAAAATTTTTTTTAAGTAAAAAATAAAAAAATATTTAAAAATATATAAAATAAATTAATAAAAAAATTTTTTTTAAGATTGATCTAATACTGCTGCATCTATCAGTAAGTTTTCCTTTCTGTTGCGAACTAGCATTCCACTGTATGGATGTACCACAGTTTATCTATTCACCAGTTAATAGACATTTAGGTTGTTTCCAGTTTGGGGCTAGTATGAATAATGTTGCTATGAGTATTCCTACTCAGGTCTTGGTCCAGACATGTGTCTTAATGTCTCTTGGGTAAATACCCAGGAGTGGGATTGCTGCATCATATGTTAAGTGTATGTTTACCTTTATAAGAAATTGACCAACTATTTTTCAATGGCTGTACCATTTTGCATTTGCAACTGCAGCGTAGTACTGAATTATTTTGACAAAGACATGATGTAGACATGTACAACAATTCATTGCAGACAGATCTACAAACACCTTTCTTTGGTGTCATCAGTGTTACCGAGTCCAGTCTCACTCTGCTTGCTGCACAGCAGACCAATAGATCAGGAGACGAGGTGTTGAGGCAAGGAATAGCGACTTTATTCGGAAAGCCAGTAGACCATGAAGATGGCAGACTAGGTTCCCAAAAAAAACATCTTATCAGAGTTTGGATACCAGTTTCTTTTATGGAGCAGAGAGGGGGAGGAGGTGAGGAAGTAAAGTAAAAGGGCCATTAGTTTTGCCTGGCTTGGCCAGCATCGGGGAGGGGATGTGTTCATTTCTTCTCTTTTGCAGCCATTCACAGGTGGGCAGGGTCAGATTATCTCCCTGTGAGCTGAACAAAGGCATGTTAGTTTAACATTCAGGCAGAGGGTCAGGGTTCCCTGAGGCAGGCCATTCTGTATGATTATAATAACAAAAGCAACGAAAAGCAAAGAAACAGATCCAACATGGGGTCAGATTTTGCTCTTCCCTGTTACATCAGCAGGGACAGAGAATTAGCTTTGTATAAAATACTGCTTAAGAGTACTGGACCTGGAGTCAGACTGAGCTGGGTCCATCACTGGATTCAACAATATTAATTCTGTAACTTGGGAAAAGTCACTGGATCTCTCCAAGCCTATTTCCCTCATCTGTAAAATGGAAATAGTAATAGTTCCTCTCTGCTTAGGCATGTTGTGAGGATTAAATGAGATAAAGCACATAATGTACTTAGTATAGAACCTGGTACATAATGAGTGGTCAATATAAATTACTCTTATTGCTCTCATTACCTTCTTTGAAATAGTATTTGTTGCAATAGGGTTTAACTATGTGAGAACATGGACTATGAACTTGACTTCTTTGGAGTTTCTTTTCGGTAATAACTTAGAACTCAAGAAAACCATAGGAAGCTGGAGAGGATGTTTTGTCACTGAAAGAAGGTATTTGTGGTTATCTGGAATGAAAAACCAGCAAGTCTTTCTACATCCTCTCCAAACTTTCTGACTTTAGTTTCCTAATCTCTAAAGCACGGGTAATAATTCTTGCCCTTTCTCTCTCACGGGTTTGATGTGGCAGTCAAAGGAAAAACACTTTCATTAGAAAGTGTTAAGTGTTATAGAAAAATCTGCCACCAGTGAAAGTTTTAGAAGATAGCTTTCATAAGAGATGATTTAGTTAAAAATAATCAGAAAATCGTGTCCTTTAAAAATTTCCTTTTTCCAATGTTACATTGGAAAAAATAAACTGTTAGTTGGGGGAAATTGCAACAAAATGCTATTAAAGTAAGACTTGTAAGAAATTCGTACCAAGAAGATCAAACTACCCCATAGGTCCTAAGCCAGCACTAATGTACCTCCAATGTAAAAAAGAACATCATGCACCTGGTACCTTTCAAACCTACAGTAGGCTAGCAAGCTGAATTCAACATGGTATTTTAGTGGCTACAGGAGAATGGTTTGTCTGTGTATGCATCCAAACATCTGCTTTCAGTTGCTTAGTTCGATGACACATGAGTTTGAACATATGACTTGAAATCTTTTTTGAGACCCTATTTTTTTAAACATCTTTATTGGAGTATAATTGCTTTACAATGGTGTGTTAGTTTCTGCTTTACAACAAAGTGAATCAGTTATACATATACATATTGAGACCCTATTAATTGCGTGAACAAAGTTGTTTACACAATGGCATTTTCTACAGTCAGGAAAGTTTTAATAGAAATATAAATTATGTAACTCTCCATCGCAACCATGTGAAGAACAGAATATAAAGTACAAAGTTGCATTTGGGAACAGAGAAGTAATGTGTATTCAGAATGGAAAAGAATTAATTGTGCCTTCCATAATTTATGAGCACTGCCAGCAGTCAGCCTAAGCATCTAAGTCATGTTTTTCCCCCAGGATCCAGATCATCAGGGTTTGGTCCTACCTGTCCTGTGGAGGAAGTCTAATTCCACCTTATTTCCCCAATAGGAAGAGGAGAGAGAGGAGGGAACCTTTGACACAGCTGCCCCCAGTCTTATCTAGGTGATGTGGACTCTCAAAGGCAGATACTTAGCATTTCTTATTTAATAAGTTGCTTTTTTTAACCAAAGTCAGAGCATTTATCATAAATTATTTTTAAAACTCAGAAATAAATGAAGTTGTATTTTTAATATGCTAATGATAAATGTATTCATCTATTTTTTTTCTCCTATGTGTTTTTGGTGTGGACATTCTGATATTTACTATGTGGACTGAAATTATTATGTGTGGCCAGACATATAGAACATGTGGTTTACTCAGAACTCAGCCCAAAATGTCACCATTCAGAAGCATTCACTGAGCACCTATCTACCTCAAGAATACTTAGAATTATCATGAAAATGAAATATGATCATGTTTGTGAACATGACTAAATATTATATATACTAAATAAATAAATAAATAATAATAAATATATACATATTTTTGTATGTATGTATATTTTTATACATATAAATATATACATATTATATACATATAAATATATACATATACATATATATATATATTACAGATGAGGAAACCAAGACCCAGAAAGGTACAATAACTTATCCAACATTTCACAGCTAGTAAACAGGAGAAATAGAATTGAAATTCAGGTCCTGCTATTTGGCTGTTGCCAAATAACAGATGTATAACCCAAAAAACTCAGGACATGAAAACTCTAGAAATTTATTTTGACCTGTGACCCCAAGGAGAACTGCAGGAATACCTCAGTTGTTCTCCAAGGAAATCAACCTCAAAATTAAGACATACATCTCAAATATCACTACTTTCCTTAATAACCTGAATAGGTCTGTAATCTATAAATTTCTTAATATTTCCTAAATTAATTTCTAGTTCCAACCCGGAATATCTCTTGGGATAAAAAGTACCTTAAGTTTACTAGCAGTTGTGTTTTTCAGTATTGCTTTTATATCAACATAAAATATTTTTCACACCAGTGAATATTCCCCATTTCTAGCGTTCTGAATTTTGGGGTACATATTCTTTCCCTATCCATACTTTCAGAATTTTATAAAGTTTACTTGTATCTTCCCCCCTAATTAAGAACACTCAGTTTCTGAGTCTGTCTGAATCTGGCCTCATAAGCAAGTCTCTTCATTGCAGAAGCTGACTCTGGACATCTTGCAGATGAAAAAAAAGATAAAACCTGCCTACCTGGCCTCCTTCACAGGCCTCCCTCTGGTTGGACATGGTCTCCTCCCCACTGTGCCCTGCAGGTCTGCCTTTAGGACACCTACTCCCTTCTCTTCTTTCCACTCAAGGATTAATAACCAACTAGAATTTAGGTTCTTTCTTGCCCTTCATTATTTCACACAATTAATAGGCCACAATATCTCCTACGTTTCTGATGAGTGCTAACATTTTAGTTTATGAAAGCTGTCACATTACAAAAAAAAATTTTTTAATGAATCAAGCAAAGGATGTGGGAGAAAGAGAGAGAAAAAAACCCACTATCTTTGGTGATCAAAAGTTTTGTGCTACTGTATAGCACAGAGAACTGTGTTCAATATCCTATGATAAACCATAATGGAAAAGAATATTTTTTTAAAAAGAAAGTATCTATATGTATAACTGAATCACTTTGCTGTACAGCAATAATTAAAACAACGTTGTAAATCAACTATACTTGAATAAAAAAACTAATAAAATAAAGATTTTTAAAATAAATTTATTTATTTATTTTTGGCTGTGTTGGGTCTTCATTGCTGCGTGAGGGCGTTCTCTAGTTGTTGCGAGCGAGGGCTACTCTTCATTGCAGTGTGCGGGCTTCTCATTGCAATGGTTTCTTTTCGTGGAGCACCGGCTCTAGGCACGCGGGCTTCAGTAGTTGTGGCACGTGGGCTCAGTAGTTGTGGTGCACGGGCTTAGTTGCTCCACAGCGTGCGGGATCTTTCCAGACCAGGGTGTGAACCTGTGTCTCCTGCATTGGCAGGCAGATTCTTAACCACTGCGCCACCAGGGAAGTCCCAAAATAAAAATTTTTAAAGGAAAAAAAAAGTTCTGTGGATCACAAGTGTGGTGGGCATCAGAAACCTCTGTAGATTACTGGGCTCAACCCTAGACCTAATAAATGAAGCTCTCTAGAGTGGAGTCCAGGAATCTCCAGTTTAACTGGGCCCCCCCAGGGTGATTCTGATGTAAGTGGTCAGAAGCATTGAAATGCTGTGATGTGATCAGTCAAACCATTCTCTTCTGGAAAGAGGCAGTGTAGCTGATCTAAAACTAACACTATTCATGACTTCTCACTTGTGATAGAAAATTCCACTTAAAACTATGAGCAATCTGGTGCTTCCCTGGTGGCACAGTGGTTAGGAATCCGCCTGCCATTGAAGGGGACATGGGTTCGAGCCCTGGTCTGGGAAGATCCCACATGCCATGGAGCAACTAAGCCCGTGCTCCACAACTACTGAGCCTGCGCTCTACAGCCCGCGAGCCACAGTTACTGAGCCTGCGTGCCACAACTACTGAAGCCCGTGCGCCTAGAGCCCGTGCTCCACAACAAGAGAAGCCACCGCAGTGAGAAGCCCGCGCACCACAACAAGGAGTACCCCCTGCTCGCTGCAACCAGAGAAAAGCCTGTGCACAACAACAAAGACCGAATGCAACCAAAAATTTAAAATAAATAAATAAAAACAAAAACTATGAGCAACCTTAGAGGCGCTTATTCTTCAGAACAGTCTAAAACAAAAGACCAAAACAAACAAAAATATCCACACATCAAATCAAATAAATGCTGCCTGAAGCAATAGCAACCACTTCTTGCCCATGATTTGGAGAGAGGGTTTTTAGTTCTTCCCCATAAAGTAGTAGAAAAATAAATGAGTAGAGATCTGTGGGCTCCTCTTTCATCGGCCCTCTGTAAAACCTTTGGTTTTTGCCCTGAATGAGAAATGTTTAAATGTCCACATGCATAATCAGATAATTTCCAAAATGCCTTTCCCCTGGTCTAACTCAATTCAGATAACTGTGTTTGTCTGTGAGAAACCCTCAGGGAAAACATTCAGGCCGAATGATCTCATGCCTGGATTTTGCAAAACAATATGTGCACAAGAGCAGAATTTATATCATCATCGAATCTGTGCCATTCCCCAGTCCAGCCCCGGAATATTCTTCAACAGTGTGTCTTCTTCTCCATGTCTGAGTCATTTCCTAGGCCTGGATCCAGGACAGCCTGCAGACCCCTAGCCACCACGCAGGCCACATGGGGAAGCACTTCTATACTATTTCTAGGAATGGCGTCTTTTAAAATTATTTTACACTTATCTCACCCATTTTGCTATCCCAGATGGTTTTAAAAGGGGGGCATTACGTGGCTGAAAGTGATGTTTTATCTTTCCTCAAAATAATGTAAAATTTCTATTGTGTCCAACTGAGAGAAAAGTCAAAGTTGTACCATGGTGGTTATGACTGTCCTTGGAGATATTGGACTAGTCTCTTGGGGCAAAATTCTGGAGACTTGTTTGCTGCCTTTGGAAATTAGCTGTCTTTGCACCCCTGTTTCGTGGGACATCTGGGGTACTCAGACTCTACCTCTTTTTCAGGGAGATAGAAGAAGCAGGAAACATTGTTCTGGATAGAACCTCTGACCACAAACAACTGATAGTAATATATCTTGGTGCTTGAGTTTATTAGACTACATCTTTGTGGTTGAAAAGCTTTGGCATCATTTTCCTGGTTGTCACCTCCAGAAAGGCACATAGCATGTGTGATCTACACGTATATTTTCCCACTGAGGAGAAGAGTCAGGGAGAGTTATTCTGTGCTCTGCCTCTGGAGAGGAAGCTACAGTTTTCAGACAGGCCTGCTCAGATTGTCCTGGAGGCCAGTCTGGGATCCCCTGAAAGGGGGCATATCCAATTTGGTGACTGCAGGGTGAGACTCTAAGTCCAAACTTCCCCACACATTGCCTGTTCCAATTAACTCTTTTGGCTTGGTTATAAGTTCTGAAATCTCACCATTGGAAATTCATTTGAGTTGATAGATCTCCTCTTTAAGAGGTCAAATAAGAATGAGTTGGGGGCCTAGAATGTTCTTTCTGTAGCTCTTGTTACCTTACCAACCGGGTCCTATAAAAATCAGGTATCACCTCTTGCAGAAACCTCTTTCTGGTCATTGACCCTTCTTTGAGTTCTCATAGTCTAGGGCTGTGTCGTCACTTCCTGTTTGTGGTTAATGTTCTCTACTGGCCTTTCTGAGGGTAGGAACTATGTATGTTCATCATTGTATCTTCACTGGACCTGACACATGGTCTTCACTCTATAATAGTTGAATGAGCCCCAGTTTCTTCCATTGTAAAATGGGGTTGATGGCAGTAATGCTCCCCTTCTCAGGGTGTCTGTGAGCATGAGGTGAGATAATCCATGTCGAAATGTTGGTCAACTACAAGGAACTGTGCAAATGGAGGTCATTGTAATAACTTGAGAGGAGGTGGGAAAGAAGTCCCAAAGAGGGACACACACACCTCACCATTTTGGATATTTTCCTGGGGCCCATTCTAAGTGATTACACGTAGAAGTCATTATACATTGGACTTCGCTCTCTCTTTATACCAAGATCCTTTGCTCTGTGTAAACCTGAAAGGATTAATCCCATAGATGTTCCCAGAGCTCATCTTTTTGTAGAATGAATAACCAGAGGTAGAAAAATCAGATACTAATTTTCACAGAATCTGTTTGATAACTGCTTCGGTGGATAATGGTGTTAATTGTTAAGGCTAAGAGCAAAAAGAGACCGGAATCTGCTCATTACTCACGTGGGCCATAGTCGAGCAGGAGACTGTAGCAAATTGTAGAGGAGATGCCAGTTGCTTCCTCCCCACTCACATCTGCTCATTAGAGAACATGCCTCCCCTCCCAGCCCTGTTCTCAGCTGTTTGGACAGGGCTGGAGAGCCACAGTTCAAACCTTCTCACCTCAGAGAAGTAAAGTCATGACAGGGCTATGCCATTTGGATTATTAAGAGTTTGAAGAGAGACACTGAGGAAGAGTCTACCTTGGAAACACGAACGGGGAGGCCATGTTGCGCTAGGCTTGAAGCACCGGTGCACATCAAAGCAAAGAGAGCCAGGCCTTGACCCTGACCTGCCATTCTACCAGGCCCTGTCTGTTACCATTTCCACTGTCACCATGCCGAGGTCAACTCTAAGACAGGATCTGTCATTTAAAAGGTAGCTGAAATGTAATGGGAATCAAGAGGCTTAGAAAGCAACACACCTGTATTTAAACAAGACAGGAAAAAAAATAAGTAAATAGAAAAAGAAATAGTGTTTATTTATGGTAAATGCTAGAGCATGCAGCAGCAAACTGATAGAGATTTTTTTGGATATTCTGGGTGGAATTTCTAGGCTGGTTTAAGTTCTTTAGGGACTGATGATGCTGGTGTCTTATTATATTTATTCAGGTTAAGAAAAAATAAATTGCCTAAGGCAAAAGTAAATGTCATATGAAAGGTGGAAAATGGAGGTAAAAAAGGACTCATGTCCAAGATTAAAACTGAGGAGATGAAGGAAGTGGTGAGGAGGTAACAGAGGAAATGTTATTATCCAAGCTTGTCATCTGTGCCATGTAGTTTGGCCGCCCTCTGAAGTTGGTGACAAGAGGATTTTGATGGGGGTAAGGGTGTCAGAATTGGCTATGACCTGGCATAGCATTCTAAGTCATATTCATAACTGAGTTGTTCTTACTTGGAGATAGTATTTCTCCTTGAGAGCAAGACGGATTCATAGGAAATCTGGGTTGCCGTCGCAATGTAAACATAAAACACCAAGATGTACTTATAAGACGTCTATATGGTATACCTTTAAATTTCAAGAGTTCCCAAAAGACTTTTGCTCTGTGGTTATATTTTTACTATTTTTGCAGATAGAGCTTCAAAGCTCCTCCTCTTATACTTATAAGGTCCTAGAGTCGTTATTCATACTCGTGCTCTCTTTTCCTTTGCTAGTCCTTAATCCTTTTTCTTCTCTTTCCACGTATTGTATTGTGTTTTCACTTTTGTTTTTCTTTCTACCAACCTCCTTTTTGCTTTTTAGATCTTTATCCATTTTAAAAAGTAGCTGGACTTCTGGAACATGCAGTCAGGAAGAAAGCAGGCAGTCCCCCTTCCTGTTTATCCACCTTGCTTGCTTTTTTGGCATAAACCTCACACTCTTATGGTATTTCAGGCCCACCCCATATTAGAATAATAATGTGAAAAGTTTAAAAGAACTGTAACCCTGAGGCCATTTGCAAAGTGTTCATTCTGCAAGTACAAAGTACAAAGTTTAAGTGAGTTTGAATGTCAGCTTGTCTCCGATTCCCATTTGTTGTTCATTTAAGTGATAATTATACTCAGTTTATTGCTCTAATCTTGTGCTGACTGAACTCAGGATCTGCCTGAACCATTTGCGGTCCTTTTCCAAGTCTACAGCATTTCCACTGATGGCCTCCTTATAGCTCTTCACTGTGATCCAAGGTTCTCCTTTATTTGCCAAACTGCATATTATGTGGGGAGATTGGTGGTGCTGGGGGTTTACTTTTGGGCTACTTCTTTACTTTCATAAATAAAAAGTAAGCTATGTAATACTCTCAGGCAGTAGGTAATCAAATCTATTTTTTTTCTTTAATCAATTGCTCTGTAAGTGCCTACCCTGAGCCAGGCACTGTGCTTGATCCTGGGGATGTGGTGATGACAATCATAGAAAAGGTGACAACAGTGCACCTGCTCTCATGGTGCTCATAGTCTAGCACATGTATCATAAGGAGAAGTAATAAGAGGGCTAAGGTGCAACCCCTAGAGGCCCAGTTTTACACCAACCTCATAGAAGAAGATTGCATTATTCAGACATTTAGTTAGAAAATATTTTATTACATCCTCCTGAGGGTCATTCTGGCCATCACTGTTGAATTTAAGACTATTTTTTCTTATTCTCAACAGCGGTGAAGACCTTCTGCTCAGCATCCTCCTAAGGGGAACTCTATATATTTTAGTAGAGTAGCTATTAAGTTTTCCTTTTCTGTTTTTCTATTGTACCATTTATCTCTTGAAGGTCTTATTTGTCAGGAGTTCCTGCAGAGCTCATGCATATTGTCAAGCATCTAACTGGTCCCTAGGGGGTTTCCTTGACCCCAGAGAGAATACAGCACTAGGATATAACCTGAATAATAGTGGACAGCACTTTAGAAAGAGATTTTTAATTTTCAAGGGGGAAAAGATTATGTTCTGGAAGTATAACTAACATGCATTTTCTTTTAGATAACACATTTGCTCATTTGGGCCACTAGGTTAAAGGAGGTAAGAAGCCCTAAGTAATATATGTTTCATCAGAACTACAGCCCCAAATCATGCTAGGTTTTATGTAGCATCCAAATGAAGTTTAATTCCTGACCTTATATAAACAAAAGGTGTCATTATTATAAGCAGGGCTGTTGTTCCAGCCCTGTGTTACTAACGGCCTTTTGCTGAAGGTAATGGCTGACTCTATATGTTTAAGCAATTAAAACATATAGAATCCTACATTAGAATCCTACAATGTTATATCCTGGTTTCCATGATCTGTTTGTACATTTCCATCCCATTACCTTTTGAGGAAGCTTACCAATACATGCAACAAGCCTAGTGCTTCTACCTTGGGAGACCCTTTGGGTTTTCGAAGGCAGCTGCTCTGCAAATCAAAGACTCCCTATTTTCCTTAAGAATTTCTTACGTACTATCCTGGCTGCCTGCTTCCCAATCCAATTGGGCAATAAGTTCTACATTTCTTCCTTTGCTGTATCTCTTACATTGGTCCCTTCTTTCTTTGTCTTCCAACACCTTTACCTGTACTTCTGTGAAAATTCACTACCTCTCCCTAGACATGATCAGACAGTTTAAATTTTGGGAAATGTAATATTAGGCTCAATTTTATGATTGTCTTTTGGAGAATGTGGGAACAAAACAATGGGTATCATCACTACCAATCATTCTGGGGCAAGATTCAACATGACATTTCGTTGTAGCTTCACCTGCAATTTGCAGAAGAGACTAGGACTAACACTTGTGGACATAGAAAAGTGGTATACCTCCTCCAAGTCTAATTCTGACAATTCTAGGCAGAGCAAGTGCCCACTGTAGAAACACTTTTATATCACTTAGAACTTCTCCCCTCCTCAAAACCATCAATGGCGTCCCATCACATAAAGTGTAGAATCTAAACTTCTGAGCTGCCTTTCAAGCACTAATATACACAGCAAAATTCGTCTAAATTATTTCTTACCTGTCCTCCCCAAAATAAAAGCTCTGTGCTTTCCTGCCTTTCCTCTTTGGTTACAGCTGTTTCCTCCATCTGAAATGCCATCCTTCTTCTCTCTGCCTGGCAAAACCCAACAATTCTCAACACTGATGACCTCACTCAATCATCTGTGCAACTTAACAAAAAAGAAGAAGAATTCAGCAAGTAAATCCCCACTTTGGGGGTAGAGCCCAGCACATATATTTCTTTAAAATGCATTGAGAACCACTAGCCTGCCTAATCCATTAATATTCAGTTCAAATCCCACCTCTTCTGGGAAGACATCCCTGACCATGCCAGGGAAGAAAGTCCTTCCTGCTTGCCAGTATGAGTACATTCAATGGCACCTAACACTTATAGCCTTATATGACCCTGAGTTAGCTCAGAAGCTCGTGGACCATGAAACCAAGTCTTCTAATCTTCTATTCTTGGGCCATTAGTGAAACTGAGTCCCCGAAAACCAAGTTCTCTTACTGAGTTTAGGTTTAATCTCTCTATCCAAAACTTTATACCCTTTTGTGTCCCACCCTGTTCCCCTCAGGATCGAGGAGTATCAAAGAAAAGGGGTGGATTGAAACCAAGCAGGACTCTTCGGGGCCTTCCTAGGTACAAAAGCCCCCCTGTGTCCCTCATTTCTTGTTTGTAGGAAAAAAAGGCTTTAGTCTCCTTGGCTTTCCCCCAGTTCGAAAGAGCAGACTCAAGCAGTTAATGATTAGAGCAACAGAGTCACAGGACTCCTAGTTCCTCCTGTAAGGATATAGATAACAATCTCTGAGTTGTTCTGTAGAAACTAAGATCCCCACCCAGGTGGAGGATAGTGACTACATGCTGACCACAAGCACGTAGACCCCAGAGAGGTTGGAGCCAGAAGGTTGAGATTCCCAAAACATCCCCCTGTTCCTGTAACAGAGAAGAACAAACCTGACATCATATTGGATCTATTCCTTTAGCTCTAATGCCTGTGCTCTCTCGTCTGCACTTTAGTCATGCTGGCTCTGCACCTTTGTAAAAGAATGTTGCCTACAACCTGAAATATACATGATAACCCATTCTCAAGCCTCCGGCCTTTAAAGGTATAATACTTTTCAATTCATATAAAGATAGAAAGTTGCAGAACAGAGAATAACATTTGTCTTACTGGAGGTTTACAGGAACATTGTGAAGACCTTTGTGGACAGCTGCAGGAACAAAGGATTCCTGCACCAAGAAGTCTGCAGCAACTAGCCACACCCACCCACCCCTTTTAGTATAAAAGAAGCTTGAATTCTAACTCTGGTGAGATGGTTCTTTGGGACATTAGTCCACCATCTTCTTGGTCTGCTGGCTTTCCAAATCAAGTTTCAATTCCTTGCCCCAACACCTCATTTCCCGATTTATTGGCCTATCCAGTGGCAAGAGCTTGGATTCAGTAATATTACCTCACTACCAACCAATCAGAAGAAGGTCCACAAGCTGATAATGCATCCTTCGACCCTCTCCCCTAACACTGTATTTAAAAACACTTGCCTGAAAGCCATCAGGGAGTTCAGTTCTTTTGAGCATGAGCTGCCAGTTCTCCTTGCTTGGCTCCCTGCAAATAAACTCTTTGCTGCAAACACTCACTGTCAAGAGTTTGGCCTTCTGTGCTGCAGGCACATGAGCCCTTGCTTGGTGACACTAGCACAGCGCCATGCCACAGTGACCTTTGTAAGTATTTCCCAGTTGTTTGCCACAGGCTGGAGGGGCAGGTGTAACCAAAAATAGATATGGAGCATGTGATGGAAGAAAACCAAGGCAGGATGTGGGAGCAACAGGGAATTCTCTAACACCTTATGTCCGCAAGTGAAGGCAAGCTGCAAGAGGGCAGGAGCTTAGTTCAGGCCAGATGAGCCCAGCGTGGGATCTTCAGAAGTGGGGCGAGGTGGAGTGAAAGTCCATGCAAAGTTCTAAATGCACTGCATTTTAGAGGCTTGGGGAGGCAGCTTTCAATTGGAGAGAGGCTGCCCTCCGGTCCAGGCAGATAACTTTGTTACTGAATTAAGTCCTATGGACCCTGCTCGGGCTCTAGCCCAGCTGAGGCTCTCTGCCTTAGCAGGGGAGGGTTTGTTTTCGTGTTGGGGTTTGAGCAGCCAATAACAACAGTGAAGCTGAGATGGACACAGCAACAAGCTTTATTCACTGGCCAAAGAACGAAGAAGTGGGAACTAAGTTCACAGATCAACTTCTCACCCACTTGGTGAGAGGTGTCTTTAAAGAGTAAAGACGGAGGAAGAGTGAAGCTGATGATGGGGAGGCATATGCATCAGTCTGTTGGGGGAAGGGGCAGTGCTTTTTCTGAGGGAGTGGGGTGCCACCCCCTTTTTATCTTTTTTTGATTCCTTAATGTCCAGCCCTGGCCTTTGGTAGGTGTGTTGTTTAATATGCTAATGTAGTAAAAATCAGCTTATAATGAGACTCAGGGTTTGTTGGAGGTCCGATTTATCATCATCTTGGTCCCAGCTGGTTCCATCTGGTTTTTTGTCTGTAGCTTCCTTTCTTATCTCTGAACCCTCTAACTTAAAGATTTATGTTAACTCCTGCTAAAGGTGTGGGTTGGCAGGTTTTGATCAAAGACCTGGAGCAGCTCTGACAACAAGTTGAGTCTCCAGGGTGGGTTTAAGGATATTAAAGAAGAGATCCAAGACTTGGATAGGGGGCTGAAAGTAAGGCACAATACAGAAAAGGAGCTGTTCCAAGATGGAGTTGGAGGAGGAATCAGGATTTGGGGGGTGGAAGAAGCAGGCCCTCCACAGAGAGACAGATAAACTTCTGGAGTCATGTTTTCATCATTCATGAGATACTTGAGTACCAGACTTACATATTAATTGATTCCTTTTATTCCCTTCCTAATTCCCAGAGTAGTTAGGCACTTTAAAAATGGCCAAGCCTACGTGCTGTGCTGCAGTAAAAGGGGCAAAGAGAGGGACCACTGCCCAAGGCCCTGTCTGCTGAGAACCACCTCTTCTCCAATTGCTGTCCCACACTCTGTGGACTTGCCCGGGGCAGGCCAGCCAGAAAGGAGCCTTTGAAAAGTCACCCAAAGAAAACTTTACAAAGAAACCTTCTGTTTGGGAATGGCCTGGGGTACCTGTTTCATCACAAACCCTTCCATTTCTGTGATTCCACAAGTGGTAGATATTTTTTAAACAGAGAAACTAGATCTTTCCGATAATACATTCATTGAAACATTCCCACCCTACCACAGCTGGAAAAGTCCTCCAGCCATAACGTTTGATGAGAAACAAATTAAGGAAACTCAGACAGTCTGCTGGCCCAGGGGTCCCTCTCACCTGCATGGGTGGGTCTCAGGGTAGTAAGGACCCCTGAGGTCTCTCCACTTAGTTGTCAAGAAGGAAGCCACCCAAATACTGGCAACTGTGCCCACTTCCTGCCCTTAAAATGCTCTGTCTCCAAACTTCTCCCCTCAGTTCCCTGAACACTTGCTCTGTGGTGTTATAGGGGCAGCGTCTTATAAAAGGAGCCTGAGACCACCACCTCCTGTGTGTCAGCTGAGAGCAAGTCCTGTAGCTGCTCTGCTTTGAGTTCATTTAAATGTCCATCCTCACAGCAACCCTGTGAGATGGGTGTTATAAGACCAATTTTAGAGGGTAGAAAACTGAAACACTGAGAGGTTAAACAAGGTGCCCACTGACATTTGGGAACAAGTAGAAAATGGGGGCTTCCAGCCCAGGGATGTCTGTTTCTGATGAATAATAATAATAGCTAAAATGTATTGAGTATTTATTACCTGCCAAGCATTGTTATAAGTCCTTGACATGTATGTCCTCACAACAAACCTACAAGGTAGGAGCTATTATTATCATTTTTCTCCTTTTACTTATGAGGAAACTGAAGTACAAAGAGGTTAAATAACTTGTCTGAGACCACAGGGTTACATAGTATGGCTGGGTTTGAATGTAGACAAGTAGTCCAGGCGCCTCACTGCAGGCAGGCCTGGGTCTTCCTTACTCTGATTGTACTGCCTGGGCCTTCTCAGGTTGGCGGTAGAAGGTACCGTGTATCAGCAATGCAGGACACATGGTGTGATAGGTGTTTTGAAAAATGATTATTGAAATATATAGCATCTTAACAGAGATGCAGGAAATCCATGAGGATTGGAGTGGACAGAATTTTTACTAACATGAGGAAATGTATAGGTCATGGTGTTAAGTTAAAAAAGAAAGTGACAAAGTTACCTACACGGTTGAAGTATATCTGAGTATGATCTCAATGATGTAAAGAGATACATAAAAATGATGAAATAGGGCTTCCCTGGTGGCGCAGTGGTTGCGCGTCCGCCTGCCAATGCAGGGGAACCAGGTTCGCGCCCCGGTCTGGGAGGATCCCACATGCCGTGGAGTGGCTGGGCCCGTGAGCCATGGCCGCTGAGCCTGCGCGTCCGGAGCCTGTGCTCTGCAACGGGAGAGGCCACAGCAGAGAGAGGCCCACATACCACAAAAAAAAAAAAAAAAAAAAAAAAAAGATGAAATAAATGAACTTACAGTTTTTTCAAAAAAGATTTGTTAATTTTTTAAGTCAAGCAACGAGAAAGAAAAATCTTTCCACTGATCTATGTTATTCTAATTCAGTATACTTCAACAAGGATTTTTGAGCACCTGCTGTGCCGGTGGCTCAATGACACAGGCGTCTTGGCCTTGCCCTGAGAAGCCTGCCCACTGGTGCAGGCTGGAGGGGCTGTGAAGTCTCCTCCCCACTACCGCCCGATCCTCGGTAAGCAGACTTAACCCAGCCTGGCTGGGCAAACTTTTGAAGTAGGCAGACATTTCAGTTGTACACTTTCTACCATCTCTTTTCTGCATCCTGCTCCCACCACCCAGCCAAATTTCTGGCATATGGCAGGAATTTTAATGTTTGTAAGCTAAAAATATATCTCTCCCTGTCACTCAACATAAAAATGTTCCTTAATGCTGAATAACTTTTTTTAAATTTGCTAATCGTTAACAAATAACCTTGAACATATTATTTGTATTGAAATTAAATCAGTATTATATATGCACAAAGAAAAAAACCTTACCACCTTTCAGTCTCACCTTTCTATTTTATACTTTCTCAAGATAAACCAATGGCTTTTAATATAGGAGTGGAATTGTTGGGTCATGTTTTAACACCTATGTTCAACTTTTTGAGAAACTGCCAAGCTGTTTTCCTAAGCAGCTACATAATTTTACATTCCCACCAGCGATGCCTAATGGTTTCCATTTCTCTATATCCTCACCAACACTTGTTATTTTCCCTTTGTTTTTTATTGTAGTCATCCTAGTAGGTATGAAGTGCTGTCTCATTATGGTTTTGATTTACATTTTCCTAATGACTAATGATCTTGAGCATCTTTTTGTGTGCTTATTGGCCATTTGTATATCTTCTTTGGAGAAATATCTATTCAGATCTTTCACCCATTTTTAATTAGGTTGTTTGTTTTTTGTTATTGAGTTATAAGAACTCTTTATATGTTCTGGATACTAGATCCTTATGTACAGAAGTTTTAATTTTTGATGAAATGTAACTTATTTATTTTTCTTTTGACTGCCATATCTAAGAATCCATTGCCAAATCCAAGCTCTGGAAGATTTACTCCCATGTTTCTTCTTAGAATTTTATAGTTTTAGCTCTTACATTTAGGTTCTTATCCATTTTGAGTTCATTGTTTTATATGGTGTGAGGTAAGGGTCCAACTTACCCTTCTAATAAATACTTTGAGAGGTTACTGGAAATTGGTCATGAGACATTGAAGAGTGAGACTTGGGTCAGTAGACAATTGGTCTCTTCTGGAACTTCCCACTCAGCAAATTATATCATCATGAGTTTGTCTCAATGGGGGATATAGTCTAACATAAGTTCTCTCAAGATGTAAATAAAGTGAAACCTAGAAATGAATCTTTTAAAAGCATTTCCTCACAATCCCACTGCCATATAGAATGTTTGGTTAGGTTACTTTATTCAAAAAATGGTCTATGATCCTGACTGGATCATGATTTAGACAATAAATTGTGAGACAAGAAACCAATGTTTGGTTCTCCCATTCTGCCACTGCCTGAAATGGCTCAAGATAATAACTGAACCATCACAGCTACAGTTTGTACTTTGTAAAATGCTATAAACTATTGTTAATACTTTCCATAAAACTTTGTGAGATTTGGGATTTAAAAAATGTAATAAAACTTTGAGTTCATTAAAGTTCAATGTATGCATATAAGCAAGCATTATTAAATGGCTTTATTTTGCAATATTGAGAAATGAGAGACATTAATACATTTTCTCAAGGTAATTTCATAAGTCAGCTCCTTGAAGAACACAGTAAATGCACAAACAATCTCTTACATTAAAATGTTAGCAGGTTGCTGGCATTGTTACCTTCAGGCATTGGCAGATTTCCTTTACTTACAATGTCATGAGCTTGGAAGCTTTAAGAGGTGTTCTGGGCTGAGAGAACGAGAGGCTATGCTCCTGGACCACAGCCAGTTTCAGACAAAGAATAAGAAAGATTTAACAATTTGTTTTCTAAGTTTGAAATGTTTCTCCTGAATTCCTTTTGTATTATCAGTAAACATGGCAGTTGCTTTTTCTTTTGAGGTCTCCGAGGTTAAAATGCACTTTAAATAATGGTTTAGTTCTGAACAGGCATATCATATTGTCTTTCTATTGCTGAAGTGGCTAGTTTCTATCAGGCCAAAGAAAGTTCAGGTTTCTAAGAAAACATTGCACTGACAGGAAAAATCCCACATTAGAAGACACAGAGATGGTGTCTGATGTAACTTTATTTTTAGGATATGTTTATCGATTATTTTTTCATGTTAATTTTGATCCCATCAGCAATCACTAAATGCATTAAGCCTTGCATTGAAACTTTATTTTGACTTGAGGATCGATAATTCCCTTAGGATTTGAGGGCCTTATCTGGTTCACAAAGATATGAAGTTTTCTAAAGTAGTATTTTGTATAATTGCAAAAGAACAACTCAGAAGAAGGGAAGTTTTCTTTTTACTTGTTATTAAGTTGTTGAACTAGGTAATGAGGTGGCACCCATCAGAAATACTGATTTAGAACACTAGTAGGTTTCACATGTCCCCATAATAAATGACAATGATATATAATTTAACCCAACCAGGATAAACTTCTAAAAAGAGTTTCCCAGCCTCTCTCAAACCCTGGATCATAAAATCTCCTGGGAAAGTCTTTCCCACAGCCTGTTAGCTGATATTTTTCATTTGGCTGGAAAGCATGTAGTATGCCAAGATTTATCAGCACTATGTAGTGTTGGTGTAGTTCAAGTTATTGAGACAGAAGCTGGTATCTTCTAGCGCCTGAAGGCCTGTTCCTGGCTTGAGTACCAAGGAAGGTATAGCTGAGCCCAACTCCACCGTCTTTTGGCAAAGGGAAGGATTTGACATTGGTCTTTAAAGTTTCCAGGAGGGAAGCTCGAGTGTCACATATCTGTGGCCCTCCCACTCACAGGTGGGGTATGTCACATTCACCATGCCTCTCCCGGAATCTGGTCACTTGTCCCATGTTTGCTGCCTCTGTGGCTGACACAACCTGCTATGCATCCCCCAGCCTGGAAACCTAGAGGCCATCCTTGACTTCTTTTCCTTCACTGACCACCCAGTTGGTGCTGCAAGCCCACTGCCATGGCCAATGTAAGTCCTCATCCCCTCCCCTGGAAGGTAGGTCTCTCCATTCCCAGTATAGCTCTCATCCAATCCATCTCTTCTCATGGCAGCCAGAGCAATCTGTCTAAAACAAGATCTGATGGTTCCTGGGATTTAAAACCTGCAATGGCTTCCCATGGACCTCAGATTGAACTTCTTAATGTGACTCCTAGGATGTTAGTGGTTCCACTGCCATCCACCCTCCTTCCCCAGTCAACTTCTCCTCATCCCTCGCTTTTCCTCTCTGAATACCCTCAGCCATGCATTCTCTGGTGCTTTGGGGCCTTTGTGCAGGCAGTATCCTTTGCCTGAGTGGACTGCCTTCTACCTTTCACCTTGCGAACTCTTACTCACTCGTGAAAACAAGGTCACAACCGCCAGAGAACCTCCTCTAATACCCTCCCCTCTCCTCACCTGTTTTCACTGCTGCTGGGCTCCCATGGCACCTGCTCTTATCTGTAGCACAGCACTTTTACCTAGATCCTTCCTCTCACCCCCAAAAGGCTGGGTGCCTTTAGAGGACTGGGACATGCAAACTCTGTATCTCTAAGCTTAACACAGGGCTCAGCATTATGTATTAGAGGAATACTATGTATTACAGCTATTTAATCCTGGCCCCCCTGGCAATCAAAATATGCATTGATCTTCATTGAACTACATCCATTCACTAGATTTTATGCTCTTTGAGGATGGAGTCCATGCTTAGTCATCTTTGTATCCTCCCTACACACAGTAAGTGTTTAGCAAATGTTTACCAAAATTATTCCTGGTTGTATCTGATAGCGCAACCATTTTCTCCTATCATTTTTCTTTCTTTAAATTGAGATGTATTTCATGTACCGTAAAATTCACCCACTTCAAGTGTATATGGTTCAGTAGTTTTTAGTATACTCACAGAGGTGTGCAACCATCACACAACCTAATTTTAGAACATTTTTGTCGCCCCCCCAAAAGAAATCTGTACCAATTAGCAGTCACTCCTCACTTTCCCCTACCCCCAAACTCCACCCCAGCCTAGGCAACCACTAATCTATTTTCTATTTCTATAAACTTGCATATTTTAGGCATTTCATATAAATGGAATCGTACAATATGCAATCTTTAATCACTGGTTTCTTTTACTTAGCATAATGTTTTCAAAGTTCATCCATGTTATAGCATGTATCACTACTTCATTCATTTTTATGGCTGAATAAAATAAGAGCATATTGTGTGTATATATACCACTTTCTCTTTGTCCATTCACCAGTTGATGGATATCTGGATTTCTACCTTTTGGCTATTATGAATAATACTGCTTGAACATTTTTGTACATGTTTTTATGTAGACATGTTTTTATTTCTCTTGGGTATATAACAGGAGGGAAATTTCTGGGTCATATGGTAATTCTATGTTTCGCCTTTTGAGAAACTATCAAACTGTTTCTCAACATAGCTACACCATTACAGTCTCACCAGCAATGTTTGAAAGTTTCAATTTCTCCATTTCCTCACCAATACTTGTTATTATCAGTCTTCTTTATTTTAGTTATCTTTGTATATGTAGTGTGGTTTTCACTGGCATTTTCCTGATTGCTAATGATGTTGAGCATGTTTCCAAGTGCTTATTGGTCATTTGTATGTATTCTTTGGAAAAAATATCTATTTAGCTTCTTTGCCCATTTTTATTTTATTATTATTATTATTATTATTGACTTGTAAGCATTCTGTATATATTCTGGATACACATCCTCTGTCGGGAACATGTTTTGCAAATATTTTAACCCATTTTATTTTTTTTTCCACTTTCTTGATGGTGTCCTCATGTCATACAAAAGTTTTTAGTTTTTATGAAGTACAATTTATGTATTTTTCTCTTTTGTTACTTGTGATTTTAGTGTCATGTCTAAGAAGTTATTGCCTAACCTAAGGTCATTAAGATTTACTCCTATGTGTCCTTCTAGGAGTTTTATCATTTTAGCTCTTACATTTAGTTGTATGATCCATTTTGAGCTCATTTTTCTGGTATGGTGTGAGGTAGGGATTCATATTCCTTGTTTTGTATGTGGATATTCCAGTTGTCCCAGCACCATTTGTTGAAAAGACTATTCTTTCACCATTAAGGTGTCTTGACACTTTGTTGAAAATCAGTTGACCATAAATGTGAGAGTTTATTTCTGGACTTTCAATTTTACTGCATTGAGCTATATGTCTGTCATCATGAAAACACTACAGTGTTTTGATTTTCATATCATTTTTAAAAAGAAGACTAGGAAAGCTGTGTATTGGCAGGTTGGGAAGAGTGGTCTCCTTGAACTTGGAGAAGATTCTTTTTGCAAGAATATGGATGTCAGCGAAGGAAATAAACATCTACCGAGCACTATTATATGTTAGGCATTATAGCAGACGCCTTCACATATGTTGTGATAACAATCATGTAATAGTTGTAATAACCGCATGCAATAGGTAAAATTATCCCCATTTTAAGGCAAGGAAACTGAAGTTTGGAGAGGTTAAGTACAATAGGTAAAATTATCCCCATTTTAAGGCAAGGAAACTGAAGTTCGGAGAGGTCAAGTAATGATTTAGTAACTGGTGAAAGAAGTGGGATTTGTACACAGTCCCTAGGACTTCAAACCCTTGGTCTTTTCATAACAAGGAACTTTTCTTACCGCACATCTAGTGAACACAAGCTGCATGTGAAGGCAGTGGAGGGACTTGAATTCATTAATATCAAACATTTTTCTCATGACACTCTAGGAAATTAAAGGAGTACTTGTAACTATTTTGAGACAGTTGTCTAACAGCAAAATTTCACAGGATATTTCAAGAAATCACTCTTCAACTATAAAAACTAGCTTTGTGGTTAATTTTAACTTCACAGCATATGTTATTCTCATTTATATGACCTCAAAAGTGTTGAACGTTATTTTGTATAATTAGCATAGCACAATGCCATCCTGTTGGAAGAAAAGCTAGAACTAATCTCAGCTATGTGGGTGGATTAGCCTTGTCCTTAGTTCTTGTTTTCATTGAAAACCTTCCCAAGGTTGTTCTGAAATGAATACAGGTCATAGTTGTCAAATGAGTTCTATGTGAAATAATAGAAGATTTAGAATTGAGAAAGATTTGTGAAGTCAACGAAGAAATGGCATTATTTTTTTTGCATAATTCAGTTGATACAAGCTCCATTCTTTTTCTTTTCTTAAGTGAGAGCACAGAGAGTATCTTCTGGGTCCCAGAGTCTGGATAGAAGTTAAGTTTAGATAATGCAGATTCAGCCATGATAGAAACACAGTCTAGACAATTCTGTCATCTCTTGTTAACTTTTTACCCTCTCTGCCCTGCAGGGCAAGAATCTGTTGCTTTCTTTCAGTGAAGATGCTGCACCTAGATATTTAGATTGTTCAGTGTCGCTTATGTAAAGATTCCCATGACTCAATTCCTCTTAGAAGTTAGTGCCAGGAAAAAGTTTGCCTAACTTAAGAACAGCTATGATGTTTTTGCCAGACCATGAGAACTTTATTATTCATTGTATGTCATTCTTGTCTTGACTCTTGGAAGTCCAGAGCTAAATTTAATGTTCAACTATGTTAATCCAGGACCCCGGCAAGAGGATCTCTTACCTCCTTCTGTTGTTTTTAATAACAGGTTACTCCAGGGCCATTTGGAAGTAGGTAGAGTACATGTTATAATCCATAATTCTAAATATTTTTATTATCAATAGAAAATAATATATATTCTAACTCTAGCACTGTGTGAAAATAGGGTGCCCAACAGTTGCTAGTTTTACAGATATACATGTTTATGCTCCTTGTTTCCAGAAAGAGAATTGTAAGAGAAAGAAAAAGAAAAAAACGTTTCTTATAGGCCAGGTTTTCAGATTGGAGATTAGGTTTTTTCAGTTTGGGTTATATTAGGCACAAGTATCCTCTTCACAATGCAAGAAAACAGCAGGAATTTCCTCAAATTCTCATCCTAGCATTGCTATTAAAACAGGCTGAATATTTTCCAAATTTCATTGTAGGTACTAGTGAGGGTAACAGTAAAACCTTACCTATTAGAGGTTTTGAGAGCAACGCATAATTCATAATCAAAAACATAAAGCTCCTGAAAGCACAAGTCAGGGACCAGATGCACAGCATTGCTCTTATAAAGGGCTACAGCATGCTTTCTTGGGGTGGTTTTATATGTGTCATGAATACTGTAAGACAGCTAATCCCCCAAGCTTCTTTGTATTTTGTACCTCTTCCAAGAAAGGTTTGTAATCCAGGAAAATGTCTGCAGGTGAAGATTCAGAGTGAATAAAAGTTCAGTGAATTGAGTTTGCCAGTTACATATTATTGAGCAGCTAAGAATGTTGCAGAATTTGCATGCAACTTATAAAGTAATATTGCAATAAAACATTCTCTCATATGGAAATTTCCACCTCACTTCACGGTAAGCTCAACTGGATGAGGGCCAGATACATTTGTTTATGGCTGTGATGACATAATAGGAGGAAATAAATGAAGCACCTTCTTGGGTTTAGTTTTGCCGGAGTCACATGAAGTCTAGTTCTGGAACTAGAGGCAGGAAATCTGACGATTACTTTAGGAGAAGTCAGTGGCAAATTAAGACTATTGCTTCATTGATAGAAGAAGGGAAGGCCTGGAGGTAGATACTGTGGCTGTAAGATAAAAGTGGCTGACAGCCCTCAATTTCTTCCAGAAGAGAGCAAATGCCCAAAGTTCAGCGCTCTTATTTCTCTCATGACTTAGCCGTGGTGTATTTTCAGGGCCATGTTTCTCCTTGCCTTGATTGTGGACAGTGTCCTTAATAGAGCCGTGAGGGAAAAGGAAGTCTTTTCTACAGTTCATTGAGATTTCATCAGGAGCCCATGGCTGACTTGGTCCTATTGCCGTCCCTTTATGTGGTTGTTGGAAAATCCTACATGCTCATCTGCACTTGTAATATTTGTTCTCAGTTGGAGACATTTTGCTATCCTCATTCAACAGATTCAACAGCACCTTGGTAATGGGGGGAAATTTCTTTTGTATTTACAGGCTTAATTTTCACCCTTGACTTAACTGCCAGTTGGAAGCAGAAATTGAGATATGACATTACTAAGTCCATTGGAGACTTTGGCCAGGTCATTCCTATGGCCCAATGGGTGGCTTCTGTCTCACACAGATCAGAGAGCACTAATTTTAATTGACAGAGCCCTTTTAAATCAGTAGAGCCCTTCAAAATTGCCTTTTATCAACATGCACTTGTCAAGGAAAATGGATTCTTAGAATTTCAGATGGCTTCTTTGTATAATTCGATCCATGGAATAAAAAGGCAGAATGAAAATTTTTAAGAGAGTGATTTTTCAGAGGACCCCAAGTTGGTAAACTATAATTTTGCTAGTTTCCTTGAAGAGATTCTCAGCTTAAATTGTTTCATTTTTTTGTTTGTTTTTGATTTTTTTTTGTTTTTTTTGCGGTATGCAGGCCTCTCACTGTTGTGGCCTCTCCCACCGCGGAGCACAGGCTCCGGACGCGCAGGCCCAGCGGCCATGGCTCACGGGCCCAGCCGCTCCGCGGCACGTGGGATCCTCCCGGACCAGGGCATGAACCTGTGTCCCCTGCATCAGCAGGCGGACTCTCAACCACTGCGCCACCAGGGAAGCCCAATTGTTTCATTTTTAATGTGATCTTCAAAAGACATGGATTTTCAAGTTTGTGTCTAGCACTGAAATCCTATGATCACAGTTTTAGGAAACAGCAAGCTCTCAGAATGGGGGTGGCGGGGTTGGTTCTGAGTGGTAGATTTTTATGAAGATGAAGAGACAAATTTAAAGCTAATCAACGAAATAGAGTTATTTGTAGTGAGGTAGATGGACCTAGAGTCTGTCATACAGAGTGAAGTAAGTCAGAAAGAGAAAAACACATACCGTATGCTAACACATATATATGGAATCTAAAAAAAAAAGGTTCTGATGAACCTAGGGGCAGGACAGGAATAAAGATGCAGATGTAGAGAATGGACTTGAGGACACAGGGAGGGGGAAGGATTAGCTGGGATGAAGTGAGAGAGTGGCATGGACATATATGCACTACCAAATGTAAACTAGATAGCTATCGGGAAGCAGCTGCATAGCACAGGGGGATCAGCTCAGTGCTTTGTGACCACCTAGAGGGGTGGGATAGGGAGGGTGGGAGGGAGATGTAAGAGGGAGGAGATATGGGGATATATGTATATGTATAGCTGGTTCACTTTGTTATACAGCAGAAACTAACACACCATTGTAAAGCAATTATACTTCAATAAAGATGTTAAAAAAATAAATAAAATTAAATTAATCAATATTCAGTATGCTGACAATCATAAAAATATATCCAATTATCTGCCATAAATGCATAGTTTATTTACATTCCAGATTCATACTCAGAATAGGATAAAATGTGTTTACACATGAAAATTATCTAGCTTTGTTGATGCCAGTTACACTAGGTGGGGTATAATGTTCAGAGAAATGAGTGATCTGCACTGGCAGGTAAGTTCAGAATCACAACATTTTAGCCAGGCACCACTGTAATTTTACCTTATGACCCACTGGCTCATAATTATTTTCTCCCAAGGTCTCCTTGTCATCTGACCAAACATTGTAGGTTCCCTTTAACTTCTTATAATTTCCTCCTCACTTATCTCCCAGTAAATATTTCTTGAACATTTGGCTGAAGCCCATGATAGAAGCAGCATTCACAATAACCCAAAGTTCCCGCTATTGTTCTTTCTCCAGCCCTGCCTTTCCAGAGAACTTAGCAGGCACTTTCTTCTTGAACTACACCTTTTAGCCTCTCTCCCCTTCTGTCCTCCCTCCCCTGCCCATGCCTACTTTCTTGCTTCCTGTTAAGCATAATTTATCTACTCTTCAGATCCAAATGACCCTATCTGGGGATACTTGCTTTGATTTTGGTCCAAATAGCAACAAACATGGTTCTGAAAAAAACTTTCTTTTTAGATTTCCCAGGTGATTCTCCTGTGAATTCAGTAACACAAGGTATAAAATGGGTGTAAGCTCCTTTTTTTACATATTCCGGTAGGTATTTACTGTGTCAGACATTGCGAAAGATACACAGATATGAGGCTTGACTCTAGCCCTCAAAGAGACTAAAATGTAAATGAGGCATCAAGTTACATAGATATGAAACATACTACAACTCAATAATATGGATCATCCTGTGATGCCATGTTCAAGTACCCACCGTCCAGGAGGGGAGACATTTTTGTGTTTCTCTTTATTCACTGATGCATTCCCAGTGCCTGAAATAGTCCCTGGCATATAGTAAGTGCTCAAGAGATGTGTGGAATGAAGTAGAATCTATTTTCTAAGCATGGAATTCAGTACAGTACAGTCTACTCTGTTACCAGCATGTTTCTGTAATGAAAGCATGTGTAACAGAAATTAACTCATTCATGACTGATATGTAGGGAAAGGATATTAGTAAAATGCAGTGGTTATGTTGGTTCATATGCAGTTATTGCCAGCAACTTAATATTCTGCACCATCAAGAAACAGCAGCTGCAAACAAAACACAGCAGAATGCCAGTTGGGGAGGACACACAGTGCTATGCCCAATGTTCGTTCACTCTATGTTCTTTCTCTTGGATTGGTTTGACCATGAGCTCTAACTTGGGAGGGGTGAATTCACCTCTTGTACATTTTGTGCTTATCTTCCTAACTCAGCAGCCTCAAACAACTCTCCTTCCAATCTCTTCGTCAGTTAGTTCCATCTTTTTATAAAGGTAAAGTCCTATATTTATATTTACTGTAATATTTATTAGGAATTGAACGTGGCTCTTAAACTCTGCTAGCATGTTTTTTGGAATGGTTACTGTTTTTGCGGGTGCTCTGGTTGCAGTGTTACATAACTTCTGAGTTGTTTGTTTCTTATCCTATTTCCCCCATAAGCTTTGTTATTTCTAGTGCATGATTTCAAAAGTGGGAAGATCACACACATCCTTTTATAGAAGAAATGTTGTACTACAAACTTCATTTTCAACGAAGATAAGTGGGATTTGGCTGTGGGAGAAGATGAAAGACAGCATTCCAGTTCTGGCAAGTGCATCAGCACCTCCCATGTTTCATACAGTATGGAACCTTCGGGGGGAGGGGAGGATCCTCCCCCACGCTGGTGAGAGTGCCAGGCTCCAAGGAGTGGGTAGGTGGATGGCTTTGAATGGACAAGTTTTTAAGTAATTCATAATTTTCTGTGGCAAAGTGCCTCCTAGAGCTTCTAGAACAGGAAGTAGCCTGTCAAAGCGGTGTTCTAGAACCATTAGCGTGCAGGCCAGGCGGGTGCAGATGGATGCCAGAGCAAAGAGGGCCAAAGCAGGGAACCAGGGAGGAGGTCACTGAAGCTATGAAGTCCCGAATCAGCGAGAATCAGGAAGGTGGCAGTGGGCTTGGAAAGGACGGGGCAATTGGAAGGACCTTAAAGAATCAATGGGAGCGGCTATTGGCAGTGGAGGAGAGAGGCCCCCAAACTGACTGCTAGGGTCTGAGTTCACGCGACTAGTGGTTACAACAGGTGACCCAGACGAGAGGCTGAGAAGCTGGGGACAGGAGCAAGTTTGCCAGGAAAAAAAGACAAGACGGGTTTGCTTGGCTAAATGCTGCGTCCTGACATTGAAATCACAAGGAATCTTGTCACCTTAATTCGTGGCCATTTAACTCTGGGTTCTTTGCTCCCCCCACGCCCCGGGGGCGGTGGGGGGCAGTTAGTGAGTCCCCTCTCTGGGCAAAGATGCCTTTCCAGACTATTAGCTAAAGTGCCTTATAAATTCACCCCGAAACCGTATTTTAAGTTCAGGGGAGGATGTTACAGAATCCCAAGCAATCAATTTACGTATATTCTTCGCGGCTGTTCGCACTGAGTTTCCTTTCTTAGAGACTCCCAGGGCGAGGAAATTTACGCCCGGAGCCTCGACTCCGGGCGAGGAAGGTTGAGGATGGGGGTCTAGGCACCCCCAGCCCACCCTCCCGCTTTGGTTTCTCCAGGACCAGCGGGCGGACATTCTTCCCGCTCGGGCCCCGCCTGGGGAACCGCTCCCGAAGCTGCCGACCACGCTTTCCGCCGAAAGAGTCCGGGCTCTCACCCCCGACCCCCACTTCGCCGTTCCCCGCCTCCCCGGCCGGGCGGTGCGCGCTCTCCGGGCTCCGAAGACGATTTCCTGGAACTGTGGTCGGAGGTTCCCCGGCGCGGCTCGGGGTACTCTGGCGGGACTCCAGGAGACGCTGCCGCCGCCCAGCGGGCGCAAGGACCGGCTCCCAGGCCCCCGGGCCTCCGCCCCTCCTCTCGGGGATCCCCTTTCGCCCACACCCTCCCGGGCCCCGCAGGACACTCCCCCCGGAGGCCGGGCCTCGTCCGCCCGCCCCCGCCGCGTCCCCGGCCGCCCGCCCCGCCCCGCGCGCCGGGAGAGCCCCGGGCCCCGACCCCTCCCCCCGACGCCGCCCGAGAGCCGGACGCGGCGGCGATGGTGACTGGGCAGCGGCGCGGGGCCGGGTCCTGGGCAGGGAGGCTCGGCGGCCTCTTTCTTTCTCTGCCCCCGCCCCTCTTTCCCCTTCCTGCGTGCTAGCCCCGGCAGCGGCCGAGGTCGGCGCTCTCTCCTCGCCTCCACTTCTTCCTCCTCCTCCTCCCCTGCCCGGGGACCCTCTCCCCTCCCTCAATCGCCCCCTCCTCTCGCCGCCTCCTCTCCTCTCCCCTCCCCTCCCCTCCCTCCTCCTTCTTCCCCGAGTGGCCGGCCGGGCCGGAGAAAGAGAGACCGAGAGAGAGGGAGACAGAGGTGGCTGCGAGGAGGCGTAACGGTAAGCCCCGGCTTGGGGAAGGCTGCGGGCTCGGAGCCGGGATCGCCGAGCCGGGACCGGCTGAGTTGAGGTCGCCGGGCCCGCGCGCTCTGCGGAGGGAAAGCCCGCAGCCTCCGCCAGGTAGGGCACCCGGCGCGGGGCTCGCGGAGCCGTCGGCGACCAGCGGAGTCCGGGTTGCGTGCGCGGCGGCCGGCGCGGGAACTTCTTCCCGGCGCCCGAGGAGCCCGAGGGGAGGGAGGACCGGGCCGGGGAGGTGCTGGCGGGACGGGTGCTGGACGCTGGGAACGGGAGGGAGCGCCAATTCGGCTCTGGTCGCCGTGGTCGCCCGCAGCAGAAGTGGAAAAAAGTTGTGCCTGGAAAGACGATTTGCCGGGAAGCCGGCGCGAGCCCAGCTCTCTCGCCGCCGCCGGCGGACTGCGACCGGCGCTCGGGTCCCGGGCGCAGCTTGGCGCGGGGCTCAGCGCGCCTGGTACCGCGCCCGGGGGCCGCCCCGCGGTCGCCCCCGCGGGGCCTGGTCTGTGGCGTGTGGGTCACGCCGGCCACAGACGTCAGCGGCTTCTCAGATCTGGGCTGCATTTTTGTGGGCAGCGCAGGGATTGGGGGTGCGGGCTGGAGGAGGAGGAGGTGGGCGTGGAGTGGGGAAGACCACATCTGGCCTGAGTGGATTGAACCCAAGGGATGGGGTGAAGGACGGGGGGCGGGACTCTGTGTTTCCGGACGTTTTTCGGGCACAGAGTTGTGTGTGTGTCCTTTTTCCCCTTTCATTCAGCGGTCTGGTGTCCTTTGAACTCTGAAGGGCGAAAGCATTTTCTTCAATCCTGTTCACCTTTTCTCCCGTTTCAGGAGGGTCGTGAGTTTTATGAGAATCCTTGAGCTGTTTTCTCAATGGGAGTAAAGTCTCACCCCCCCAATCCCACCCCCACCCTCACTCCCACCTGGGCCATTTCCTGTATTTAGCACGTTTTCTACTGTGATTGTGTGCGTTCCTGTAGGTTGCTCTCAGCGACCCACAAGTAAAAGGAGAGCTTCTGTCTGAAATCGCAAAGCGGCCACTGTAGACAAGTGTGTGCTGGAGCCCGAGCGGGGAGAGGTGTGGGCGGGAGGGAGAGGGGGAGCTGTTAGAGCCTGGTGCGGAGAGTTAAACCTGAGTAACCGAGTTCGAGGGACGTTTCTCCTCCGCACGTTGCTTTTGCTTTGCCCATTCGCCTGAGAGAGCTCCACCCGCGCCAGGTTTAAGCGATGATGGATGCGAATTTCTTTGACGTTGCTCTTTCCCGGATATTCCTCTTTTCTACTGGTCCTCTTTAAAAAACGACTACTCCTTTTCAAATGTAAGAGATAGGGAACACATGCTGGTGGGGAGATTAAATGTTTTTACAGATAGGGAAAAGAAAACCCAAGATTCTCATTTCTTTTTGCTGTCATACTGTGATAGACTTGTTATTAATCTTTGTCAGAGATCTGATTCTGATGAAATAATATTGGAGGAGTTTGAGGTAATACCAGATAAAACCCAACGTCATGATAATATTTTTCCTAAGTGGTCACACAGGGAGCAGATAGCGTGGATTGTTGTGGTGTGTTTGCAAAGGGTGCAGCAAACATTTTATGCCAGGAAAAAAGACATTGTGTGGTGCAGGAGTTGATGGGGTTAGGGAGGGGAAATCATTTGTCTTCAGAGCAGTCCAATTAAGAATAATTACACTGCAAATGAACATTCTTGAATATAATATAATTTGAGTCGCGAGACATGAACCAGTAATTTGTCTATAGGAAGGAAAATAAATCTTTGTGGATTAGAGCAAAACGGTGCTTTCTGGAAAAAGTAATATATGTTCTTTATGCATGTGGATGGGCTCAGATGTGTGGACTGACGAATTAAAGAGATTTTACTGCATGTAGTGTTTGGGCAGGGCAGGGAGGAAAAGTCCATAGTAGGAGTAGATAGAAAATATATAGAAAAGTATCCATTTTTAATGGACAACTTATAAAACTTCTCAACTTCTTTATTGCAAAGAATTGACAAAATAGGAGACCAAAATGTAGGAGACCCAAAATTGGGACTGTTGAGTTTCCAGAGGTGTCACTCACTACCTGAACCTGGGACAAGTTATTTAATTTTCTCTCAGCCTTGGTTTCTGTGTCTGTAAAATGATGGTAATAAAGTTCAAGTCAAAGAATCACCTGGAAGTTTAACTATGATTATGTACTTTTGCATAGAACTTAGGGTGGTCCCTCACGCTGGGTAAGTGCTCAAAAAATGATGATGGTTGTCAAGTATTCAAATGCCCGGGAGAAAGCAGTGCCGTTCAGAGAGCCGGACTGCAAGGGGAGCTGACTTTGAGCGACTGCTGATTTTAGGTCGGCCGATGGTCGACCCTTAGTTGAGGCTGTCCCTGTGCCCCCAGCAGCCCACACTCAGAAATATTTGATCTTTCTAGAACTTGTAGGCTGCATCTTTTTGGCCCCTCTAGTCAACCTTTTCTGGGACTCCAGCTGAGGGGAATGTGTAGGGCAGGCTCCGTGTGGATCTGAAGACCTGAGCACAGGTGTGGCCTGTAATTCCAAGCCTCATTGCCCCCTTGCAAAGGCACCTTCTCAGGTTCCCGGTCCCACCAAAGTCAATATCGACATTTTATTTAAGAAAAAAAGGAAAACTTGAGTGGTGGACATGGTGTCTCTCTTGGGAATTCTAAAGCAGTGTTTTCTCAGTGTTTACTGCCCTTAGAAAAATACAAGTAGTAAGCAAATACCTGATCTCTAGAATTTATTCCAAAAAGCAGCTTTAAAGTATGTCTTGGGGTTAATGGAACATTGCGCAGTTTTTCCTAAGGTTTTACCTAGTTGCAGAATGAACAAAAGGCATTCTTAGCAAAACAGTAGTTTTGGAGCTGGGAAACTATGCTGTATATTTCTTTTCTAATCTGGGAGGAGTGCCTGTTTGCTCATGCATCCATTCTTTTATCCAGTCATTCAACAAATACCCATGGAAGCCTCTTCCATGGGCCAGGCTCTGTTCTGGCCTCTGGGAGCATAGCAAGAACCAAGAGCAGGCCTCTCCACTCACAGAGCACTCATTCTAGTTGGAGAAGCAAACTCTGTGTGCAAAGGACCTCCATAAACCCAAGAAGCTCTCTTTTTTGTTTAGAAGTGCCTGTGCTGGGAAAGCAGCGTGCTGGGCGTGCTTCTCTTCCACAAGCCAGCCAGCTTGGAGGGAAGTGATTTTGCTGGAGGTGGTGGCCCGGGTCAGCTGGTCCTATGGGTCCTCCACAGGGAGGAGGAAGAAGGGGGAGCCTGTTTCTCTCTGTGCTTTATAATAAAGCATGTGTCCTGTTTGAGTAGAATCACCAGCCAAAGTGCCACGAGAACAAACAGGTTTTTCTCCGAAGTGAGACTACACAGCCTTAGAAAGGCAAAGAAGGAATCAAAGGTCAGATCTGATCATCAGCTTATAAAACCCAGATTGTGTCCAGGGAAGAGTCTGGTCTGGTACTTAAGATACTGGACCCTTTGCCGTAGGAGGCGGGCCCAAGAGTAAGGGGAAGAGTGGAGACTTAGTCCCTCATGTACCTTCAAGGTTTTTTTTTCCCCCATTACTTTTAAGGTTACAGTAATACCTGGTACAGTAACAATGCATTATGTTTGGAGTCTAGAAGGCTCGAAATGGTATAAGGTCAACAGGGCACTGAGAGTAGCTGGACTAGAGGCACAGTGGTGTAGGGAAGTCCCTGAGGGTGCTGGGTCTTGGCTGCTGAGCTGGGGAGTCTCAACTTCATCTCGAAACCTGTGTGGAAGATGGGGAACTTGCAGCAGGTGATTGACCGGATCATACTGTGCTTTAGAAGGAACTCTAGGTGGGCTCGGTGACAAGGAGGCCAGGGCCGGGGATAGCAGGTGAGCCGGGAGGTTAGTACAGGAATCCCGGTGGGACTTGGTGAGGGAGAGCAGGAGAGACCTGGAGAGGCTGACCACACTTCCTTGGTCATGTCCCATGGGTGGGCTCTTAGTAAGAGGGAGTCCAGGGTGACTGGAGTGGGTCATGGTGCCTTTCACTGAGTTAAGCAGCTATGGGAACCTCAGTCTGGGGAGATGGCGAGGAGTAATGAGTTCAGTTGAATCCACAGCTGAGTTGTGAGCCGCCCAGGGAGAGATGCCCAGCAGAGCATTGGATCCACAGGCAGGAAGAGAGGTCTGGAGCTGGAGATGAAAGATGGAGTTATTTTTACAGTAGTAGCAAGTGGTTGGCTGGTCTCTTGAGGTTTACTGAATAGTGCTCAGGGTGAGAGTAATCTGTGTCCTTGTAACTGAATTTTTCTCTTTCATCCTTTCAAGGGGACTAATGGGGTAATCAAGCCCCTGACCTTGGCCTTCAATGACCAGACTCTTACTGGTGTTATTTTGCCGACTTGTGAGACCTGTTTATTGTTTTGAACTGAGATAATTTAGAGGAATGTACATAGAATGGCTCTGAACATTTTTAATAGCTAGGATGTACAACTGATAAAATTGATCCTCTTCCACCCCGACACATCTACGTATTCTGGACAGACTGTGTTCTTCCCCGAATTCCTAAATAGAAACCCTAATCCCCATTGTGATGGTATTTGGAGGGGGCACCTTTGGGAGGTTATTAGGTTTAGATGAGGTCATGAGGATGGAGCTCCCATGATGGGATTAGTGTCCTTCTAAGAAGAGGGAGAGAGTCTGGAGCATGCTGTTTCCACCATGGTGAGACTGTGGCCATCTGCAAGCCAGGAGGAGGGCTTTTCCTAGGAACCCAGTCTGTAGGCACCTTGAGAATTTGTACTTGGAGAACTAGTGTTTTCGTTTCCACCAGGGATAAGGCTTATCTGCCTTCTTTTTTGAAGTTACCCTATGGCCCTCAAGGGGCTGTTAATTTGAATTTCATTCATTTGTGGAATAAAAAAACATGTGCAAAGTAGGCCCCAGTGAATGCCTGTTAAAGGGCAGGCATGCTATTTGATTCGTGTACAGCCTTACTCCTCTTACTGTTGTGGATTTAGGGTATGGCCAGTGGGAATTATTAATCATCGTTAGTCTATGTAACCAGCAATAATGCCTCGCCTTGCTCTTGCCTGCCTAACTGATCTGCCATTGAAAGGAAAACTGGTAGCCTAGACAGACTGCAGGGATGTAGGCTAAAATTCTGACTGGTTATTTTGGACTCGTGGGGTTACAGGTGACTATTTTCTTTACTTTTCTGCTTTTCAGATTTTTTAAAAAGATGTTACTTAAAAAACCAGAACAAAACAGTTGTTGGTGTTTTCTTCCATTCTTTTTTTGTGCAAAACTGTATCAGCAGTTTTGGCCACAGCACCATACACCTCCTTACATCTGTGCTACATCCATGGTAAAGCAGGTCTCTGTCTTTAAAAAGACTTGAAATTCCTATTTGTTGTAAATGTAGTTGTGGAGGAATGTAACCAGGCCTGGGTCCTGTGACCCAGAGCCAGAATGGGGCAGCTTCCTCCCAACAATAGGCAAGGACCCACTCCTTCCTGTCGGTACACTTTGTATGTTTTCATAAACACTGTTAAGTGTGATCTGAGAGGTGTTTCACTTCTATATCTAAATGTGTAAACATCTGTCAGATTGATATGTACCTAATTAAATATCTATAAATATAAATATATATATATAAATATACTATACTCACATGTGAGTTTTTTTTTTTTTTTTCTTGTTTTCAGTTGTTTCAGTGTTCAGTAGAACTCAAACCAGCAGTGAGATCTTAAATATCCCTTTAGCATCAACCTCCCCACATTCCCGGAAAATTAGAGGGACTCTCTTTCCTCTACTGATTCTATTGTTCAGCAGTTTCTCTCTTTCCACCCTGAGCTGTGTTGTCAAGGGCACCTGGAGTTCAAGCTTCCTTTCTCCTGGGGCAGGCTGCAGTTGGGCTGAATTTCACATGTTGTTTTCCAGTTTTGAGGCAGTTAGCCAGTTGTTTAAAGATGCCTGTAATTGCATAGACAGTAGCCACATTTAATCTTCAGATAAGTGGTGCATGACACACTTATTACTCAGGACAAATTAACCTCTTAAAAATTTATAACTTTTCTCTCACCCATAGGGATCAAATTTTCTGAAATTAAAAATAATAGACTGGCCAGTCTCGCAACTACAGACTTAACCAGTAATTGGTGTTTATAAATGGCTACCCTTTGTATATGAAATATACACGTAAGGAAAACACGGCTCACAACTTGAAAAACAATCTAAAAATCACATTTTTTTTTTTTTTAATGGCTAACTGTCCATTCCTAGAAGATGATTCTGCACAGGGAAGTATGTCTAAACAGATATTTTACTCTGTCATTTGCTCATTTTTATAGTAGCCATTTCAGGGCTTTTCTGTGCGGGAAACTCATAATTTACCAACCTGATTACGATTCTGCACAGGTCCATGCTGTAATATGTAGCCTAGAGTGCCAGCTTACACAGGTGACTATAGGTCTTTTGGGTTTGAATCCTTTTGGTAAATGGGTTGCTTGGGTTGTCTTGTCTTTTTATTTTTTTAAATGTGTTTTTTCCAATTTGTGCTCGGGTCTGTTGTTCTTTTCTTGATTAGTAAAGAAAAGGCAGCATTAAAGGGAGCTAAGCTGATGTGGGGAATGTTTAAACTATAATCCAAAGCCAAAAAGAACGGTAGCCGGGTGCAGAGGCCATACTGAATAATAAGAACACAAGTGGTGGTAGCGATGAAGAGATGGGACAGGTTGTGTATACACCACCTGTGTGGACAGGTGGCCAGGGGACTGTTGAGGATAGTCTGGTCAGCTGTGCTACACAGGGACCACTGTTCCCCTTGGTCTGGAAACTAGACTCATGGACCCTAAATATGTTAGCTTTCTTAGCCAACTACATTAGTCAACAAAACTTAACATGTTTTTTAAAAAAATTTAAACATTTTAAAACAAGAACTGTCGTCAGGTTAGATTTCCTCTAGCTTACATATGTGTATTTGATTTTTAAAATCTTGGCCATAGGACTTCCCACTTCTTCTTGTCAAATTTCAGCTTTCTCATCCTGGTGTGTGTTGTTCAGCCCATCAGGATGATTTTGAATTCTCACGGGTCATCTGTCAAGTCAGCCACCCCTCTGGGCTGAGTGCTGTTCTTCAATCCATTCTGCTCACTAGTCATCCAAGTTCTTTGAGTCCTTTTCTGCCGCTGCTCTGTTCAGCCTCCCCAGTCATTCTCCTCTTAGTAACCAGGGGCGTGTCAGCCTTTGCAGGCAGCTAGAGGGCAGAGGGGAGGAAGCTAATCATACTCGTGACCTCGACCTCATTAACATTGTGCTGGCGGAGAGCAAGCCAGCATTCCATAGTATTGTTTGACTTTGGATCGTCTCTACTGATTTGTGGTCGTGGGGTCCATATACCTGCCCTCTCAGGGAGCCTGATAGGTAGAGGAGCTGGAGGAGAATGTAAGAGACGGTCAGTACTTACCACCTCCTTTTAACTCCCTAAGGTGGGGCTTTGAATTGTCAGCTGTCACTGGGCCCCGCTGATGGTGATTTGGCTGCAAGACAAAGCAAGTCTGAGAAGACTTGTGTAAGGATTGTGAGGGAAGAAGACCTCTTAGAGTGTGGAGTTGCAGTGGGTGAGCTGGTCAGCTGGTGGCTGTACTGGTGGGGTGAGAGTCTCCCCGTGGTGGCACTCTCCGTGCCTTAAAGCAGGGCTTCTCATGCTTAAAGGTGCACAAGAATGATCTGGAATCTTGTGAAATGGCAGATTCTGATGAAGCAGGCCTGGGCTTCTGCATTGCTGATAGGCTCCCTGTGAGGCTGGTGCCGCTGGTCCTGTGGAACAAGGCCTCACATAGACTGGGACACGACTGAGGCTACGGATTAGTCAGCCCGAGACTCAGACCTGTAAAGGCTGACACCAGGAGGGCACCTGTAGGGTCTGGTTTAGAGTTTGTTGCCTGCTCCTTGGGGCTGTCTTTATTGGGATAACCCTGAGGGCTCTCAACCCTGTCACTGCCATTCGGGCCTGTAACAGCCCCAAGGAGCAGCTGTGCAGCGGGGATTCCATTCCATCCTTAGGGCAGGGAGGGAGGTCACGGGAGGTCTTCCAGGTGGAATATGGTTAAGCTAAAGGGAGGAGAGGTTTTGTTTTTGCTACATTTTAATCAAATTGACTTCCTCATTACCTGATGATTATATTCCATAATTTTAACTACTTAAAGAAGGCTCTGACTTCCTCCAGTTAAGCCTGCCTTTTCACACATAGCCTATCACTTTGAAGTTATGTAACTACAATGTTTTAAAAAGTTACATATTGTTTCCTTTGGAACGTTGTTTCTGAAACTTGCCTGACCCTCTGCTGGGTGCTGGTTAGACCTATGTGTTCTCAGACCCTGCCCTGGAGTTTTGACTTCATAGGTTTGGTGTGGGTCCTGGGAATCTGAATTTTTTAAACAAAGTGTCTAGATGGTTTTTATAATTGGACACGTTCTGGAAACACCATTTTCGAGAAACATCAATTTAGAAACCTGTCCATCTGAGCCTGTGTTATCAGCCATGTCTGAGGGGCACTCTTACCTGTTCTTTTCTTGGCCTCTTAGATACTTGGTTGTGAAGGGCTGGCTTTTGTTCCATTGGACCCACTTCAATTTTTATCTTGACTCATGTTTTCATTCTTACAGTAAGGCTCTTTTTTTTTATCTTGGATGTGACCACATCAGAGTCCCTTGTCAACAGTGTAAGAGTCAGTTCTGAAGCCATTATTTTTAGGAAGGTTTTACAGACACTGATTATTAAGTGCTTTGGGGCATTCTTGGAGATACTGGGCTGTATGCTTTGGGCCTCTGCAGAGAAAGGAATGTCTTGAGGCCTACTTCTCCCACTCTCTCCCCTGCTTGGGTTCAGACACTGGAGATAATATTAGCGTGTCCCCTTCCTAAGTAAGCGCTGACCAGAAATGGATGGAGAAGGGATCCTCATCCTCCAGAGACAGCTTGGTTCTGACCCAGCTGAACTGACAGATGGAGGAGATGGACTTTGCATGTCATTATATCAACATTAACCTCCATTTTTACAAATGCAGGATCCATCTCACCTCCATTCTAGGAGGTGGAGGTGTTTTCATAAGCTGACATGAAACAAATGAAGTGGGAAGTGGTCAGTGTGATGGGATTTGAGGAGTATGGAAGGGTCTCTGTAGCGAAAAGCTGGAATTCACTTATTGTTGTGCCTAAAATTTTAACCATTAGAGGAATTTGGGTGAAATGGTCCTCTTTAAATCTCTTATTCAACATGTAAGCATCCATAGAACAGGTACTACATTAGTTACTTAGGACTTAACAGGAAGAATTTCATAAAATGCCAGCAAAGATCAGGGTATGAAGAGAGTGGACTTTGATGGGTGAAGTGTGGCGCTGTGAAGGCAGGGCTGGGGCAGGGCCACCGAGGATAGCTCAGGTGTCTGGAGGAGCCCAGGATACCTGGAGGTGGGGGGCACTAGGCAGAACTAATTCTCATTCACTGTGTGTGTGTGTGTGTGTGTGTGTGTGTGTGCGTGCGTGCGCGCGCGCGCGCACGCACACACACACACACACACACACACTATGTAATAGGGGTTTTAATATCTTTGATGATGCATCTGGCATACTTCTTTCTATCTAGTGTGGCCATTTCACATATACCTGACCAGTTGTAATGAAAAACCAGGTGATCTAGATATGAAAGTTAAGATTAAACACCATAATTGTGCTTGGGATTATGTTGCTTTTTTAAGTTTTATTTTACTTTTAGTCTATTTAATTTTGAGAGAGAAGCTCAGGAAATGATCCCCAGTATCTGTACCTGCTTATCAGGAGAACTTGGCCAGCAGCAGAAACCTTTCCTTCTCCACTAAGGGCCTTTTCCCAGTCAGTTTTGAGGAGGGCTTGACTCTTCTGAGACCTCATGCCACCTAGAAAGTGCTTTAGGGCATGACTTCTCTCTCGTAGCTGCAAAATATATTTACATTTTAAACAATTTCTCAGCTCTTGGCTGGCTGAAAGAAACTCTGAACTTGGCCATTCAGGTGCCCAGCTGAAGCTTGTCTGAGTGGTCTAGGGTGTTTTTAGAATAGCGTGGAGATGGTGGGGAGAGTCTTTTTGCTACTGCTTGACCAACAGAAGTTACACACAAGTACATCCCAGGAACCAGGACTCTGGGAACTTTTACAAACTGACCCACTCCAGAAAGAAACTTGACCCTTCATGAAACCACGGGAGCTTTCTGGATGGCTTCATTGTTTCTTTTCTGGAGTGGTCAGATTCTGTATATGGGTGGGAGGAGAAACATTGTCCCTGTTCCTGAAGCTGGAGTTTCCTTTGTCTATTCTGAAATAAAGGAGGGCCACAGAAAAGGATGGGGCATTTCTTAGGGAAATGAAGTTCTCCCGAAGTACTACATCCCCACCCCAGAGGTGGGCCCGTGTACTCTTCCCCATGGTCCACAGGGCTAGCATCATTTCTAAGTATCGATAAAAACAGCATTATGTGGACTTCCCTGGTGGTCCAGTGGTTAAGACTCCACACTTCCACTGCAGTGGGCACGGTTTCGATCCCTGGTCGGGGAGCTAAGATCCTGCATGCCTCACAGTGCGGCCAAAAAACCCAAAAAACAAAACCCAAAAAAAGCTTTGTGTATTTCCTTTTAAGCATAAATGGACGTCACAGTCCCTGTAGAGTGTGAGGCCTTGAGCATAGAGGTGCTGTTGGGGTAATCAGACCGGGCTATCTCTGTACCCCGTACTCTGCTCACCGCCACCCCCTGTGCTGGCAGTGCCCCCACTTAGTGCTTGCTGCCTTTAGGGAACATCAGAATCACCTGGAGGCTGGTTAAAACACACACTGGCTGGACCCCACTCAGGAGATCCTGAGTCACTAGGTCTGGGGTGGGCCGAGAATTCGCATTTCCAACACGTTCCCAGGTGATACTGATGCCGCTGGTCTGGGGAGCACAGGTTGCGAAGCACTGTGACACCAGGCACTTCTCCACCTTCTGGAGGCTGTGTTGGGACAGGCAGACTCTGCTCCTGATGGCGTGTCTGCCTGGGTGGAATCGCTTAATGCTGGAGGAAACTGTAGTTCAAAAGCTGTGGTTCACTGGAGGGAGCCCTAGCCCTGTCTTCTTACCCTGGGGCTTTCTCTCCTGGTCGTTCCCACAGAAGACCAGGGATGTGGCATTTGAGGTAGCTGAGGGGGGCATTCCTTGCCTCCTTGCAATCCCTTCTCTCTGATGTTGCAGAAAGCTTTCTGGACCATGCCACTCTCCTACAGGAGACCCTTCATGGGCTTGCCATTGGCCTTAAGAGAAAGTCCAAACTCTCCTAAAATGACTGCCAGTCTCCCTCTCCACCTCTGAAATACTCCTTTTTCTTGTGAACTCACTATGTTCTTCTTGCTTCCTGGGCACCCATTTTGCTGTTTCCTCTGCCTGGTATGCTCGTAGTCTGGCCACCTCTTGCTTATCAGACCTCAGCTTAGCCATCACCTGCTCTGGGAAGCTCCCTTTAACCTCTCTGGGGTCAGCTGGTGCCTCTGCAAAGGCTCCATGTCACCTTGTATTTTCCTCACTTTAGCTTCTGTCAACTGCGTCAAGGTCATGATTACCACCCATTTACTTCTCTGTCTTTGTGGACTGTCGGCTCCCTGAGGGCGGGGAACCCATGACATGGTCATTCACATGACTCCAGGCTTGGCATGGTGCCCGGCATATCGAAGGCCTTCTTGATCATTCTGTGAGATAGCTATGGCGGGGAGGAAACCAAGACACAGGTAGGTTAAGTGCCTGGCTTACCATTACCCTCCGAGTTAAACACCAGGATTCTCACCCACTTCTCTGATGCAACCCCTTGGCCAAGTGATGCTGGCCAGGTTTTCTGCTTTGAGACCAAGGAGCCTTAGGCAGGGTCTGCAGGTCTCTACTGGGACTGTTAAAAGACTGGCTATTCCAAGTTAACAGAAATGGCCCTCTTCTGTTGTTTTTCAGGTAAACTGGGAAGCAGACTCTTGAGTTCACAGCTGGCCTGTGGTTTTTGCATCTCATCAAGGAGCTCCTCCTCGTAAAGGTAAGGGGTTGCTTCCTGGATCTGCTCATGTTCAGGCTGGTTGTGGGATAACTCCAGCCATGCGATGTACTATGATAACCACCCCAAGTTCTCATGCATTAAAAAGAAAATCCTGGGCTTCTCTGGTGGTGCAGTGGTTGAGAGTCCGTCTGCTGATGCAGGGCACACGGGTTCGTGCCCCGGTCCGGGAAGATCCCACATGCTGCGGAGTGGCTGGACCCGTGAGCCATGGCCGCTGAGCCTTGCGCGTCCAGAGCCTGTGCTCTGCAATGGGAGAGGCCACAACAGTGAGAGGCCTGCGTGCTGCAAAAAAAAAAAAAAAAAAAAGAAAATCCTTAAATATAGGGTGGCAGCTTCTCTAAGAAAGGTGTAAAGGGACTTCCCTGGTGGTCCAGTGGGTAAGTCTCTGCGCTCCCAATGCAGGGGGCCCGGGTTCGATCCCTGGTCAGGGTAATTAGATCCCACATGTGTGCTGCAACTAAGAAGTCAGCATGCTGCAGCTAAAGAAGTCTGTTTGCTGCAACTAAAAGATCCTGCATGCTGCAACTAAAAAAAAAAAAAAAGATCCCACGTGCCGCAACTAAGACCTGGCGCAGCCAAAAAAAAAAAAAAATTAAAAAAAAAAGAAAGGTGTAGGGCTTCCCTGGTGGCACAGTGGTTGAGAATCCGCCTGCCGATGCAGGGGACACGGGTTTGTGCCCGGGTCCGGGAAGATCCCACATGCCG
>NC_041221.1:79631513-79637437 GCF_002837175.3 Physeter macrocephalus | reverse complement strand
GCTGGGCCCGTGAGCCATGGCCGCTGAGCCTGTGCGTCCGGAGCCTGTGCTCCGCAACGGGAGAGGCCACAACCGTGAGAGGCCCGCATACCGGAAAAAAAAAAAAAAAAAAAAAAGAAAGGTGTAAAGTGGTCACCTGCCCCATTGAGTTATCGGCTGAAGATGTTTATTGACCTGCCTGGCTTTCTCCTGGATGTTGCTGCCTGTCTCAGTGCCCAACGCTTTTTCCTTTTTTCTGGGCACCCTTCACCTCTCCATTTGAGTTGGTGCTTTAGAATACCTTTTCCTCATTTAAGACTCAGCCAACATTTCACTTGTTATTTACAAACTGTCTGAAAGAGAGGGTGTTCGGAGCATAGCCTTTTCCCAGCTTTCCAGCGGAACGAATCGCTGCCCCTCTGCTCACACAGCACACTGCACGTGCCCGTGGTGAGCTTTACTTACTTGTTTGTACACGTCTTTTCCCCTAGTGTGTGAGTTCTTTTTGTTACCATCTCCTATCTCGCATGGTTTCTGGCATGGAACAGACTTTCAGTAAATGAGTGAATGTTTATCTGAGGAGAAAAAAAAAAAAAAAGCCCTAGTAAACTAAACTGAGGCACAACTACAAAAAAATGATAATGTATTCCTAAGCCAATGAACTGATGTGTAGAGTGCCTTTTTGGATTAATGACACGGCTGTTTGCTTACATTACCACGGGTAATTGAGAATGTGCCATAATATGTTAAGTCGGCAGGAGTTTAGATTCTTACCCCTATTGAAAATGATGAGAAGTCAGGAGTTTTTGTGTCATTGTCAGTAAGGTGCTAACTGACAGCCTGGGACCCTGAGCCACCAGCCCCCTTGGCTGCCCCGGGAGAGACATCTGTCTGCCAGCCCCTGGGAGTCTTGGGCAGCCCCAGGATTGAACGTGTAACCAAATGTATGGCAGTAAGGGAGCAAACAATTGACCTGACCAGTTTATAACACAGAGGAATTTTTATTTCTAAAACACAGTTTAGGTTTCAATAATTTTAATAAAAAGCTTTTAAATCATGCATTTCCATTTCCCCTGTAGTCTTAGTATGCTGGGATCTTTGAGAGACACACTGATTGGCTTGATGCCATTTTGCTTCATCCTGTGGGTTGGGAGTAGCAACCCCCAGGGCAGTGGTTCATCTGAATCTGGAGCCATAATGGGGCCTGGGTCCTTTTAGGAACTGGCAGGTGGCTGAGTTCCCAGAAGCCAGGGTGGAGATGGGGCGGGAGGGACTTCAATCTGATTAAAGACCACATTCACACAGGAGAATGCGGTCTTGAGTGTTCGTTCCTGCCTTTTTTTTTTTTTTTTTAAATAATTTATTTTTGGCTGCGTTGGGTCTTCATTTCGGTGCACAGGCTTCTCATTGCTGTGGCTTCCCTTGTCGCAGAGCACGGGCTCTAGGCGCGCAGGCTCAGTAGTTGTGGCACACGAGCTTAGTTGCTCAGTGGCATGTGGGATCTTCCCGGACCAGGGATCAAACCCGTGTCCCCTGCATTGGCAGGCGGATTCTTCACCACTGAGCCACCAGGGAAACCCCCATTTCTGCCTTCTTATCCTGCCTCTACATGAACAAAACTCATTGTTCACCCTTTCCATTTGCTTTGTTTGGGTGTGTGGAGCACGAAAGCAAAGAGAAAGAAGTTGTTTTCTGGTTTCTGGGTGTGCTTTCCACAACCTAGTAGACGTCCTAGCCAACTAGTCTCACATTGAAAAAAAGCGGTCACATCTCCATGGTTTCTTCTGCTTGGTGCTGAGCCCTAGCCAGAGAGCTGCCTGAAGGAGAAGTTAGTGAAAGGCAAAGCAGTAGAGGAAATTTGACTCTCACCTGACCCTGTTCATCTTAAAGTTTCCTAGGGCTTGGGTAGAGGGAGGGTTTCAGCTTTGCCCAGGGATTTCTAGTCTCCATGGACTCCATTTTGTCTATCATACTTGAAAAATAAACGAAGAAAATTACAGTTTAAAAGCCCAGATGTTTATATATGAGTAACTTTTTAGTAGGTTATGGAATTTGAGATATTACCAACTGTTTTCTGTTGTACCATGCCTGCAGAAGTTGAGTGCAAGGTGTTGAGTATGTCTGGTCTTCATGCCACCAAACACATGGGGAATACTTCCCAACTGATAATAATTGGCCGCTCAGTGAGCTCCTAGGAGATCTCTGATTCTCAGAGTGTCTCCTGTTTTATGATAACAATTCTAATCTGGTTAGAAAAAAAAAATGAGGCAGGTTAAGTCATCAAATTGCTGAGCTGGTCCCCCTCCACCCAGGGCATCTCACACATCATTGTGCGTTTGGGCACACTTCACAGAGCTCTCTCATTGAATCTTGACAACCCAGCGTCATCCTAATTAGAAAGTCCAAGAAGTGATCTAGTTCCTGAATTTCCTTAGAGCTTCTGAACTTTGTTTTGGATTTCTAATGTGGTGTTCTTCTTTCATTCAATTAAATGTTTACTGTTTCTAAAGAACAGTTTTACTAAGAACTGCTAGTGCCCCAGCAGCAGTAAAATTGTGTTATCAGGGTGCGTGAGCATGTGTGTGTCTGTGTGTGTGCGTTTGATATAGCCATTTTGGAGCCTCGGCCTTGATCCAAAGACACTGTCCAGCATGGGCTCCTTGTATCCAGGGCAGACATTTGGGAGCAATCAGAGCAAAGGCAACTAGCAGACACGGCAACTGGTCTGCTGGTCCCGGACTCCAGTGTCGTTAGCACGCTGGTCTCTGACCAGCCAGTTCCTTTATTGCTGAAATGAGTGGGAACTCAGCTGTTGACAGATACACACACAAAATGGCACGTCCCCCCTTAGGTGTATGGTTTTTCCGGGTGAAGCCTTTATCTTCAGCTTCAGGTGAGCCTTTATCTTATCTTTCTCTTAAAGAAGAAGCAAAATCTCCAAAATCGGTTTCCAAGTTTCATTGTAAAGCTGCACCCAGGTATTGACATCTCTGGGGAAGAGTTTGCTTTTTTCTACTTCCAGAACACAGTTGATGCATAATTTGGGAACCACTTTCTACTTTGATCACGTCACTTGTCAGCTGTGATTTGATGGCTGGTTTGTCTTATCTACTATGGGAGTTTTGATATTGATGTGAAAGAAAAACTTAGAAGTACTTGTTTCCAGGGAACGTTGGTTTTAAATGGAATATCTTAGGCTTTTGCTTTACAAAAGGACTGTAGGTGTTGTGGGTTTTTTTTTTTTTTTTGTATTTATTTTTGGCTGCATTGGGTCTTCGTTGCTGTGCACGAGCTTTTTCTAGTTGCAGAGAGCGGGGGCTACTCTTCGTTGCGGCATGCGGGCTTCTCATTGCAGTGGCTTCTCTTGTTGCAGAGCACGGGCTCTTGGCACACGAGCTTCAGTAGTTGTGGCACGTGGGCTTCAGTAGTTGTGGCACACAGGCTTCAGTAGTTGTGGCTCGCGGGCTCTAGAGCGCAGGCTCAGTAGTTGTGGCGCATGGGCTTAGTTGCTCCGCGGCATGTGGGATCTTCCCAGACCAGGGCTCGAACCCGTGTCCCCTGCCTTGGCAGGCGGGTTCTTAACCACTGCACCACCAGGGATGCCCCCTGTAGGTGTTGTTTTGATCACTCTCATGTCCTCTTTCAGTTACGAAATGACTATTTTCTGTTTCTTAAGAGTCTTTTTACAATTATTATGGATCTGAGTTGGAAGGAGGCCTTTAGATAACTAGGTAATAAAAGTAACTTTTTCAAATAGGCAAAAGAGTGAAAAAAATGTTCTCTTCCATCTCTTAATGAGAAAGAGTAAATTCCCTGCATTTTAAATGCTTCCTTTTCTCTATAGAGCATTTCTTAGAAGGAGCGGTTTCTGAGGCTTTCGGAATTCTCTTCTCTCAGGTTCCTCCTTCAAAGCTAGAGAGAGCCTTCGTTGGCTCCCTTTAGACTGATGCCACGGATGCTTATCTTTCCTCTCCTTTATTTCCTGGTGGGCAAGCCCTGCTGCTCACCTCGCCTTTGTTTTATGTGCCTGCCTGGGGTTGCTGCAGAGAAGTGCTTCTACCCTTTATGGCTACAATCTGAAAAAGAAAACAAATAGCTGAAGCTCCATCAAGTCCCAGCAGGCTGGGGAAGATAGTTCTCATCCTCCTTGTTCCTGGGTTCAAAGTGCACCTTGCGTTTTACAGGGGTGATCAGCCCTCCCAGGTGCTGGTTTGAGTGGGCCTGCGTTTGAGCCTGGTGGACAATTAACCACGCTGACCTCTTCCTCTTGCCTCTGCCTTTCTGGCTGAGTTGACATTACTGCTCTGAGTGGGAAGCAGCTGCTGCTCCTTTGAGCGGAGCACCAGGCAGGGGTGGGGGGACATTTGATCCTGTTCAAAGGGGATGTCTCTGAAGCATGAAGATTGAACTGATAGTGACCCCACCAGAGGGGGGAAGCAGAAGCGCCCTCTGGAGAGTCAGCCAGGAGGAAGCCATCAATTACTAATCCCGTTGGCCTGTGGGGTCTTCAGGGTCTCATATCCATTTAAAAGAGAGAGAATTAGGGTTGAAGGTAATAAAATAGGCCTTAAATTAGAGGAGCAGGGGGTCATTCTTATCAAATTTTGTGGTTGTTACGGAGGAATAAAAGGCAGAGGAGATAATTTCATTAGCCCCTTTAAGATCTGTATCACAGGGCAATGGCATTTGGGGATGGAGCAGAGCCTCACAGGGGCTGCCCAGTTGCCTCCTGGTAAACCTAGAGCCCGATTTCAATAGCACTGGGGAGGGCTTGGGAGGCCCAGTGCTCATTTAGGGCACTGTGGTCAGGAAAAGAGTTTCTCCTGCTGCAAATGAGTTAGCGACTTCAAACCAGCTGATACAGGTCTTGGTGGACCACTTGGCCTGTTCCTCAGGAACATGGCATTCACACTGAAAATACATCCGGCGGACAAGAGAGCTCGTTCAGAGCTGGGACGGTGTCTTTACCTCTGAGGAAGGCTTGCCAGTCATCTGTTGTCGAGGTCACTGCTTCAGAGCATGATGGCCCCGGAATTCCGGTGAGCGAGCTGAGCAAGTGTTCAGGTGCCGGGGAGTGAGAAGAACGGTGAGGCTGTGCCTTCTGTTTGATGAGCCCTGTTCTGTTCATGGTGTACTTGCACTTCTGCTGCTTCATAAAGACCCTGCTGGGTAGGCAGGTATTTCTGTCCATGTTTAGGGAGCCAGGCAGAGAGAGGTTATGTGACTTGCCCTCTCTAGGTAGGGAAGTGGAGGATCTGGGATTCTATCCCTGGACTTCTGACTTTCAAATTCAGCCCTCTGTGATGGTAATGAGAAGAAACCAAGGAAAGAGGAAGAGGGGTGAATGATAGTCCTCCAAGGGAGGGGAGAGAAAAGTTTGATGATCAGTAGATACTTCTCTATACCAGCCACCAGCTGGCACCATTCCCCAAGGCGGCCTGGTTTCTTTCTGAGGGTGAGCAGTGATCCAGGTGGGCAGGGCAAGGGAGGTGGGAGTTGAGGGGGGGTGGTTGGAGAGAGGGCACCATGGGAAGGGCTCTTTGTATGTATGAAACAGTCCTGAGTAAAGTCTTGAGTAACGTCTGGAGAGCCTGTGTCTGTGATCAGAAAGGCCAAGCCATCAGCTGTCTGCATCACTGCTTCTGGGTGGTTTATTTCCAGGGCCCAGCCTTTTCCATGTTCATCTTCATTTCCACTCTTACTATCTCATATCTGCTTGCTTTCCAGTCTCCAGCTTCTCCCTCTCTGCTGTAGACATTTCCGCTTAATATTTGTGAACTTAGGGGCTTCCCTGGTGGCGCAGTGGTTGCGTGTCCGCCTGCCGATGCAGGGGAACCGGGTTCGCGCCCTGGTATGGGAAGATCCCACATGCCGCGGAGCGGCTGGGCCCGTGAGCCATGGCCGCTGAGCCTGTGCGTCCGGAGCCTGTGCTCCGCAACGGGAGA
>NC_041221.1:79624360-79631309 GCF_002837175.3 Physeter macrocephalus | reverse complement strand
CACATGCCATGGAGTGCGTGGGCCCGTGAGCCATGGCCGCTGAGCCTGCGCGTCCGGAGCCTGTGCTCCGCAACGGGAGAGACCACAACAGTGAGGGCCCCACGTCCCAAAAAAAAAAAAAAAAAAAAAAAAAAAAAAAAATATTTGTGAACTTAGCTGTGAATAAAAAGAAAACTTCTATTAAGATGTGCTAATAAAAACCTTAACCACTAGTAAGTACATTTAATCATAGCTTCAGTTTGTATAGTTCTTATAAAGTTCTATCCCCGCATTGGTTCAGGAGCCGATATTTCCTCGTACAAGTTGATGATGGAGACCATAGATGCCTCCCTTTTGGATGGGTGTGGTGCTCTTGGGAACTCTAGCCAGTGTTTTCCTGAAATGTTGTCTGAGGGGAATTTTGGGGGTTGGAGGAAGATTTTCAGTTGTTTCACTGGTGCTTCTCCATATCCTGTACAAACATCTTTGCCCTTACAGTCCTCAGAGGCCCTCTTACTTTGGCCATGTACTGTTCTTTTCCTTCATTACTGTGGCTAATCAGCAGTTGGCTGGACTTCAGTGACTCTTAAAAGCCTTTCTTTCTGGCTGTGTCCAGGCAGTTGAAGTGCAGTGTCAGAAATGATGTGAGTTGATGAAGAAGAAATAAACAAACCCAGGCAACATGTGAGGAAGCCTTGGCAGCCCTGCTCCTGTTTTTCTGTAGTTTTGATCTCAAGGAACCAGATTGCCTCTGTGTAGAAGGAACAAGGCCGCGAGGGTCCCTGTGCCGGGAGCCTGAGCTGTGCCTGCCTGTGGGCCTTCTGTGTTAGGGCTACACTTAGTCTCCTAAACTCTGGGATGAAAATGAGTCGTTTATGTTCAGCAGAGTGCAGAGAAGTCACACGTCTGCAACCTGAGCTATATGAATATGGAGTAAAAATAGCATCTGTTCAGGGAAGCAGAACATTCCAGAATGCTTCAGTCCCCTCTTGGCACCAAGGCCAAGAGTGGAGAATAGGAGAGCTGGGAGGGACTTGAAAGAGCTTCTTATCCAAGCCTTTTAATTTCAGTCCAAGACACTGAATGACTTGGCCTAGGCTCTGCCCAAGCTCTGTCTTGTTTGGACAGCTTCATACATTTGGTCCCTGGCATGTTTTATAATAGGTGCTTCATGTGCACTTGTTAGGCCGGTGAATGATATACATGAAGCTATGACTTCGGGCTCCCAGTCTAGTGCTCTTTGAGATACTTTTATAGGCTGAAAAGTCTGTAAGAAGTGGTGTCAAGTAGCTTGTACATAGTTGAGGCTTTCTTGAGATTACAGGTAGGTTAGAAAATTGAGACGCAGCAAGATTAAACTGATGCCTTAAAGTTGGTGGTGCAGTTGACGGCAAGACAGGCTTTCTCAGGCTTGGGGGTGGCTGGGAGGCAGGATGCCACGTGGTAGCCTGGGTGAGGGGTGCCTTGTGGAGTTGGGCGGAGCCTGTGCCTGGCGGAGGTGGTGGTCCCAATCAGTCTGGAGGAACCAGGACAACTGTGGAGGTTGGGCTTGAAGTTGCCCCTCTACCCAAGAACAGTGTCTGACAGCCAGAGCCCACCCTCCTTTTGTGGTTCAGTGCTTCCTTTTCAGAGGGACATGCTACTTGGAGCTTATCAGACTTGCAGTCTGTTGGTGGACATGTGTGTGTGTGTATACATGGTGCTCTGGGTATGAGTGGAAGGCCCGGGTATGTTTGAGCACTGTAGCCAGAGCAGGAGGACTCAGTCCTCCACACTGATAGATGCCACTGACCAGTAAATCAGGCTCTCCACCACTCCCAGCCTCATTTTGAAAATTGCAGCCCTTCTGTCAGTGGCCCCAGCCAAGTAAATAAACCAAGTGGTGCAGTGTCACATGCCTAGAGACCCACAGTGGTGGCAAGCACGCAGCTGCTTTCAGGCTGGTAACTCAAAGCATTGTGGTTCATTTATCTCCCTTATTTAACCTCCCAGTTAACTCACAAAAAGATTTACCATTGCAAGCGAGTTTTAAACTTTAGAGTAGTTATAGGAGATTAATTCAAGATGAAAAGTTGCCAAAGAGAATCTGGAAGGTCAAGATATTCTGTTTGAATTCACAATCACTGAAGAGATGTCATTGTTTACTGCTTGGTTGGTTTCATCCACCCACTCTGGCCCAGCCTCCTAGCCTGGCTGAGCATTTTGCATCTTTTTAAATTGACCTCTAGGCTTCACCACGTGGCCTTGATGTCCAGGGGTGAGTGTCCTTCCTCTGGAACCCTTGGCACCTGACCACTTTCAGGTGGACTTTCTGTGCTGCCTCAGAGGGAGAGAGCACAGTTCCTTCTGGAAACCTGTTCCAGCCAACAAGTCCCTTCACAGGTTCACCAGACCTCTGCTGATGCTGGCTTTGCATGACATCTCCTTGCTTCTCTTCAGGAAATAGGCAGCAGACATCCAGTCTCCTGGTGGGTCTAACCCTGATTGATACCTACAGGAAGGTACCACTAGGTTATCGGCTTCTACTCTGTGTTATAGATCACAGGGCTTATTGATCTAAAGCTGGCAGGCATTCTGCAGGCCAGAGGTGGGCCTGACCAGGTCTCCATAGCAGCAAGAAGAATGATGACTGTTGGATGAGTTATTAGATCTTGAATAAAAAGAACAAACTTAGTCTTGCACAGTGGCATTAATCATTACTTTGTTTTTTAGTGAAAGTCAGTCCTGGGGAAGTGATTTTGTGATAGTGCCGGCATGGTCTGGTGTTTGAACTTCTCATGGGGGCTGTTCCTTGGCACTAATATGGTTCTTTGTGATCCTATGCTGTTCAGTGCTAGCATAGTGCTTTGGAAGTGAACAGTAAATATTGTACTCAAACCCAAAACATTTTATATGAAAAACCATACAAATTAGAAACAAATTCAATTTTTAAGAATACATATATGTTGATAAAAACAGTGTTTGGAGCATCTGGTTTCTTGAATTCATTAACGTGGGGAAAACTTGATTATTCTCTTTAGATTTCTTGAAAGTACAAAGAAAATTGAGGTGGGAGAGCCTGACTTCCCAGCTATGAGCCCTGAGCTTTTATTAAGGGTGATTTAGAAAGCAAACCTTTTAGTGGAAAAGTGTTTTGATACTGCCTGTTGGTGAAGGCATACTTTTTGTTTATTTATTTACTCATTTTATTGCATGTGATAATCGTTTCAATTCAGTAGTTCTCTTTCTCTCTCTTTTTTTTCTTTTTAAGCAATCTATGGGGATTTGTAACCACAATGGCAAAAAAAAAAAAAAAAGGCTCATGGAGGTTTATAAAGTAGTGTTCATGTTTACAAAATTAAATGCTGAAATGTGATGGAATTCTCTATTCATAGGGTTCCAGCGTGCTTATAAAAGTTTAATAAGTTAGAAGATTGATTCACCTTGATGATTTTCTTATTGTAAAGTGAAATCATAGTATATGTACATTCATTAGTCACTCCCCAAATAAGGTATAAATCATGTAGGTACAGTTTTATAGGGAGTAGGAGAGTAAGAATCAAAGTTTGTAGTTATTTTGCAAGCATCTTGCTCCTGTTTTTGTAACACAAATCAGAGAAGTCTTTCATGTGCCCATCTGTTTTTCTTCCATTTATACCTTCTGTATTTTCTGTAGGTGATTTCCTCTCTTGTCGTGCTCTTTCCCCAGAACCAGTATTAAATCTCAGATCATCACCCCAGTTTCATCACCCTCTGTTTGTAAGGACTCAACCGTAGGGTCTTCATGAGAGGACCAAGTTCTTCCTCCAGTCAGGCCAGGTCCCAAGGATGTCTTGGTCTGTGTCTCTGGGTCCTTTCTGGATCCCAGTTGTACCTAACAAGCAGCCCAGCTCACCTTGAATCTGAAGAGTATGCATTTTCTATAGCCTAAACTTGTTAATGATTAAACACACAGGATTGGATGTTGTTTGGTGAGTATGCAGCCTGTTTAAGTATATATTTTACCAGTTAACAAACACTAGAGAGCTATATATCAGGCTCTTTGGAGGAGAGAGTGTTTGGGAGACAGACCTTCTCAGCCCCATGTTGTCACAGTGGGGAGTGGGCTCTGTGTTTGGGTAGGATCTGGGATGGGGCAGAACCAGCCTTGAGTCAAGCAGGCCTAGGTTCCGGTCCCCACTCCCCACTCCTAGGATCCATGGCCCTAGGCAAGTTACCAATCTCTCTAGGCCTTGGTTTCCTTATCCGTGAAATGGAGAGAATTGTTATAATAATAGAGGCAACCTCTGTAAGGCATATCTGGAACACAGTAAGTGGTGGTTATCACCACTGTTAAAATAGGAGCAAGTCAACTTTAAGTAATCCAAGAACTCTGAAAGTTTCTCCCGAATTGTTGGCCCCTCAAGCCGAGGTGCTCAAAGCGGTTTTTGTAGCTGACGTTCTCAGGCATGTGGTGTGTTTAATGCAGGTGCCGCCCTTTCCATATTGAAGCTCACTGTGAGTTTCCTGGCAATCCTTGCCTTGCTTGCCCTTTCTTCAGCCGGCAGCTTCTGTAATCTGGCCTTTCCCAGGGCTTCCTTTGCCTTAAGGATCAAAGGAGTGTGTATTTTGACATGAGGTAAAATTAATAGTTGTCATTTAAAAGTTAGTCCTGTGGTCATATTTGTTAGCGGGTATGTGTTTCTCAGGAGTGAGGGCCACACTCCATGGTGATGTGTGGGATAGCTAAGGTTCTCCCTCCTGGGGCAAAAATCTTTGTTGGAAAGGGGGGTTCAAAACCCAAAAATTGTATAAAAAGTGTTTATGTTTATCCTGGGAGAATGGCAACACATCACGTGCTGTTAATGGGCCTGGCCCGCACTGCAGTTTGTGCCAACTCAGCGATGTAGTTTATTTCACTGAGGGAATTGTGGTTTTTTTGTGCCATGGCTGGGTGTCATTGAAACCTTATTTTAAGAGGAAAATAGCAATTAATGTTAGAAATAGGAAATAGCTTTACAAATTTGTGGTGGAAGAGACCCAATAAAAATGACTGTCAGAAGTTCCCCAAAGGTGAACATCAGAATTTATGAAAAGTGTTTTCTGCCTGGTAAGTTGACAGCTTTTGATTCGTAAGTATAAACCAAAGGATGAGTGCCATGAACAGAGCAGAGCATGTGTGAATGTTACTGTAGGGAAGAAAGTCAGTCCCTGGGCTGTTCAGGCAGTCATCTGTGTTGTCTTACAGACAGGTGGCAGAGGACCGGCTGTGTTTGGTCAGATTAGGCCATGTCTGTGTCAGTGTTGCTATTGTTCTCCTGCTGGGAGATGACAGATGGGAGAGGCTGTCCTGAAAGAGTGGCTGTTAATCTGTAACTCAGGGTTTGCTCGCACCCATGCATAAACATTTCAGCTCATTATTTTAAGAAACAAGAGACCACAGCATACAGCAGCCCTCAGTTCTGATTTGTTTAAAGTTCATTTTCTGGTTTGCTTGTCTGTAGTATTACTGATGTGACTGGGTCATCTAAATTAAAAGGGACTCTTAAAAATTAAGTTAAAGAATGATTTCATGATGAGAATTACGACTATCAGACTTTGAGGAGACCTCTTTTTTTAAAATGACATATTCCAGTGGAGCCATGGCATCTGTGCATTTGACTCATAGAAATTCAACTGTACATGCATGGTGCAAAAACAGAGGAGAGAGAAATAACAATGAAAATGATGGGGAACTGCTAACAGTCTGCTCAATTAGAGTGTGTGCTTTAGAGCAGGATTTCTCAACCTTGCCGCCATGGGCATTTTTGTGCTGAATCATTCTTGACTGTGGAGGCTGTCCTGTGTATTGTAGGATGTTAAGCAGCATCTCTTGTCTCTGCCGACTGGATGCCAGCAGAACTCGCCTCCCCCAGTTGTAAAGATCTGAACTTCTCCGGACACTGCCCTTTCTCCCCTGCGGGCTGGGGGCAGGAAACGGGGAGAAGCAAGATCATCTTGGCTGAGAACCACTGCCTTAGAGTGAGAGTGTTAGGTTCTTTTCACTCTGTTGTTACCTCAGGTGACCTGGGTTCCAGGTCCTCTCATACATCATCTTGCCTTACTGGGTATGATTGAGTTAAACGAAAATAAAAACTGAGGCCTAACAAGTGTAAATTGCAAAGGATAACTCAGAGAAAATGAATTTAAAAGCATTGGGGATTATGCCTCAAGCGAGAGCGGCCTCAGTGAAATCTCTCCTAGAAGTTTCTGAAGGCCAAAACCTTATAAAGAAAAGTGACTGGTCCAAGGGGGAAGGGGGGAGGGTGGCAGGAATTGGGACATTGGGATTGATTTATATACACTATTGATACTATGTATAAAATAGATAACTAATGAGAACCTACTGTATAGAACAGGGAACTCTACTCAATGCTCTGTGGTGACCTAAATGGGAAGGAAATCCAAAAAAGAGGGGATATATGTATACGTATAGCTGATTCATTTTGCTATACAGTAGAAATTAACACAACGTTGTAAAACAACTATACTCCAACAAAAATTAATGTAAAAAAAAAGAAAAGCGATTGGTGCTTTTACACAAATCCTTTCTTTGTCCGTTCAGAATTTCTTGGTAATAGTTGGGACTCATTGCCAATTTCTAAACCCCAAGTCTGTTTATTGAGTCTGGATAATACCACTGGGCTGTTTCCCTGCTGTTTTTGACCGGTTTTCTGAAAAGCAGTCACTGGTTCCTTTTTCTTAGGCTCAGCATCCCGAAACAGGCAATTCTGAATGGATATGTTCAAGGCTCGGTGCAAACTACCTTTGTCAGAGTCTTTGAATTATTTTTCATACAGTATGGCTGGGGAGGTTCTGGATTTTAAAAACAAGCTTTCTGGGCTTCCCTGGTGGCACAGTGGTTGAGAGTCTGCCTGCCGATGCAGGGGACACGGGTTCGTGCCCCGGTCCAGGAGGATCCCACATGCCACGGAGCGGCTGGGCCTGTGAGCCGTGGCTGCTGAGCCTGCGC
>NC_041221.1:79597333-79624246 GCF_002837175.3 Physeter macrocephalus | reverse complement strand
CGCAACGGGAGAGGCCACAACAGTGAGAGGCCCGCGTACTGCAAAAAACAAACAAACAAACAAAAAACCTTTCTTTCCTTGAATCTGGGTGGGCTTGTCACTCCTCTCACTAGTAGAGTGTGACAAAAAGTGTCAACATGTGACTTCCAAGGCTAGGTCATAAAAGGCCATGCAGTTTTGCCTTGATGGTGGGAGCACTGCTCTTCAAGTCCTGAGCCGTCATTTAAGAGGTCTGCCCTATGGTCATTGTGGCAGGTACTCCAGGGGACAGTTTCGGGTAAACTCAACCTTCCAGCCAGCCCCACTGACATGTGAATGAAGCCATCTTGGACCCTCCAGACTAGCCCATCCATCTACTACCTAATGACCCCTGCCATTGCTGCATGGAATAGAAGCATCACTCAGCTGCTTCTTGCCCAGATTCCTGGTACACAAAATGTGAGACACTATCAAAGTTGTTGTTTTAGATGACCCCTAATAAAATAAATCAACCACTTGGTCTAGTGTGTTATGAAACTTATTCTAGAACCTTCTTGAGAGGTGGTTTCTTGGTCTTCTAAAGAAATTTTGAAGGGTAATCATGACTGCACATGTTATGCCTCACTGCCGTCTGTGATGCTTCTCGGGCATTAAAAATATTTTAATTTTAACAAATATTGCTTAATAACCACTATTCAGCAAATAAAAGTGAAGTTGCTGTGGTTTAATCTGGAGATAAGGGTCAGAGCCCTTGCCTTCATCTGGTGCCTTATGCCACATTAATGCTCTCTTTGCCCAAGGCAACTCTTTGGAACCTCCCTGAAGCTGCACAGTTTGAAAGAGCTTTTCAGTTATTCTTACAAGATTAGATCAATTTGCCCTAAAGCCAGTACTGGGGTTGCATGCACTCTAAAAGGTATGTCTCCTGGAGGTGATCAGAATTCAAGTATAGGTTGTAAAAATGGAATCTTTGGGAGTCTGGCTGCGTGTCTGTGTGCTTGTGAGCAGCCAGAATGACTGTCCCTTAGGCTGACCCAGTTAGGGAGGGAAAACATACAATTATTTGTACTTACCTTTTTCTTACAAGAGAACTGATAGTGTCCTTGTAAATGTGAAGTTACTGGCACCTTTAAGAAGCCTGGAAATAACATAATGACCATCATAAGAAGAGACTTGTGATGCTTCAGATTTTAAGTGTGCATAATGAGTTCTCCCAGAAGCCAGGGTTTGCTTCCGGAAAGTCAGGATTAACAATTCACATGTAGGGATCATTTCTCCTAACTTAGGGCAGGTGGGTGGGGTGGGCTGCCCACATATAAACAAGTCCAGGTTGTTAGGGGTATATGGGCGTCCAGGATGTCACTGTTGATGCTGATGTCAGTGACGAGCATCATACTAGTCTCAGGGACTGTTAGCTGTTATCTGACAAGGAGAGTGGTAGTTACCTTCTGCAGAGCCAGGGAGGACTGCTGGTGAACGTCAGGCTGCCTTAGGGTGAGCTGGAAGGCTACCCACATTCTGAATTCCTTGTAGCATCCTTTCCTTTTCTCTCTGGGATGTGTCAGTTCACAGTCCAGGGATTAGGGGGGCTGAGCATCTGTTGGCATGGTGTTCTGAAATTTGGATATGACTACCTTGGAATTCTTGCCAGAATCCCTTTCTGGCTTTGTGATTTTTGTGTTAAATGTCCTCAGAAGCAATCCATAGTCAGAATGGCTACAAAGAAAACCTGAGAAAGGATGTTTGCATTTGCTAAGGGAATGGGAGAGTGGGGAAGAGAGGAATAGAGGGAAGAATGAAGGAGGAGAACAGGAGAGAGGAGGAATGGGTGAGGGGCTGGAGGACACAGTGTGACTGTTGATCCTGAGAGCATGAGTGCCACTGGCCCCTTCAGATCCCACATCCTGGCACCAGCTTTGCAAAGGTGAGCTCCCTCTGTGTCGTCATCTAGGGGAGTTACCTTTGGGTGGTCCTGCTGGCGTGTTGCCTCATCAGATGGCAGAGAAGAGAGGGCAGGCTGAGGAAGGAGTGTGGTTGTGTTTATTGCATTATCTATCATTATGGCCATCTTGGTTATTTGTATTTTTGGAGCCAAGTGAGCGGTTCCCTTTGTGTCAGAATAGAGGTTCTTATTAATTGTAGTACCAGGTCTTGGCTCCAAATTGGATTTTTTATTTTTGGACAACTGAGTTCTTTTGTGTTAGTCTGAACAAAGGGAAGGGCTTCTCATCTGTAGATTGGAGATCGTCTGGCAGGTCCTAAGTTAATTTGAAATCTTGGGCTTAGAGTTTATGAAAGAACAGATTAAGAATGCCTACCATATATGGATTTGTTTTTATTTATTTATTTTTTTAATATTATTTATTGATTGAGTTTTGGCTGTGTTGGGTCTTCGTTGCTGTGCGCGGGCTTTCTGTAGTTGCGGTGAACACGGGCTACACTTCGTTGCGTTGCGTGGACTTCTTATTGTTGTGGCTTCTCTTGCTGCAGAGCCTGGGCTCTAGGCTCCTGGGCTTCCGTAGTTGGAGCACATGGGCTCAGTAGTTGTGGCTTACGGGCTCTAGAGTGCAGGCTCAGTATTTGTGGCGCGCGGGCTTAGTTGCTCTGCGGCATGTGGGATCTTCCCGGACCAGGGATCGTACCCTTGTCCCCTGCATTGGCAGGCGGATTCTTAACCACTGCGCCACCAGGGAAGTGCGGATATGGATTTGTTTTTAGAAAACAGTTTTCTGTCAGTTGCTGAGTTCTGATGACTTCGCAAACATTTGGATTGTTTTTAGTCGAATTGCCAAACTAACAATGCAGCGTTGAGGCAGGGGAAGGGAGGAAATATGGTATGTGTCTTCCTCTTGTCTCTCCTTTCTTTCTTCATCTGCCTTTGCTTTCTAACAGGTATTTTTTGTTTTAGTTTTCTTGATGTCCTTTTGATTTGCTTTTCTGTTTACTGTAATGGTTCTGAGGCAAACCCAAACACTCTCCTCCCCTGCCCCTCCACATTCCAGGGGTGTTTGGATCTGGAAGGGGGGATTTTAGGATCCCCAAAAGCTTTTTAGGATTTCCCAAAGGCTTTTAGGAAATAGGGACCAGGGATCCTAAATGTCTACATAGGAATCCCTCCTGAAATGTTAATTAATACTGCCTGCATTGTAGATGGCAGTCAGAGGGTCTTCCACAATTTATGGTAGAGAAAGAATCTTGACCCTTGATTTATAAACTGTGACTAGCTAAGATAAAACAAGCTAGTCGAGTTGAGTGGTTAAAAGGCCAGGCTTTGGAGCCAAACTGCCTGGGTTTGAAACCAGCGCTAACATTTGCCAGCTGGGTGATCTTTGGGAAGTTAACCAGCTCTAACGTTTCCCAGCTGGGTGATCTTTGGGACACTACTTAAAGTCTCTTTGCCTCAGTACCCTCATCTGTAAATAGGGGTTAATAATACTTCATAGGGGGCTTCCCTGGTGGCGCAGTGGTTGAGAATCTGCCTGCCAATGCAGGGTATACGGGTTCAAGCCCCGGTCTGGGAAGATCCCACATGCCGCAGAGCAGCTAGGCCCATGAGCCACAACTACTGAGCCTGCGCGTCTAGAGCCTGTGCTCCGCAACAAGAGACGCCGTGACAGTGAGAGGCCCGCACACCGCGATGAAGAGTGGCCCCTGCTCACCGCAACTAGAGAAAGCCCTTGCATGGAAACGAAGACCCAACACAGCCAAAAATAAATAAATAAATTAAAAATAATAATAATAATACTTCATAGGTTTTTGTGATGACCGAATGGGTTAGAATGATACTTGGCATATTTTAAGTATTCAGTAGTTACTTCTTTCTAATAAAATATAATTCTAAATGATCTCAAGGCCTTACCCCTATTCTTAAATCTTTTAGTCTTTTGTTTTCTTTTTCGAAACATAAGCTATATTGATGGTCAGATGTTTATATTTACAGACCCAATATGAATTTTACCACAATTTAAAATTCAAATATAACAAAATGATTCAAGAGTATTTCTTTTTAAAAAAATAATCTATCTTTGGCCGCGTTGGGTCTTCATTGCTGCACGTGTGCTTTCTCTAGTTGCGGCGAGCAGGGCTACTCTTCGTTGCCGTGCGCAGGCTTCTCATTGCGGTGGCTTCCCTTGTTGCAGAGCATGGGCTCTAGGCACGCGGGCTTCAGTAGTTGTGGCTTGTGGGCTCTAGAGTGCAGGCTCAGTAGTTGTGGCGCACGGGTTTAGTTGCTCCACGGCATGTGGGATCTTTCCAGACCAGGGTGTGAACCTCTGTCCCCTGCATTGGCAGGCGGATTCTTAACCACTGTGCCACCAGGGAAGTCCCTAAGAGTATTTCTTAAAAACTTTTAATGAAATTGGGTAGAGTCTTGCAATAGAAACAATGTTTGTATGCTAGATACCCTGAGAAGAACTTGTAATAGTCTGATTTAGGACTGCTTTTCTAATTCTAGCGGTGGCGCTAAAAAATAGATTCTTTCTCCTTAAAATGAGTGGGTTTTACCCAGAGCCTCAGATGTTCAGAGTATGGGTAATAACGAGCTTTCTTGACCTTCCGCACCCTCCTGAGACCCAGTGGAGATGAGCCCCCCTAGCCACGGAAGGTGGGTAGAGTTGTTCTAGTAGCATTTTATCTGTTGGGCCCTTCTTCCTAGGGGTCCAGCTAGAAATGGTGCCCATGCAAACCAGGCCAGTCTGCCCAATGGCATTGAGGGAGACCAGACCAGATTCAGGGCCAGGACTGTCCAGGTATATTTTACCCATGAAGGCTTTTAAAACTTAGAGCTAAACCCCATCATCCACTAATGTTTCTAACATAGCATTGCCGCCCAGGCCATCAGTCAGCAAGCATTGTTTCGAAGTTCTGTTCTTCAGTTATTGTAGAGTACTCTCTGGCGACCCAGGAAAGAAAGTGCTGTTATTATTATTCTTCTTTTTAAAAATTCTATTATTTATTTATTTATTTATTTATTTATTTATTTAACCCACTCTGGGTCTTCATTGCGGCATGTGGGATCTTTAGTTGGGGCACGTGGGATCTTTTAGTTGCAGCATGTAGGCTTCTTAGTTGCGGCATGCAGGCAAGACCAAACCCAGGCCCCCTGCATTGGGAGTGTGGAGTCTTACCCACGGGACCACCAGGGAAGTCCCGGAACTGTTGTTATTAAGTGGCATTTGCCTGGGGTATACTAGGCCCCAGGGAGGATACTGACCAGGTCTCTCCTTCAAAGACAGCTGTTGACTCCTTCCAGTTATTTTCCTGGTAATCCTTTAATGGTGATATTAACATCCCCATTTTGTACCTGATGAAACTGAGTCACAGGTTTAACAACTACTGACACCCCCACCCCCCCCACCCCCGCAAAAATAAGCTTCCTAAAAACTTCCTCCCCCCATCACAAACAATTCCACCCCCAAAAAAGTTTGACAGCTTTCCCAAGATTGTACAGCCAATAAGTAGGAGAACTGGATTTTGGACCACATCTATGTTTGATCCAAAGCCTGTTTTAAATCACTACTTTGGCCTTTCTCTTAGTATGAAATAGACATGGATAGTCCATTTTGAAATGGATTTAAAAATTTGAAACTGAGAATAACAAACAAGCACAGAGAGGTGGAAATCACTCATGATAGGAGAAGGTTGACTTTATGTAAACAGAAGGCAGTAATAATGAGCATCTGTTTTATGCCAGTCTTCACGACCTCCCTATAGAGTATTAGATCAATCTTACAGATGAGGCAATAGAGGCTCAGTGAGTATAAGTAAATTGTGTAAATAACACAACCAGTAGGTGAAAAGCAGGAATATGAATTCTTTTCTCACCACACCATGCTGTGAAAAGGCTGGGAAGGCCTCATTGCCTCATCACTTCCAGTCACTCCTAGGGTACATGGGACAATCCTGGAATTAAGACCCAGGAAAACCAAGTGTATCTTCCAGGCTTCTCACTGTCTTATGGAATCAACAGCCGTTACCTTAAATTCATTTCTCATCCTGGAAACTTACCCATGGCTAAAGAGAAATAGCCCACAAGGGAGGAAGAGGACTGGCAAAGGAGGCATGACCTCTAAGTTGTCAGTTCCATGGACTTGGCCTTGTTCCTGTGGCCTCTGCTCTGCAGAACCTGGAAAAGAGCCAGTGAGAATTGGCATTCTTTGCACCAGCAAATGCATCAACTTTGATGCACGACTGCCTGCCCCACTGAGCCACCCCATCTTTCTGGTGCCTTATCTGCCAGGAGGACCTGAGGGTTGCCAGGTGTGCATGTGTTGGAGCTCACTGGGGAGGAGAGGCTGGGATGTGTCTGTCTGTCCTGGAGCAATTAGTGGACCATCCCACATGCATCGTGAAGGATGGCTCTTTGCTCAGCCTTAACTCATTAGGAAATCGCTATCTCCCCAGCTCATTTGGTGCTGGCCTTAAGGGCAGTGTAAATAGAGGATCAAGTACTGCTGTAAAATGGAGTCCAGTGCTTTTGATTCAACCCCTGGCACCAGGCCTCTGAGCCATCATTACAGGAGCTGGTTTCATAGCAATAATTCTGGGTATTGGGGCAAGGAACGGCAGCCTTTGTGTAGGGGAAATATGCCATGGGTAGGTAGTTGACTGCTTATTAGTTTACTCTTTCAGCCAAATTATTTTTGTTGCTATTAAAAATTAATTTTAATAATTGCTTTTGGATCAAGCTGTTGAATAACTGAGCCAAGTTTTCACGCCCAATGAACTTTTATAGCAAACTCTCCTCTCTTTATGGGGTTATTATGAGGATGATACTTGTAAAGCACTTTAACTGCTTAACAGAAGGCTCTGGATAAATAGTGGTCGTACTTTCAGAGTTTTGGATCATACAGTGGCATTCCAGTTCTAAAAGATGCAGATCATACTCTCCTACTAACCATTTACTTTGGTGGCTATTTTCCTATTTTTAATTTCTATAGAGCCACCTATGCAAAAGACTTGGAGTGATTTTTATTTTTCCATAACTTTATTCAACTGTTTAAAAAAAATCTCTTTGAGAGGAAATGTTTTCAGAGTATCAAAGTTTGAATAGTAAGTAGATAGTTGAAAATGCTCTATTGTCAATGAACAGCCAACTTTGCATTAGTGTGTAACAAAATGTCTAGTGAAAGGGGAGTCCTTTACTATCAAAGAATGTTGTTTTCCTACTGTTCTCTTCTGTTTTGCCTTTCATCTTAGGGAAAACACCAAAACATAAAAATTGTTGTTTTGTTCTTTCAGAGAGAAATACAATCCCTAAAAGGGACTAGCATACAATTGTACTGTGGGTTTTTAAAGAGTGAAGCACCTATTTTGTGTGTGTGTGTATAGTCTAAGGGCTTGTCTGTACCACATGTGGGGAAAATGGAATTAGAAAAAGACTCCCCTTTGTGGCCTCAGTACATTCTGAGTTTTAGCTATAGATTTTCAGTAAGACTTAAAGTTTGAGCTCCCACATGATCCATTATACACGCAGCAGCTGTCGGGATTGTTAAAAATGTAAATTAGATAGAGTACATTCATCCACTGCTTAAAATCTTCCAGTCCTTTCCTGTTGCACATAGGATAAAATCCAAATTCCTTGGCATGATGCATGAGGTCCTGTCTGCTTTGCCAGCACCAGCTCATCCTGCTCGAGTCCTGAGACCTTTTTCCTGGTACTTAGCCACCAAGCTCCTGCCCTACTCAGGACCTTCACATGTGGCCGTTTGCCCTGAGATGCTCTTGTCCCAGGTCTCTGGTGTGCCTTCCTGAGGCTTGGGGCTCAGCACTACCCCCCAGGCTCTGGCATGTCAGTTATTGAGAAAAGAGCTCAGAAGCCTCCAGGGCCAGGGTCAGGTGGTGATTCTTATCCCAGCAGGGTGTAGAGACGGACAAGGAACAGAGGTCAAGGCCCAGGCTGAGTTCCACTTTGAAAGTCTTTCTTCTGCACCTCAGCCTACCTTGACCTTGCCCTGCTCTGTACTGTCCTTGGAGCCAGGCCACACAGTTTAGAGCTGCCTGTTCCCTGGCCCAGTCTGCTGTCAGTTTTCTGCTGGCAAGGCAGGCACTGTCATCCCTTGCTTGATGAACACTGGAATTATGTCTTGTTTGATTTTAAAAACTAGTGCCTTGGAAGAATTTATACCCCTATCCGTTTGTTTGATGGCTTGTAGCAATTCATAAACTATTTTTTTTTTTTTTTTTTTTTGCAATAACTAAGCAATGAAAACTGAATCTGGAGCTGTACCACTTAACTCTGCTTCTTGCTTCTTGGGAAGAAACACTTATACATCCTATTAATGCCCAGGCAATGCTCTTTTCTTTATTTAGGGTCTAATCATATCTTCTTTTTGCCATGTGATAGATGTCAGCATATTTGTATAATCCCTGAATATGGCAAAAAATCACATTTTTAAAACAGATTAAGAATTATTCAAGAATGCACAGGAGAGAGGGAGAGGGAGAGAGGAAAGAATGAGAGGGAAGGGGGTGGGGAGGGGAAGGGGAGGGAAGAACAGTAACTGCTAGAGAGACTCTTCTTTGCTGCTTTAATTGTTAGAGAGATTGGACTTTGAGGTTGGTCTACATTGGAGAGACTACTGATGGCGTACTTTTCCCTGGACTATGTAGCCTTCTTGCTTAATATCTTTCTTATTTGCTGATGCCCTGAATTTTTGGAATATTTGAAGAGGGGGCTTCTCCCCACCCACCTGTAGTGTGTACCACAGTTCTAGACCTATAGTCGGCCTCCATTAGGGACCTGTTAACTGGTAATTGTTTAGATCCTTTGCTCCTTGAGTGGAATCTTGCCAGCACAGTTTACCCTTGAACAATGCAGGGGTGAGGGGTGCCAACCCCCCTTGCAGTTGAAAATCTATGTATAACTTGACTTACCCAAAACTTAACTACTGATAGCCTACTGTTGACCAGAAGCCTTACTGATAACATAAGCAGTCTATTAACACATGTCTTGTATGTTACATGTATTATGTTCTGTATTCTTACTCTAAAGTAAGCTGGAGGAAGAAAAATGTTAAGAAAATCATAAGGAAAATACATTTACAATACTGTACTGTATCAATACCGTAAGTTCACATCATCTGTTTACAAGATGAATCGTCTGTCAGTACCTACATCAGTATTGTCTTATATGATGCAAAACACTGTAGATGTTATATGTATTGTTAACACTAGACATCAGAAATGAAGAGTGTGAAAAAGAAATTCATATTTATTTTCAGGTGTAATGATTCATGCATTGATAATGAAGAAGAAGCAATGTAATTGCTTTATGGTAGCCTAGTGTAGTAATCAATGTGATTGCTTCACAGTAGCCTAGCCTATACACTAATGAGTGAACCGTTATACAGTTTTTATGGCATAGTCATTAATAGTACAGTATTGGAAACATTGTTACTTTTTTAAAAAACCACTTACCTGTGATGATAGGCTGATACACAGTTTTCTCCAATTACAAGAGAGAGAGGCATATTCTACGGTAATGCTTTCTTTGAAAGCAAAGTTATAAAACCATAAGAAAATGAACACATTATTAGTTTTATATTAAGTATTACCTTAATGCCCATGTAAGTATAGACTAGTATCTACTTCTATACATCCATGACCTACCTGACTTTTTCTTAATGTTTTTTGATATTTCTAGGCTATGCCATTCGTCTGTAAGTTTTTAAAATTGTCACAAATCTCCAAAAAAGTTGACAGTACATTTATCGATTAAAAGCCTGTGTATAAGTAGACGTGTGCTGTTCAAACCCGTGTTGTTCAAGGGTCAACTGTATTTGGTGGGTGTGCTTAGACCAAGTCTTTTCCGGTGGCCATGGGCTGCCTTCTCTCCTCTCTCTTCTTTCATCACCTCTGGGTAAAGTTTCATTTTAGCACCATTCCCTACCCGGACAGAGCACATGCCGAGTACAGAGGGCCCGCCTGGCATTCCCTGAACTAGGACCTGCGGTTCCACCTGCCCCTCGGGGAGTCACGGAGCAGGAAAGTGCGTATGTGCTGCCCAGAAGGCTGGTCCAGTGGGCTCAGGTGGGGCGGACTGGAGGCAGCTCTGCCCAGCTCTGTCCAGGCCAGTCTGGCTGGAGGACTCCAGGAGTGCTGGGAGCTGTTAGCCAGGCAGGCTGTTTCTACTCAGCAGCTGCTGATGTATGGCTGTGAATTTTCACCCTATGAATAAAGGATGACTCTTACTGTCTCTAGAAAAAATTCCTTTTTTTTTTTTTTTTTTAAAAAAAGATATATTAGTGACTTTTTTTCCCCCCAAATGGAAGAAGCTTAATTTTCTGGTTTCTTTTCTGTTGTTTCAAAAAAATGCTTAATGTAGAAAGTTCAAACAATACAGAAAAGTACAGGTAGAGGGCAAGCCATGCCAAGTACTAACCTTCTAAAGGTAATTATTGCCCATATTTTTGATGATTATCATACATATGTACACACAACCTTAGATACACGAAATCATATTACAAGGCATTGTTTTATTCTTTGCTTCACAATAAATTGTGGTAGTCTTTCCATGTCAGTAAATTTAGACACCTCCTTTTTAATATCTGAAGAATATTCCATTTTATGAACGTGCTGTGGTTTATTTAATCAAACTCTTATAGATGGAATATTTTCCCTGTTATGAATAATACTCCATTAAAGGTCCTTGTACTATACTTCTCTAATGATCTCACAGGGTAAATGGATTAAAACTACTGAGTCAGAGTATTTTGGATTTTCATGCAGGTTGACCAACTACCATCAGAAAAGTTGGACCATTTTTTATTATCCCATAATGAAGGAAAGGCCTTGCTGACTTTCTTTAATGTTGTACTTTAATGTATTTTATTTTAAAAAATATTTATGTATTTATGTATGTATATATTTATTTATGTGGCTGCATTGCGTCTTAGTTGCAGTACGCAGGATCTTTGTTGTAGCATGCGGGATCTTTCGTTGAGGCATGCGGGCTCTTCATTGTGGCGTGTGTGTTTCTCTTTAGTTGTGGCACGCGGGCTCAGTAGTTGTGGCATGTGGGCTCTCTAGTTGTGGCGCACAGCTCTAGAGCACGCAGGCTCAGTAGTTGAGGCACGTGGGCTTAGTTGCCCCACGGTATGTGGGATCTTAGTTCCCCAACCAGGGATTGAGCCTGGGTCCCCTGCATTGGAAGGCGGCTTCTTAACCAGTGGACCACCAGGGAAGCCCCTTTAATGTATTTTAAATGATTACATTTTCCAAACTTTTTAGCTACTGTTTTTTCTTGGCAAATATATTTGGGATAACTACATAAGAAGAGATTTAATGATTAATTTTGTAGCTTCAGTGGTTAAAAACCAAAAATGAATATCCAGTGTACATTTTCCCTCACATTATTCTGGTATGCAGTTGTATCTTTTTTTGGCTTTCATATTAAGTAGTCACCACATTGGAAGTTATGTAATTAAAACAGTGCCCCTTTTCAGTCTTTATTTTGAAGAGTCTGTCATGCTCCATATTTTCATATTACTCCTAAAACTTTGCCAAAGAGGGCTTTTTGACAGTAAAAGTAGCAAATACTATTTTGCAATTTGATAGGGATTTTAAAAAATAACTCTGGAGTTCTTATTTGGAGGTGTAATCTTCAGGTAGTATTCTAGCATTTCTACCAAGGAAGCACTGCTTTCATGACCATCTCTGGTTTCTTCTAGAATGCTTTCTCCGTTCCTTTCAATCTATGAGAGTTTTCCCAGATCCATGTGATTCATGACCTGTTGTTCCACCTCTTTGAACTTTATCTCCTTGATCTCATTTGTCCATCCCCTGGTGTCACCTGAAACTTTTTACCAGTTCATTGGTTAATTGCTTATCTTTCTTTTACACTTTCTTGAGTTCATGTAATGATAGGGAGGGATATCATGTATCTTCTTAAAAAGCTTTTTTGGTGTGTGTTCTTTTACTGCCTGGAGTGATTTAACATTTGAAGTTCATTATGTGCTCCCTTTGTCTGGGCCTTACACAGGTCCACAAAATGCAGACTTTGGCTGTTGAGATTATCGCAGTACCAAGGTGCAGGCACCTTTAGCTTAAGGGAAAAAAACAATACCAACTTCGTTTGTTTAGAACCTTATTTGGAATTTGCAGGGATGAGTTTTAAAGTGGTTTGGGAGAAATTTTTCAATGTCTTCTCTCCTCATTAGGTAAAGCCTTCCAGAGGAGACAGACTTTTCATGCTGAATTTTGATTTAAAAGACTGGGGTCACTAACTGGAGGGCAGGGATAGCTATTGAAGAGGCTAGTCTAGAATAACATGGGAATGAGAGCTGGGAAACAAGAGCAGGGGAGTAACACAGAAAAGATGCACAAAAAAGACATCTTGGAGAAGGTTCGTGGAGCAGATATGGCAAATTTTATTTGTAATTAGATCATAGCTTTTTGTGTGTGTGTGTGTGGTATGCGGGCCTCTCACTGTTGTGGCCTCTCCCGTTGCGGAGCACAGGCTCTGTGGCCATGGCTCACGGGCCCAGCCGCTCCACGGCATGTGGGATCTTCCCGGACTGGGGCATGAACCCGTGTCCCCTGCATCGGCAGGTGGATTCTCAGCCACTGCACCACCAGGGAAGCCCCATAGCTTATTTTTAAATGTCCTTTGTTCACGTCAGAGTGGCAAAGTATAAACCTATGGAAGGAGATACATGACAACTTTGGGTGTGGATTCGTAGAAGAGAGGGGTTTGTGGTAGACCCAATGAGGCTGCTATTTTTTCACACCCAGTACTCAGGCTGCAGGGCAAACCAGAATGTGGGGGACTTTAATTGGGGATGTTGAATAAAGTGTTTGCTCATCCATCTAGCTGAATGCCAGGGTTCCAGGCTAGAGTTGACTACTCTGTGACAGTTCATGTTGTTTTCTCGCAAACAGCTGGATTCCCCCAGTGTCTAAGCCTTCTCAGGGTGAGTTGTATGAAAACAACTCTTTCAGGACACTAAGGTACTAACAAACTGTTGCTTAGTGCTATTTAATAACTCACAGTCTTAGTGCAGTAAGTGGTAATTAATTACTGACTCTTTGAGCCACTGGGGAACCATTTGGTAATTACAGCTTCATTGCTGTTTAATAAATTTCTGTTGTACATTAAATAGCGCTCTGCAGTAATTCACGGCCTAGTCCCTAGCGGCAGAAAAAAAGTTACTGCTGCTTCTGGAGATGCTCGTCTGAAACCAGACGGTCACTTAGGCAGGGAAAGTAAAGGTGCAAGAAAATCTTTCAAATTAATGGTGCCTGGACTTCTGGATTTCATGGACTAGTTTTCTTGTTTTTTTGTTTTGTTTTTTTTAGTGTTTAGAGACATACTTAGGGTTGCTAATTTTTTGATTTTGTCAATTATTTTTCCCCTAAAGAAGCCTGACTCAAGAGCTCATTGCCTAGGGCATAGTGGGCACTTGGTAAACACCAGCTGAGTTGAATGGAGTTACGCATTTTAGGACAGACTTTTTGCTGATGATACCTGTTTAATTTTATTCCTCTTTCATCAGAGCTCATACTGGAGATGTTAATTTTGTAAAATGTGTTCTTGAATATGGCTGACTAAGGAAATTTCACTTTATGTGGGGATTGTGAGGGTTAAATAGCAAATGTGGAAGCTTTGGAAGGGCATCAAACCAGATTGTAAATGTAAGGTAGTTAATATTGTCCACTGACAGTACTACACAGAAATGATTAATCTTGGATTATATTAAATTCTGGGGAATTCTAAAATTTAGAGCTGATTAATCTAAAGATAACTTATCCTCAGGTTGTTGTGTCTTGATTCCTGAGCTAAATTTATGACAGGTCAAAGGAGAAAGTCTTAAGATTGATTTAATTAACATTGATACTTTAAAAAAGAAGCATAAAGCCTGCCTTTTCTGTGATTTTGCCTATCATAGAAGCTGGATGTGTCATAAGGTGACCTGTCTGAATTCTGTCCAGTTTAGGTGGTATCGTGGTCATGGTGGTGGTAATGGTGACACAAAAAATACTAAAAATCCAGGCTTCCCTGGTGGCACAGTGGTTGAGAGTCTGCCTGCCGATGCAGGGGACGCGGGTTCGTGCCCCGGTCCGGGAGGATCCCACATGCCACGGAGCGGCTGTGCCCGTAAGCCATGGCCGCTGAGTCTGCACATCCGGAGCCTGTGCTCCGCAATGGGAGAGGCCACAACAGTGAGGCCCGCGTACTGCAAAAAAAACCAAAAAACAAAAAAACTAAACTAAAAATCCTGGTGAGTATTTTGAAAGATAGTGGAAGGAATGATTGGCAGCTAATGACATAGAGAAGTGGCCCATGGAACAGGTTCCTGGAATGGCTGATGCCCAGGTTGGTGCCATCTATTTCCCAGATAGATGTCATCCTGTTTGGAGGCCAAGTGATGCATCAGTGCATGTCTTGCTTCTAATGACCACCAGCTTTTGAAGTTGCATTGATTTCCTGGATGTCCTGTAGAATGTCTCATTTTGTCAGCAAATCAACAGTTAATTGAAACACTTTTCATTAAACTCCTCTTTCTAATAATGTTTAAAACATAATTTAAACCCTAGGCAAACCATGGCTTCTGTCACCTGGCTTCAGAAGCCCATTAATACAGGCAAAGTCTACTACAGTGGGGCTGGAAAACCTTTTCTTACCCTGGAGGTAATGGAAACCTCCCATCACATTTTCTGATAAAATTTTAAGAGATGAGTTTTCAGACGCATTATTTTGTACAGGTTCATTCAGCAAATTACTAATGTATGAAACTGTAAACACATTGATCAGACATAAAGTTAAGTACATTCTTGAGAAAATTCACCACATCTTTAATCCTAGCGGTTTAGTGCTATGGTTTAAGTAGAAGGGATTTAGAGAGTTCATAAATGCAGGGAATAGAATAAGCAAAAAGGATTAAAGGAAATGTGTCCCAAGCAGCACTGATGTAGAACCTCGTTCCTCATTACTCTCCCCAGGGATCCTGCTGGCTTTATTGTAAAGCCAGCCTTCAAGAAGCCACAGAGCAGACAGGTATTTTAATAACACAAATTAAGAAATTAATTTTAATGGTCAGAGTGTGCATGTGATATTGGTGTGAATACAAGGTTCTCTGATCACATAGCAATCTATTACCTGTCTTTGTTTTGACTTTTTACAGTTTGTGTTTGTTCAGCCGATCACCGATCAACAAACTATAGCAGATTGAATTCTCCTGTCTCTGTCTCTGCTTTTGGTTCTGAGATTGTATCCATGTGAGATTGTTTTATGGTTTTAAGTGGTGAGCAAGTACTATTGTATTTAAAATATTTACTGTTATTGTAATTTACATTCCATATAGATGCATGAACCACATTTAGCTCACTTTGAATAGCCCATTTAAGAAATTGACCCTTGAACAATGTGGGAGCTAGGGGCACCAGCCCTCCACGCAGTTGGAAATCCGCGTATAATTTATAGTCAGCCCTCTATGTCCGTTCCTCCATATCTGCAGATTCAACCAACCAGGGATCATGTAGAATTGTAGTATTTACTGTGGAAAAAAAATCTACATGTCACTGGACCCATGCAATTCAAACCCGAGTTGTTCAGGGATCAACTGTATTTCATCATTTTGTGTGTCATAGTGTGCTCAACTAGCCCCATATTAGGGCATTGGAACTCTTCGGTTTGAGGCTGGCATAAATAATCCTGCTGCAAACATCTTTAAGCAGATTGCCTTTCCCATTGGAGTTCGTTCTTGGGGCTATATTTCTCCAAGAGAAGTGCCTCCTGGTGAAGGGTGTGGACTCGTGTAGCCCTTGCTCCATTTTGCTACTTCCCATTGGCTTCAAGCGCCCTCTGCGGAGATGTAATGAGAAAGAGAAATACGGCTGGAAGGAAAAGGAATTGTCTCTGAGGTGTGGAACCTTTTTATTGGTTCAACTATCCGAGAACGGTAGTTGTCGGATCTCTAAACTGAGGCTCTGCCTGCTGTGAGCTTAACAGATGAATTAGACATTTGGAGGTAGCGGTTCAGAGCACAGGCTGTGGGGTTAGCCAGGCATGGCTTCACCTCCGTGGCCTCAGTTGCCATTTCATAAAATGCTTATGTTAACACCTGCCACATCGTGGGTGGTGGTGAGGTTTAAATGAAAGGATGTGCTGTAAGGTGACTCACTGACAGAGGTCTGGCTCACGTTCAGTGCTCAGTGCGTGTAGCTGCCGTGATTTGCTCTCACTTGGGGCCTGTGGCAGCAGACCTCTGACGTGGAGTTCATGCAACGTTGGCAGGTTGGTCCCCAAGTCCTTGGGCTCCCGGGTGTGTTCACTGAACCCCAGGTCAGTGCGCTTCTGCCTGGGCTAAGTCCTCACCGTACGGCTCATTCTCAGGTTTATACGTTGAATGAACATTGGTGGTGAAGGGCCTCTGTGGCTCAGACTTCTACACAGAACTAAATCTAATAAGAGTATCAGCATCTCTGTGTAGCAAACTTAGACCATCCTTTTTTTGTTTGGTGAAAAAAATGGAGAAATTGAGAAGGATGTGTTCCTTTCAATTCTGTATTTTCTTAGCTTGAATAAAATGCCTGTAGAGAAGCGGGCAGGTAAGAATTTTAACTTACTCGGGGTTGATAAGAAAATGTTGCACCTTTCACTTTCCTGTGACATTAGAAGGAATCCATCTACCTTAAAACCACCTAATTTTATCAAGTCCAAGAAGTGTCAATGTCATTTGGACCTTAATTTTTTTTTTTCTTTTCTTTTCTATTTCCCTTCTTCAGTGCCTTCATCGTCCCCTTTAACCATATGTGTACTTTTGGATCAATGACTTGTCTTTCTCCAGAATTTGTATCAGATATGCCTTCTTTTTCTGGAAGTTTCAGTGGAATGCCTTTTAAGTATGGTACCATATTTCGTTAGTATTTTGGGGGGTTAGAGTATAAACTAATGTGTGTGTTTTCCACATAACTATATTTTTTGAAAGCACTTTTCAATTTTTTGGTTTTAAAGAGTTAAACTTCCCCACCCAGTTACTCTTTGGTATTGAGGGTCCAGCCACAGACAACATTTACTCTTGTTCAGCAGTGTTTAAGTAGGAATGTGGTGACTCTCTACACCCATGTTTCCACTGCTGGAGGGACTGAGGATCTGAGGAAAATGACTTTAGGGTGAGGAGACTAAAAGGCTGGAGAAGAAGCCCCCATCCCTCCTCAGTCCTCTGGCTTCTCTTCTTTCTCCAGCAAATTAGCAGGTGGCCTGAGGAGAAGGCAGCCAACATGGGGGGTCTCATCCTGTGTTGGCCCTAACCCTGAGGAATGCTTGTGAGGGGTTGGAAGGATTTGTATTGTTTTGGTTTTTTTCCCCTTCTAATGCTGTTGAATTCATCAGTGGTATAAGTTTGCTACATAGAGATGTTGATACTCTAGTTAGATTTAGTCCTTATCTGTTGGTTCTTAAAGAACTAACATCTTTCTGTTGGGGTTCTGCCTCACTCACCAGAGCCCTTCACTGTGAGTCTTAATTCCTATACAAACCTGAGAATAATTTGCATTGTTCGTGGGCACTTGTCCTGGGCAGAGGAATTCAGTGAATGATCCATGACTCTACACTCTTGGGACTGTCTGCTCTGGGACCTACATTCTCAGTGGTAGTTTTGTGACCATGGTAGACTCATCTCAGCTTAATAAATCTCAGGCCAAACCACATCACCCCTTCAAGAAAAGGCATTTGTTCTGTTACCTTACTGTCACAAAGAAGTCAAGAGTCCAAATATTTATCGTCCTCACTGACACCTCACCTCTCCTTTTATCACCAGACCAAATGGTAGGCGTTGTTCTACTTAATTGTATTTTCACAGTTTTTCCTCTGAGACTTTCCTGCCTGCTGTTACTTGATCTTTCAGACGTGAGTGCCCTCCTGGCCTGTGGGGTCTGGCAAATGGCAGACCTGCTGGTCAAGTGTTACGCAGATTTAGATATGATTCCCTTTTACTTTTTAGCGTTTGGGGAGTTTCAGTTATTTCTTTTGCTTTTTTAAACAGCTAATTTAAGTTCAGACACAGGCCAAAGTAGAATGTTGTCCTGGTTGTCTACTGTTTATGTTCATTGTGGAAAGTATTTTCTCTGAACATTTACTTTAGTTACCAACTTCATAGTATTTTGTTGGTACTGTCTCTCTGAAGGGGCAGGTGTATTGTCTGCTTGCGTTCATTAGTCATTTCTCTCTATGAAAGCTTTATGATTTGATTTTTCAAACTCACAGTAGAGAAACTATCCTTTGACTTGGGTTATAGTTTTAGCTCCTGTTTTCATAACCCCTAACCCCAAACTGAAGAGCTTACTGATCAACTCTTACTCTGAACTTTGATGTGGCCGTATATTGGGAGAACACCATGAAGTAACAGGGCTTTTGTTAGAATTGGTATCTAGTTTGCTTACTTGACAAGAATATATCTGTAATTTTATTTGAAAGGCTCACTTTTAAGTGAAAAACCTCACATTGAAATTTTCAAAACTGTTTGGGAATTTAGTAACTGCAATGCTTTCAATTTCAGTCTTTCAAAATAATTTTCATACAAGAAAAACTTCCCTTTATTTGATCTCCTGTGTTCCCTAAGAAGCATCTCTTTCTGAAGAGTATATTGCCTCTCATTATTATTATTATTTTTTTTTTTTTGTGGTATGCGGTCCTCCCTCCGTTGTGGTCTCTCCCGTTGCGGAGCACAGGCTCCGGACGCGCAGGCTCAGCGGCCATGGCTCACGGGCCCAGCCGCTCCGCGGCATGTGGGATCTTCCCAGACCGGGGCGCGAACCCAGTTCCCCTGCATCGGCAGGCGGACGCGCAACCGCTGCGCCACCAGGGAAGCCCCCTGCTCATTATTAATCTAAGTGAGAGATTAATTGCTGAAAGTCACAATTAAGATTTGCTTGGCCACTTAAAATTTTGTTTTAGTCAGAGATTTGACTTCTGAACAGTCACTTCAAAAATTTTATCTTTTCAGGCATTTTCTGAAGAGAACTCCAGAAACTGCCAGTGATTTGGGGGACAATTTGAAAAATCCCAGATTTAAGGGCTAAGAAGCATTCAGAATGGCTGAGGTCGTTACACATGCAGAAGGACGTCTCATTTTCTACACCAGCTCACAAGCAGACAAGATCCCAAGGCTAGGCAGTAAACCTTGATGTTTCTTATTCATTTAACTGTTGGGCTGGCAGGCAGAGAGAGCCTGTGTATAGATATATGGCCTCTTCTTAACAAAGTTCTACCTGCTAGGAGGAGGGTTTATCCTTGGCCGTTTAATCTTGGGAAGTTTTTATCTCTAGGAATCATGGAAGTCACAAATAAAATACCATTTCACATTAGTTGAGAAAATAAAACTATATAACCCTTGGAAGGACAGAGGAATGACGTAACAAAACAAAGAGCCCAGCTGTGTCAAAAAGGGGCTGGAGATCAGGATGCTGGGCTGACAGTTAAGCACACCAACAGTTAGAGCTCAGCATTTGCTGTGACTTGTTGCTTGAAAAACTAGGGATAACTGGACCTGGATTAACTAACACACCTGTTGCTGAAATGACTGTATGTTCACATTTTGTGAAATAAGACTTTCTCATATCTGAGGACTTTGCATAAATGTAATAATGCTAACCATGAAAACAATATCCTTTATTTTTTTAACCTTGGAATATTATTTGAAATATAACATGAAATAATTCATGAGGTTATTGGTTAATTGGTGGATAGACATTCATGATTATCCATTGCTCTCACTTGAGAATACTTAGGAGAGTACTATTCCGGAACTCCACTAGAATGCTTTCTCTACCAGAATGCAACATTAGACAGATCTGTTTTGTTTTTTTTTTTTTTTTTTTTTTGGGGTATGCGGGCCTTCCTCTGTTGTGGCCTCTCCCGTTGCGGAGCACAGGCTCCGGACGCGCAGGCTCAGCGGCCATGGCTCACGGGCCCAGCCGCTCCGCGGCATGTGGGATCCTCCCAGACCGGGGCGCGAACCCGGTTCCCCTGCATAGGCAGGCGGATGCGCAACCACTGAGCCACCAGGGAAGCCCGACAGATCTGTTTTGATCAAGTGAATTAAATTGTGCTATGAAAAGAATCTCATTGTGAGGTTGCCTTGACCCAGAAGTTCCTAAATTGTCCCTGTCTTGGTGCCCTAAGTGTCTTGATAATGTTTTCAAAAGAAATGCCTAACAGTTTTGTTTATTAAGTATTGATAGATAAGTACAAACAACCTACTAAGTATTAATGTCCTAACAACTTAGTTGCCATTTGAAAAAGTAATACCTATAAATTGAAAAAATATATATGTTTTTCTCTTTACAAAATTTTAAAATTTATTTCCTTCTTAAATACCCACCATTATTTGCTAGTGGGATGTGTCACTAAAACCTTGGAATTAGATTGGACACTCCCACCCTTATTTTTTGCTCCACATTGATTTTCAGATATACTTGGCTTGGTATCATAACAATTGTAAAAAACTCAATTTCACAAAGATAGGATGTCATCAAAAGTACAATCTGTGAATTAACTTGAACTAGTCATTTTTACAGTGTCCAGCACTTCACTCTGTTTTCTTTGAAAAATTGAAATACCCTCCATCCTCCTGTGAATTCACTGTGGCTCACCAGGGCACCTTGGCACGTACTGTGGGAAACCTGGTGTTAACCTGTATTTGTTCTCTATAACTAAGTCAGAGTTGCCTGAAAGGGCCTGTGTATTTAACTGCATTATCCAGAAGTTGCCTCCCATTGTTATTTAGTTTGTTGTTGTCAATTTTTGGTGACAACAAAAACATTTCTAGACTTGGCCTCCTAGAAATTATTTTTTTTCCTTTTTTAAAAAAAATTATTATTGGAGTAAAGTTCATTTACAGTGTTGTGTTAATTTCAAGTGCACAGCAAAGTGATTCAGTTATACATACGCATATATATATATTCTTTTTCAGATTCTGTTCCATTATAGGTTATTATAAGATATTGAGTATAGTTCCCTGTGTTATACAGTAGGTCCTTGTTGTTTATTTTATATGCCTCCTAGAAATTCTTATTCTGTACGTTTGGGATGAGTGGGTGGAACCCAGGTATCTGCATTTTTAACAAGCTTGCCTGGCAATACTGATGCATGTGAGGTTTGAGAACCACTGAATTCCATCACAGATCTCTTAAGTTCAGGAACCATGTTGCTTTTCACTTAAACACCTTCTTATGCCTATAATATAGCATAATGTACATTTGACAAATGTTAATTGAATGTATTGGACTTACTTATTGTCTCTTACTTCACTTCTCTCTCCTTCACAACTTCTTTTGTTCCATCCCTTAAAAGGGGGAGCCGGGGGAGCAGGAGGAAGGATTGGGTCTGAGAGTTTTGTGACTTTCCAAACCTCTTGTCCACAGTCTTCCCTGTCTACCCTGCCAGTTCCTCACTCTCCCACACATATCCTTTCATCTTGTTGAATCAGTAGCCCGTATTCCCTGAGATACACTTGGTACGTTTCTCTCTCTATCTTTCCTTCCTTCTGTCCCACACTAAGAGATATAAGTTTCCTAAAGTGGGAAGAACTCTGGGTTTGGGAGAAAATTGAAAAAATTTATATGTTAGGCTAGAAGAGCCTTAGATTATGATTTGATACAGTACTTCCATTTTAGACTTGAGGAACACAGAGAAGAGATGTGATGTACTCAAGGTCACACAGGGAGTGAAAAGCCCCGCTTGGAAAGTGCATCTCCTGGCTCCACGCTCAGGGCTGTTTCCACTCCCCGCCAGACCCACCTCATTTCTGGGGGTGCTACAGGATCATCTGTGAGTTTTCCAAGTCCCACAGATAATTCTGGTAAGGACCAGAGGCTGATAACCAGACTTGGAAATATGCTTTGCTCACACATTTATCATGTGTAGTATGTTAAATATTACTTTGTGTTTTATTTAGTCAATACTTACAAATTGTTACCTTTTAAATGTCTGAATTTTCATTTCATATGAATTTACAGACTGTGGAACATGGACAACTTAGAGTCAATATTTGTGTTTTAATGGGAAGAAGGCAAAAACTTGAACAGAAGAAACTATCAACATTGTCATAAAAGGAGGAATTTGTCTTTTCTGGATGCTTATTTATAAATTACATTCTGCCAGCATCCAAATGTGGTTTGCTGACCAGCCAAGCATTTCCCTGCTCAGAGCCTCTTTCTCCTTCTGGATTCCTAGCTGGGGTCTGAATGGTTGGGCTCTGGGGGCCTGACTTTTGGACGGGTGGGACATGGCTGTAGTGGACATTTTCACGCAGCGGGGTGACACCTTCACCCCTAGGCAGAATTGGAGTGATTAGATAAGACTCACGAGGATTGCCCAAGGAAGATCAGTGATTTTTACTGTGCTTCTCTTTATCACATTTCTGGTATATTTTAGAAGAGATAAGACCAACTTACGTTGAAGGAAAATTGGGCACTGTGAAACTCATGAAAAATACTCTTGGAACTTTGGAATTCCAGGGCTACTTCATTCAAATATTCTACCACTCATTTGTTCCTGCATGCTTCATTCATTTACTCAGCAGAATTAAAGTCTCTCTGAGAGCTCATCCTCCAGGAGCTTCTTACCTCCTGCGAGATGATGCCAAGCTAGGTTATCTTAACCAGGCGTGTGTGTCCTGGAAGTCCAGCCTTCTCTCTTGAGAACTAATCTTGTAGCTGTGCATCTTTTCAATTCAATTTCAAATAATATTTGTTTGCCTTTAAAGGTAGACATTATAATGATAGTGGAGGAAAAGAAATTTATAATTTGGATGTCATATGAAGTTGCTTGTCATTTATTATCTCTTGTGACCTATTTCTTCAGTCCAGAATAGCTGGAGAATTGAGAATGCCACTTTTTTTTTTTTTTACACTGATGAAGGAATGTTTCACCTGTATTATCTAATATAATCAAGAATTAAAAAATAAATAAATAACTTAAATCCACAGATAAGAGTGATATCACTTAACACCATTATTGGTAATGTAAACCCCCCTTTCTCTCAGACTACTTTTTCCCAGAGGTGCTTATAAGGAAAAAAATGTTATTTGATATTGGGTTTCTTTTCTGGTTTTTCCTTGTCTGGAATCTCCTCTAAAGATGGGCAGTTTCCGAGAGAAGGAATGCCGTAGATTCTCCTGATGCCATCCTGAACAGCCAGGACTGCTCGTCATGTCTCTCATCACTGAGACATCATCCATCATGATAGAAAGAGTGTGCAGATTCCAGGCGGCAGAAATCCATCCACTCACTGCACTAGAGTTGCCTTTAAGCGCTGATGTAGCTTAAACTGCGTTTGACCTGGTGCTTCGGATTCAAGCCAGTAGGTGACTCATTATTTCAGATGTTTGGTTTGTGCTCTTATAGTTGAAGCAATCTGTAAGGAAAATAGAAAAGCCTGTTGTAGAAATATGGTCTGTCTCCAGGAAGGAGAATCCCTGACTCCTGACTGGGGGTGGGATGTCAGCACAGGGCTCATCTAACTTGTTGTTTTACTTTAAATCCTGGTTTGAAGTGATCCTGGCAACTGTCCATCAGCGTGTCAGTGGCATTGCTGGTTGTGGTTGCATTTTTTTTTTTTTTTTTTTTTGCAGTACGCGGGCCTCTCGCTGTTGTGGCCTCTCCCGTTGCGGAGCGCAGGCTCCGGATGCGCAGGCTCAGCGGCCATGGCTCATGGGCCCAGCCGCTCCGCGGCATGTGGGATCTTCCCAGACCGAGGCATGAACCCGTGTCCCCTGCGTCGGCAGGTGGACTCTCAACCACTGCGCCACCAGGGAATCCCGTGTGGTTGCATTCTTGATTGTGAGTTCAGAACATGCTGGGTACGAAATTTGCTGTCTGGTCACTGAGAGAGAGCTGTTCACCCTGAGGATAGGCCAGCCAGGCACCGGTCACCAGGCTCCATCCGGAGCGAGAGCAGCGAACACAGTGCTCACACCCATTAAAAGGTTAATCTTGTCAGATGGTTTCTCTCTGCACTTTGGGATGTTATATGCAATTATGTTCTTTCTTTGGTCATTGGCGTCTGTCCATCTTCTATAGGTGATTTAGTAATTGTGGAATGTTTAGCTTTCTAGAATCAAACTAAGACTATTGTAAGATGTTGTTTTAAAAATTATCTTCAACTCTTGCATTACGTTTTTAAGTGAAACATTCTGCTAACTTGTAAATGTGTCTCTTTTTTCTTATGTCTTGGTTCTTAACTATCCCAGGGGAACACTTAGGAAAAATTATCGAATCCCTCCCCAAACACTGTGGTATAGGAACTGCTGAAGATTTGTAGCTCTGTGGCTATGAACTCACCGTTACATGCCGTTGTAGACTTATAGCCATTATTACTTTGTTACAGTATTTTGATTAATTTATTAGATGGTGACTGGGTGTCAGATGCTTGTTTTGAGAGCTTTCAGCTGGTCACATAATAGATTCTATCTTTTGGGTATGTGCCAGGAGCCCCATTTAATCCTCACGGATACACTAAACAGCATAATTTACAGATACAGTGAATAGCCAGTTCTCAGAGAGGTTAATTAACATGCGTACGGCCACACAGCTAGCAGGTAAGAGCTGGAAGAGTTGACCTCTCACCCACACTGGCGTGATGAGAGGATGTGTCTCAACCAAAAGCTCTACTGCCTGTCCCCTAAACACGAGGGGGCAGACCTACCATGCCACCCAGTGCTGACTGTCCCACAGCCTCTCAACTTGTCTTCTTGCAGAAGAGCAGGATAGCATAATGGTTAAAAGCAAGGGCGATGCCCGAATTCCACACTTATTAGCTTTCAAACCTTGGGCAAGTTCCTGAGCCTTTTTATGTCTTCCTTTCTGCATCAGTGGATAAGACAGTGCCTGCGGTTGTGAGGCTTTAAATAAGTTAATATCTTAAAGTGTTAGAAGAACAGCTCATAATAAGCAGTATGAGAGTGTTTGCTACTCTTGTATATTATCTTGAGGTCTGACTAGAATGAGAAGTCCTCTCCATCTCTCTCTTTCTTGCCTTATCAAGCAGGAAGCCCTGGGTTAGCTCATGGGAATGCTTCAGAGCAGGGAGGGTCCTGAACTGTCAGTTGGTGAGGGCGGCCCCCTCAGGCCCCAGTCCAGTCTTTACCCTCTAGACCATGTGTGTTGCTCCCAGGTTCTTCCTCCCATCCTGGGTCTGTCCAGTCTCTGGTCCAGTTCCTGTTCTCCCCAAAATGTGTGTGTCTTCAACCTCTACCACATGTGCTATAAATACACCGTGGCCCATCAAACACTGATTGAGTATCCCAGCCTGTTGTCCATGTGTTTCACCTAGTGTGGACACAATGATGTATCATAAATTATGACCTCCCAGAGGCAGGGAACGAGTCTGTGAGGACCTTATAGAGCAGTTTTGTGTTGTTTTTTAAATTTTTTAATTTAATTTAATTTATTTTTTTATACAGCATGTTCTTATTAGTCATCCATTTTATGCACGTCAGTGTATACATGTCAATCCCAATCTACGAATTCATCACACCACCACCACCACCCCCTGCCGCTTTCCCCCCTTGGTGTCCATACGTTTGTTCTCTACATCTGTGTCTTCATTTCTGCCCTGGAAACTGGGTCACTACAGCATGTTCTTATTAGTCATCCATTTTATGCACGTCAGTGTATACATGTCAATCCCAATCTACGAATTCATCACACCACCACCACCACCCCCTGCCGCTTTCCCCCCTTGGTGTCCATACGTTTGTTCTCTACATCTGTGTCTCAATTTCTGCCCTGCAAACCGGTTCATCTGTACCATTTTTTCTAGGTTCCACATATATGTGTTAATATACGATATTTGTTTTTTGCTTTTTGACTTACTTCACTCTGTATGACAGTCTCTACAAATGACACAATTTCGTTCCTTTTCATGGCTGAGTAATATTCCATTGTATATATGTACCACATCTTCTTTATCCATTCATCTGTCAATGGGCATTTAGGTTGCTTCCATGACCCGGCTCTTGTAAATAGTGCTGCAGTGAACATTGGAGTGCATGTGTCTGTTTGAATTATGGTTTTCTCTGGGTATATGCCCAGTAGTGGGATTGCTGGGTTGTATGGTACTTCTATTTTTAGTTTTTTAAGGAACCTCCATACCATTCTCTATAGTGGCTGTATCAAGTGCAAGAGGGTTCCCTTTTCTCCACACCCTCTCCAGCATTTGCTGTTTCTAGATTTTCTGATGGTGCCCATTCTAACTGATGTGAGTTGATACCTCATTGTAGTTTTGATTTGCATTTCTCTAATAATTAGTGATGTTGAGCAGCTTTTCATATGTCTCTTGGCCATCTGTATGTCTTCTTTGGAGAAATGTCTATTTAGGTCTTCTGCCCATTTTTGCATTGGGTTGTTTGTTTTTCTAATATTGAGCTTCATGAGCTGTTTATATATTTTAGAGATTAATCCTCTGTCCGTTGATTCGTTTGCAAATATTTTCTCCCATTTTGAGGGTTGTCTTTTTGTCTTGTTTATGGTTTCCTTTGCTGTGCAAAAGCTTTTACCTTTCATTAGGTCCCATTTGTTTATTTTTATTTTTATTTCCATTACTCTAGGAGGTGGATCAAAAAAGATTTTGCTCTGATTTATGTCAAAGAGTGTTCTTCCGAAGTTTTCCTCTAAGAGTTTTATAGTGTCCGGTCTTACATTTAGGTCTCTAATCTGTTTTGAATTTATTTTTGTGTACAGTGTTAGGGATTGTTCTAATTTCATTCTTTTACATGTAGCTGTCCTGTTTTCCCAGCACCACTTATTGAAGAGACTGTCTTTTCTCCATTGTGTATCCTTGCCTCCTTTGTCATAGATTAGTTGACCATAGGTGCGTGGCTTTATCTCTGGGCTTTCTATCTTGTTCCATTGATCTATGTTTCTGTTTTAGTGCCAGTACCATACTGTCTTGATTACTGTAGATTTGTAGTATAGTCTGAAGTCAGGGAGTC
>NC_041221.1:79576295-79595687 GCF_002837175.3 Physeter macrocephalus | reverse complement strand
TTTTGATTTCCTCTTTGATTTCTTCAGTGGTCTGAAGATGATCTGGTGAAATAATCAGTGATCTGGTTATTTAGTAACGTATGGCTCAGCCTCCATTTGTTTGTGTTTTTGATGGTTTTTTTTTCCCTGTAATTGATTTCTAATCTCATAGCGTTGTGGTCAGAAAAGATGCTTGATATGATTTCAGTTTTTTAAATTTACTGACGCTTGATTTGTGACCCAAGATGTGATCTATCCTGGAGAATGTTTCGTGTGCACTTGAGAGGAAAGTGTAATCTGCTGTTTTTGGATGGAATGTCCTATAAATATCAGTTAAATCTGTCTGATCTATTGTGTCATTTAAAGCTTGTGTTTCCTTTTTAATTTTCTTTTTGGATGATCTGTCCATTGGTGTAAGTGAGGTGTTAAAGTCCCCCACTATTATTGTGTTACTGTCGATTTCCTCTTATAGCTGTTAGCAGTTAGTTGCCTTATGTATTGAGGTGCTCCTATGTTGGGTACATATATATTTATAATTGTTATATCTTCTTCTTGGATTGATCCCTTGATCGTTATGTAGTGTCCTTCCTTGTCTCTTGTAACATCCTTCATTTTAAACTCTATTTTTTCTGATATGAGTATTGCTACTCCAGCTTTCTTTTGATTTCCATTTGCACAGGATATCTTTTTCCATCCCCTCACTTTCAGTCTATATGTGTCCCTAGGTCTGAAGTGGGTCTCTTGTAGACAGCATATTTATCGGTCTTGTTTTCGTATCCATTCAGCAAGCCTATGTCTTTTGGTTGGAGCATTTAATCCATTCACGTTTAACGTAATTATCAAATGTATGTTCCTATTACCATTTTCTTAATTGTTATGGGTTTGTTTTTGTAGGTCCTTTTCTTCTCTTGTGTTTCCCACTTAGAGAATTTCCTTTAGCATTTGTTGTAGAGCCAGTTTGGTGGGGCTGAATTCTCTTAGCTTTTGCTTGTCTGTAAAGCTTTTGATTTCTCCACTGAATCTGAATGAGATCCTTGTCAGGTAGAGTAATCTTGGTTGTAGTTTCTTCCTTTTCATCACTAAGTATTTCATGCCACTCCCTTCTGGCTTGTAGAGTTTCTGCTGAGAAATCAGCTGTTAACCTTATGGGAGTTCCATTGTATGTTATTTGTTGTTTTCTCTTGCTGCTTTCAGTAGTTTTTCTTTGTCTTCAATTTTTGCCAGTTTGATTACTCTGTGTCTAAGCATGTTTCTTCTTGGGTTTATCCTGTATGGGACTCTCTGCGCTTCCTGGAGTTGGGTGGCTATTTCCTTTCCCATGTTAGCAAAGTTTTCGACTATAATCTCTTCAAATATTTTCTTGGGTCCTTTCTCTCTCTTCTCCTTCTGGGACCCCTCTAATGCGAATGTTGTTGCGTTTAATGTTGTCCCAGAGGTCTCTTAGGCTGTCTTCTTTTCTTTTGTTGAACATTTCTTGCATCTGCTCGATCTTTGCCTGCATTCTTTTTCTGAGGTCCTGGATCATCTTTACTCTCATTATTCTGAATTCTTTTTCTGGAAGGTTGCCTATCTCCACTTCACTTAGTTGTTTTTCTGGGGTTTTATGTTGTTCCTTCATCTGGTACATAGCCCTCTGCCTTTTCATCTTGTCTCTCTTTCTGTGAATGTGGTTTTTGTTCCACAGGCTGCAGGATTGTAGTTCTTCTTGCTTCTGCTGTCTGCCCTCTGGTAGATGAGGCTATCTAAGAGGCTTGTTGAAGTTTCCTGATGGGAGGGACTGGTGGTGGGTAGAGCTGGCTGTTGCTGTGGTGGGCAGAGCTCAGTAAAACTTTAATCTGTTTGTCTGCTGATGGGTAGGGCTGGGTACCCTCCCTGTTGGTTTTTTGGCCTGAGGCGACCCAACACTGGAGCCTACTCCGCTCTTTGGTGGGGCTAATGGCGGACTCTGGGAGGGCTCACGCCAAGGAATACTTCCCAGAACTTCTGCTGCCAGTGTCCTTATCCTCACAGTGAGACAGAGCCACACCCTGCCTCTGCTGGAGACCCTCCAACACTAGCAGGTACGTCTGGTTCAGTCTCTCTGGGGTCACTGCTCCTTCCCCTGGGTCCCGATGCGAACACTACTTTGTGTGTGCCCTCTAACAGTGGAGTCTCTGTTTCCCCCAGTCCTGTTGAAGTCCTGCAGTCAAATCCCTCTAGCCTTCAAAATTTGATTCACTCCCGTTGCCGGACCCCCATGTTCGGAAGCCCAACGTGGGGCTCAGGACCTTCACTCCAGTGGGTGGACTTCTGTGGTATAAGTGTTCTCCAGTTTGTGAGTCACCCACCCAGCAGTTATGGGATTTGATTTTATTGTGATTGCGTCCCTCCTACTGTCTCATTGTGGCTTCTCCTTTGTCTTTGGATGTGGGGTATCTTTTTTGGTGAGTTCCAGTGTCTTCCTTTCGATGATTGTTCAGCAGTTAGTTGTGATTCCGGTGTTCTCACAAGAGGGAGAGAGAGCACGTCCTTCTACTCCGCCATCTTGAACCAATCTCGAGTCGAGCAGTTTTTTCCCAAAGTGTTTAATCAGGAAAATGATATTATTATGGGACCTTGGGCATGAAGGGAGAGGCATCTGGGGAAGACACTTGTGCCTTTAAGTTCCCAGGCCCCATCTTCCTCAACCATGAAACTACAAGGTAGACTCGTGTCCCCAGGTATCCTAGGGCCTTGGGCTCTTGACTTTAGCTCTTCCCCCTTCCTTATTCAGGGAACCTGCAGGTCTTATTACCCATCCACCTTCAGGACAGTGAAACATTTCTCTTCTGATTCCCACAAGGAAGAGAAGTGGGTCAGGCATTCCTGCTGTAGAAACTGCTCCTGGGAAAGGACTCCATGCAGGGAGTGATGGCCCAGCTCCTTGGGCATCTCCTTTCACCCCACATAAATGTCAGAAGCTGGTGGGCACCTGGCACTGCTGTGGAATGCCCCTCCAAGCCAGAAACCTTCAGCGACGGAGGTTGTGCAGAAATTGCCAAAACCCAGTGTGGAAACAGCCTGTTGCTTTTTGTTTTGTTTTTAATTGTGGTAAAATACTCATAACATAAAGTTAACCATCTTAACATGTTTAAGTGCACAGTTCAGTGGCATCACGTCCATTCATGTTTTTTTGTGCAATCATCACCACCATCCATCTCCAGATCTCTGTCTTTCATCTTGTGAAGCGGATGCTCTTTACCCATTAAACAGGAGCTCCCCACTCCCTCTTACCCCAGCCCGTCCTTCTGCTTTCTGTCTGGATGAATTGGACTACTCTAGGGACCTTGTAGAAGAGGAATCAATACAGTGTCCTTTTGTGACGGGCTTATTTCACTTAGCATGATGTCCTCATGGTTCATCCACGTTGTAGCGTATGTCAGATTTCCTTCCTTTTTAAGGCTGAACAGTATTCCATTGTGTGTATGAGCCACGTTTCGTTTATTCATCTCTCTTTTGATGGACTGTGGGGTTGCTTCCACCTTTTGGCTATTGTGAATAATGTTGCTGTGAACATGGGTGTACTGCCCACTGGTTCTTGTTCTGATGGGATGTTAGCGACCCAGGAGTAGATTCTGTTCTGACTGGTTGTGTAAAGGAACCTCTATTTGTACAGCTTTGAATCTTTTTTGAAATGCAGAAAGAACAACCGCCTGATTGTCAGCAGTGATTCAGCCAAGTGTGTGTTTCTATGTACCTGGATTTTTCACTAGTTGAGGAGTGATCGGGCAGAACTTAATGAGGATGAAATTAGAAGGGAAGAAAGCGAAAGATGTTCCAAAAGGGTCAGTTTGGCACCTAATTGTGAAACTTTGGTAGAGAAAAAGGGAAAAAGAACTTCACTCCCCTCACAGAGCAGAGAATTTATGCAGTTTACCTGGAGAACTATAAACCACCCGGGAGATAAACCCAGGTTAGCTCTTACTTTGTAGAACTACCAGTGTATCTTTTAGAGCCAGGAATCCCCTCCACACGACGGGCTCCTGTTTGCAGAGGCTTCCTTCTGCCATCTGAGGCATTCATCCTCTCACTCCTTTGTTGGAGGTATGCCCTGTCCTTCCTGAGCTGTTGGGACCAAATGCCTTGCCATCTCTGGCTTCTTCTGGTCTCTTCCAGAGTTCCCTGGCTGGAATTATACTGCCACACCTATATCTTCCCTTTGACCTCTAACTGTAGGTCTGTATTGCTTGTTAAAAAGAATATTGTACTGTATGCTAATTCATTAATACATGTTCTTGACCATTGAAAAGATCACCAAATGGAAATGATTTGAAAGGGACCATTTCTTTTCAGAAAAACTTCCCAGGTGTAGTGTTTGGCACATCCTTCCCAGCCCTCCTCGCTGGCCATCAGTCCTGAATTCAGATGGGAATCAGTCTCAGCTCCGTCAACTGCATGTTCATGCCAGTTGTGTGTGCCCAGATAGAACCATAAGAAAATTTGATGAATGTATGCAATGCCCATTATTTTTTTTCTATCCATGTTCTAAATCATGCCTAGTTTTTGTTTTTCTTGCCTCAACTAACCAGCTTCCCTTATGTTTCTTTAAGCCGTCACAGGACAACCACCCCTGACTACCACCGACTTCGGCCTGCCTCACTTACCTTCCAAAGGACTTGGTTTTAACAATGCTGATTATTCCACAAGAATGTCTATGTTTGATAGTTGTCGGAATGAAAGAGCTCCGTTAAGGTGGGAGGGTAGAGGTGATGATGTGAAGGATTACAGGGCCAAAAGGATCGCAGGCATTTTCTTTCCATTGGTCTCAGGATTTACTTTGAATTGCACATTGCCATCCTATGTTTCTATCCCAATTCTTCAGCCTTGCTCTTCCCAGATGATTTCATTGAAAAGCAATGGCAAATTAAGACTTGTCTTTTCTGCTAGAGCCTTAACAGATAGTTTATTCCCAACTGTAAACATTTTAGTAAGCCTTTTGTTTAGTGACTCATTAATTTGATGAGGAAAATGTCCTAATAAAGATAAAGAAACTGTAAACTGTTTCAAAAGCTGCAGAGGGAAAAACGTTTGGGCCCTTGTAGGTCAACTGCTTCCCCTGGTTCCTTGCATTTTGTCTGTTGCTTGGTCATGGGAACAGACAGAGTGGTCATTTAGGGGTTATGTCCTCATCTGAATTCCCTTCTGTGAACTTAGACATACATGCCAAGAATGATGTCTGACTTCTGTGGAGTCTTTTTTATATGGACAGGGATTATATATGAGGTGGTTTTATAAAAAACAGTCAATGAGATTTCCCTCTTCTACCACAAACTAGTGGATTAAATGTGTCTCTAGGTTAGCACCAAGAAATACTTGGTTAATTTTTACTAGAATGTCACAAACCCCCAGGTATAAAGGGTCAAAGATCCTAAAATAGATCAAAGGCTTAAGAGACGAGGAAACCTCCTTAGCTATAAGCCTGTGGTTGCATAAGTTGCATAAGGCAGAATCTGCATTCTCCATTTGTATAAAATTTTTCTGGGGGTATTATGACCTTACATTCTACATAATTTTGGTAAGACTCAGTGTTCTCGCATGGATATAACTATTTCTTGGTTTTGCTTGAGTGTCTAATGAAGTATAAACTTATTTCGTGTAAAATATTCTTTGTGAGAAAAATATAACAGTCTTTATTAAATTCAAGAGTAAACATCATAGATATTTCAAAAACAATTGTCCTGGGAGTTTTCACTTAAATGTCAAGAGGCAGTTGTATGTCTCTGTGATTCTCAACCTTTCAGGAGGAAGACGCAATTGAAAATGGGGGAAAAATAATTAAATAACACTCTCCAAACTTTCTTTGATAGAGACTTTGCTTGCAGTATTCATTAGTTGTAAAAAATGTATAAAGTGAGAAAGAAGGGAAAAATGAGTTTGTAAAAGTAAAAAATCAAGAGGCAAGGTAAATTGAGGCTCTAAGTACATTATAAAGAACTTGGATTTTGTTTTACTTATATAATCAGTTAATGCCTTTATCTAAGTTTGTATCTACTCTCTTGCCAGATACTTGTTAAAAGGAAATGATCCAAAGGTAACCTTTCATTACAACATACCCTTAAAAGTATTGCCCAATGTTTTATTGCTGTCGGGGTCTTCCTGGACTACCTCAGCCCCCCTACCCCTGCCCCCCACGAAGAAAAAAGTGGCATAACACAGCCATCTGCGTGTAGTGTGTGCATTTGTATCATGATGCAAAAACATTTCATAGCAGACACGGCAAGTCAAGTTTGATAATGATATAAATATGTTTTGGTTAGATGTCTTTGTAATTACATAGAATTATGAAATGCTCTTTGTGAGGTGTGATCTTGCATACTACACAGGTCATATTCTGCAGTGACATGCTGCAGGGGCCAGGTTTAATTCTGGACCCCCTTAACCTCTCATGATTGTCAAATAAACCAGTCTTTGGTGTAGCAGGGACTACGGGAAGGGCCAGGATTCATGCCTCCATTCAGCTGACAGCATTGTGCCCTGCTGTGGGCTGGGTGTCGGGTGGGGCCTTGGGCACATGAGATGAAGCAACTCATGGTCTCTTGGAGGAGAAGGAGGCAGACAGGAGCCCGCAGGTGTGCTGCTACGCCACAGGTGCTGCCCCGGGGTCCATACAGGCTGGGGCGGGGTGTGCCACAGGAGCCTCTCTCACCACTCACCGCGGTTAAGGAGCGGCAGGGAGGGAAGTCAAGGGTAGGTGCCAGCTGAGCTGAGCCTTGACAGCTTATGTCCAAATATTACAATATTTGTAATATTGTTTTTACAATAACCTTTGAACCACACTGCCTATGTAAATTAGGTGACTTTATAATTTTTTAGGGAAACCTTTATTACACTCCTGCTTCATATCTAAATGGAAACAATGCAGTGGAAAGCATAGTCTGGGCCATTCAGGCCTGACTTTGTGTCCTGGCTGCCACCTAGTAGCCACTTGACCTTTCCGGACTCTACATGAAAGCGGATAATGAAATAGTCGGCACGTGTTGGTTGGCAGCATTAAATGAGGTAGGCTACCTAACGATCATTATTAGTCCCCCCTTTTCCCTTAGCACACCAAAGTTGAATACCTCGAAAAAGGTATTTTATTTTGAAAGGTGCCTGATGAACTCAAGAAAGAAAACGAGGCTAATGACAGGATAATGAGAGTGACTAATATTAGGCACCGTTTATTGTTCCTGGCACTGTTCTAAGTGCTTTCTTTACATTTCCTCATCTAATTCTCTCAATAATTCAGAGTTAGGTGTTGTTATCTCATCCCCACTTTACAGATGAAAAAAGTGAGGTTGGAACAGTTACGTAACCTTAGTTAACCCTGTCCGTCTGGCTCCAGAGCACTTAACTGTCAGAATGGAGCTTCCAAAGAGGATAATGAGGCTGACAGTAATAATAGTGCTTCATCCTTTGAGGAGCACTTCTGTGTACCTTGTTATGTTTGTTCTTCGTAAGCAAAAAAAAAGGGGATGGCTAGGAATGGAATTAGAAAACTGAGGCCCCCAGGTGGGAGGTGATTTGCCCAGGGTTACTGAATCCTTACGTGGCTGAATTGGTGCAAGAATTTTCCTGCTTGATTCTTGTGAGTGTTTATGGAATGAAGATAGATCAGTACAGGAATCCTTTTAATAAGTGAATGCTGTTAAATTTTTAAAATACAGAACAGACTCATGGAGGTTAATTGCATTGTTCAGGTGTCACATATCACTGTCACATTGCCGTGGCCAACTGTAATTAGAAAGGGCATATCAGCCCCAGAGCCACACGGCTTCTGAGCAACCCAAGTGAAAGAGGTGGGGAAGTACCAGTGCATCTGTCTTCTGGTCCCCTTGGAGCCGGGGTCGCCTCCTGGGATTCTGAAGCCACCAGGGAGGAGCATCACTGGAGCAGGGCCCCTCACGTGTTGTTATAGCCCAGATTGCCTCTTGCTACAATCGGAAGGGAGATGGTAAGGATTTGCCGGGGCCTGTGTGGTGAGGGTGATACGGAGGACTTGGGCCGCCTTCTTCCGATGCTAATCAGGCTGTCTGCAAGTTGAAGGCTCAGTGCAATTTTAAAGAAAGCAAGAGAGACAAGAAACCAAATATGGTTGGGTCAAAAACCTCTTGGAATTATGTGGTGTTTTGCCCTGTAGCTGGAGATCCAGTTACAGATGACTGTGATTACGGCCTTTGCAAACAGTTGTCAGAGAAATTCATAAGATTTCCAAAGGCTGCAGAAGAGCAGATGTGGAATTAAATTTCAAGCACAGTTACTCATAATGGCTTACATGTGGACATGGAGTATTTAGGATTAAGGCCTGAGTCCTTGTGTCCAGGAGGTGTGGGACGCTGAGACTGGAGGTGTCAGCATTTTCTGGTGGTCTTTTCCTGTAGTATCAATTGTTCTTGGCTCACAGACCCTTACAAGTGGAGACATTCTTCCACAACAGCTAGCTCACAGTGCCTAACATTGTCATCCTTTGTCCTATTTAGTAAGAAGACTGTAACCGGCTTCTTTGCCAACAGGCATCAACCATGCCAGCAGATAGATTGTGGAAAGCGTGAGTCTCTATGGCCAACTTTAATTGGCTGTGCAACAGACATTTTCACATTGTTAGCAGAGTTCAAAGTATTCAGGCTTGTCATGTTTAATATCTGTTTTTTCGCAGTTCAAATGGCAAGGACGTTAATGACTGTAAGAAATACCTTTATTTTATTACTAATAATGAAGGTCAAGATCGAAAGGATAGGTGTAATTATAATAATCTAACAGTTGGGGCTTCCCTGGTGGCGCAGTGGTTGAGAGTCCACCTGCCGATGCAGGGGACACGGGTTCGTGCCCCGGTCCGGGAGGATCCCGCATGCCACGGAACGGCTGGGCCCGTGAGCCATGGCCGCTGAGCCTGCACGTCCGGAGCTTGTGCTCCGCAACGGGAGAGGCCACAACAGTGAGAGGCCCGCGTACCGCAAAAATAAATAAATAAATAAATAAATAAATAAATAATCTAACAGTTGTTCCTTTTGAAGCAATAGCTACTAAGTATCTCCAATAAAGAGGTGAGCTTACTGAGTTAAAAAATCCAGTAAGTGTTCATTAGGCAACAAAAACACTTAAAAAGAACGTTCCAAGCGTTAGTATATATAAAAAGAATATTCTAGTTCTTGTTAAATTGAAATGCCCTTTTCTAGAGCTTTTCAAATAATAATTGCTAGAAAACGCAGCTTATACTATGTTAATAAGCAGGGAACCTACAATGAGTGGTGGAACAGAATTTAAGGATCAACTTTTTTCCCCCATAAAATCTGGACGTTTCTGCTGTTGCTTCATTGGATGTGTGCGCCTGCTCTTTGGGGAAGAGAGCTGGAGAGCGTGTAGGGCTTGTGTGGGATCACTCTTGGGACACTCACACATGCCACGTGGGAGTCCTCTTCGCAGACTCGGCTGCCAGTGTGAGTCACCATTTTGCGGTGACTGAGCCGAATGGTAGAGGAGGAGCGGAGGCTGCGGAGTGGGGGCACGCCAGCTCTGCGACGGCTCCGCACCCGGGGCTTCAGTCACTGCCCGTTACTGCATTCAGACGCTGCTGTGCCTGAAGTACACGCACCGCGTCTGCAAAATGAGGCAGCGTGAAACTCCAGCGGGGTAACATGGAATAACAACCATCAGTACTTGCCTACTGCTTCATCGTGAGGAAACCATCTCATTTCATCCTCACAGCTGCCTGCTAAGATAGCATGACGATGAGCTCGTGTTAGGAGGGGAGAAGCTCTCAGAGGTTTGAGTAACTTGCCCCAGGGAAAGGAGACCAAAATGGACAGTTTTTGACCACCCGTGGTCATTATGTCCCCACACCGAAAATGGTGAAGCCGGTAGTTAAACCCAAGAATTTGAACCCCAGAGTTGATGCCGTTCCTCCTTCTCTGGTCCTTTAGAGAGGCACAAGCACTGTGTAAAAATGGCCTTGCCATCCCTTCCACTTTAAGCTCCGACATCGCATGGCCTTCTAGACCACTGGGAGGTCGTATGAGAAGGGTCTGACCTCAGGCCCCATCTGTAAAATGGAGTTAGTAGCTTGTCTCATGTAATTGTTGTAAGTGACCCGTGGAGGGCAAGGGCTCAGTCCATACATGATGAGGAGGAGGAGGATTGTTGTTACTGTTAAGGTGCTCAGTGCTCTTGAGGTTTTAGTTGTGGGAGGTTCTGTCTCCCTGGATGCATGGCTGGGATGTTTCTGTGCTGAACATCCACTCCTGACCCTCCCATGCTACACACACCCACAGTAGCTTCCTGGGGGCTGGTTTCCAGGGATAACAGCTTTTGAACCTCTCTCGTCATCTGTTTCCTATTCATTCCACATACCCGAGTTCAAACTTTCAAGATTCTTATACCTTATCAAACAGTGGAGACAGCTGGGCCTCTGGTTCTTGCTGACCCCGACACCTTCTTAAGGCCATTGGTATTCATAGTCTCTGTCCAGAGCTAATCTTTTAATCCATCCTTTAAAGGTTTATGGAACATTTTTGTCCCAAGCAGAACCAAATGCTTTATGTCCCTCTGCATCACTTAAGCAGGAGTGGAGATGTATCATCTCATTTCCTAGAAACAGGTAGAGACAGGCCCACAGGAGGACCTAAAATCTGAGGTCACACTGCTTCCCTCATTTTCATTGTCAATGAGAGGTACTTCCCAGCAAATGCTACTGTTCTTCTTATTACCTTTCTTAAGAAGCTTTTTTAAATCCCGGTTGTCTTTTCTTCCTCATTTACTTATGGGAAATTGAAAGAACATAGGAGGCTCTGTTCCTACTTTTTCAGTGTAAATCTAAATTTTGTGAAAATCCTAAACTGGTCAGTTCCTCCCCTTCCCAACTGAAATCTCCTTGGGCTTAGAATGCCATCTCCATTTACAAAGTCCTTCTCATCAGCTACTTGCCGAGAGCTAGAATCATTTAGGTCGGATTGTTTCAACATGAAATAAGACTGAAGATCCCTTATTTATCATCTAGAAGAAAAACCATTTATAAAACCGTCACTCCTTTTAAAAAAAAAAGAAAGAAAAACAGCCATTGGTACTAGACTGAATCAATGAAAATTTGAGTGGAATGGGGACAAAATTCGTTCCCCTATTTTTTTATTTTTATTTTTTTATTTTTTTGCGGTACGCGGGCCTCTCACTGTTGTGGCCTCTCCCGTTGCGGAGCGCAGGCTCAGCGGCCATGGCTTACGGGCCCAGCCGCTCCGCGGCACGTGGGATCTTCCCGGACCAGGGCACGAACCCGTATCCCCTGCATCGGCAGGCGGACTCTCAACCACTGCGCCACCAGGGAATCCCCGTTCCCCTATTTTTAATTGTAGGGCTCCTGATTATGCAAAGTGGCCCAGGGATAAAGAAGTAGCCAGTCTGAGTTGAGCTGGATAAAGATGAACAAAAGGGTTGAAAACATTTATTGAGTTATTTATTTGCCTACTCATTCCCTGCTATTGTTAACTGAATGAATTTCTCTACCAGCCTCTTCCTCAAACATCTTCCTTCTGATTATTATAGTTGAGGAAGCTCCAGGGACTTGCTTGGTCTTTTCCTTCACCTAAACATCCCTGTTAAAGTCCTTGATTAGATATGATAAGCTGGAATATAAATGAAAAGTGGTAAATGAGATTCCAGGAGCAGTTTTTCAAGAGTCCTACAGCTCCATCAGTCCACTCAGTCAACCAGTATAAATTATGCAGTATGGTGGGCATTTCGACAGATGCATCTTTCTACTTGGCTCAGTCCTGAAATCTGAGAATATTCCAACCACGGCTTCAGTAGTTGCTCTGCTTTGACCCATGCTGCAGGAAAATGGCCAGGCCAGAATCACTCAACTTGGGGCCCTTCATAGGCCACGTGAGGGCCGTTTTTGCTTTGTGTGAGGGCAGTTTTCATCTTTTTCTTTCCTTTTTTTTTTTGCAGACTCAGATTCAAAAAGGTGGAGGAAATAAACTTTTGTACTGAGGTTTGAGTGTTATACCTAGTGTGATACTGAGTGTACCTTCTCAGAAGGATCCGCTCGAAACACAGCTATTTATGAATAAGCAGCCTCCCTGCCACTGAATTGTAGCTTCTAGGCAGCAGAGAGCTGGACTTGGAGTCTCTGAGCCCTCACAGTGCTCTTGTATGTTGTTGATGGATCACGTGGTAGTTTTGTCCTTGTTAGAGGACATGTAGCTAAGAGCAAGCGTGCTACTGGGAACCTAGTGTGTGAGATGAGTGGAGTGGAATGGTGTTGGAAGCCTTATACTGAATGATTCCTGGAAGAGAATTCCTAGAGGAAATTGGCAGTAAAGTGAAGCCATTCATCTCACCCCTTGATCTCTTAGCAGAGGAAAGTACCTGTCCCCAGGTGGACTGAGAAGGCCCTGAAATATATATGACCCAAGCCATTCCCAAACAGGTTTCCATTTGAAATGGAACTGCCAAAAGCTCCACACCAGGAACCTTCTTTCTTGCAAGAAAAGGAAATTATCAACTACACCTGGTTGTAGGTGCTCAATTCCAAACCTCTCCAAATGCCCCCTGCTAGAGAGAGCCTGAACTCAGCCTCATTTGGACACCAGTGGGCAAAAAGTGGTCTCATGCCTTCTTCTCTCTGCCCCTTAGGTCATAGTTTTTTCCTGCTCTCTCATTGCTTTTGAAAAACCCAGTAATATTCCTTTTATTCTTTCTGTGATTGACATCTTTTTTTTTTTGTCACAAAGGTAATGTGCTGGCATTTCCTGTCTTTACATTGATCCTCTGAAAAGGTGAAGTGCAAACAACCATGCCAGAGAAGAGAACATACTTAATATCTTCGCGATGCTATCCAAGTTCTTGAGAAACTTATTAGAACTGGATTATCTTGGTGTTTGCCAGTTGAGATCAAGCCAACAACTGTACTTGTCTTTCTTTCCCAGAGGGCACAACAAGAAAAGACAGAAAAGTTCAAGGAATTAAAAATAGAGCTTTCATTAGGAGGTCAGGTAAACATCTCTTTTGAGTTTCATTGAAAAATTCCAGGAGGTCAAGGGCAAAATCTCCAGAAAACTTGTTTCAAGGGGTAGCTCAGTGGAAAGTTCACCTTAAAAAAGATTTAGGCAACCTGAGTATGATATTGCTTAGGGGACTCTTAGAAAAACAGAAAAGGAAAAGGACACGAAAACCCCAAATTTCTACTCATTTGGAAAGTGTGGAAGACCTGGGAATGATTTTCACCAGTGACTACGAGAGACCTCTTCATTGCACATGAGTTTCTTTCTTTCCAGAAGCTGTAGAGTCATTTCTTAAACTTGTGAATTTGAGTCATGAGTGCAGACACCCATGGTGCATATAGGGTCATCTGGGCGGAGAGAACAGCATAACCATCCTTGTAATCCAGGCATATTTCTGATGTCTGTGGTTTAACCTATAGCATAGTTCTTGGTTATTCACTTTGTGTTGTTCCAGTTAACTGGTTTCAGGGTTCAAATGACATCTTTTAACAAGAGTTAAGCTCTTGTCTAACTTTTTTTTAAAAAGTTGAAATAAATAGTCACCTTTGACTCTGAAGGAAATTAAACCACAGTTCAGGTTACCAGTGGAGATTGTGGAATTTCTGTCCTGGAGATCTTCAAACGTAGAACATGAAAATTAGATCACTTAAGTAAGTCTGTTTGGAGGCTAACCAAGATGGCATCTTGCAGAGTTCCCAAGTTTAGAAAACAACTCATATTAATATTCATATATCCTTAGAACATAAGGAAAATCAGTACTTTGTTCTATTGTCTTTTGACTTCTTAAAAATGTTTGACTTCCCCATGCCCTGAAATGACTGTGTCTCTCATTTGTGTTGTATGCTAATGTTGCTTGTGGAAATTTGGGATTGAGTAGGAGGGAGGAAGGAAGAAGTCCTTTTAGAAGATGACATTTGATCTTTTCAGAGGGTGGCTCACTTGGCTTCAACAGAGCTGACTTGACTGAGCATATTAACAAACTCCCCGAAGAGCAGTGCTTAGCTTGAGGGCACTTCCTGTAAAGAACTATTGCTTTACTAAATGATCAAACTTGCTGGCTTTAAATGGTCTATAAAATGTGAAGAGGTTGGTAGGTTCAGTGTCATTGGAAGCTATTAACTTAAAAAAGTTAAGAAGATTGTCTGAAACAAGAGTTTTAAATCATCTGGCTCCAGTAGGAGTCTAGAATGACAAAAATGAAAAAGTCAAGAAAAGTTTTTGTGGCATGCCAAACCACAGTGAGCATAGTTCTTAGTGACTTGTTGAATTCCCAGTGTCCCCGGGGCTGGCTGTCTACTTCTGCAGACTGCATCCAGCTCTAGCTTACCACATAGTGACAAACCAGCTTCCCTCCCACCTACTGACCTTAAAGACACACTGTTCATTGGCTTTTGAGCATCTGTAAGAAAGAATTGGTTTTTTAGAAATGGGAGACGTTATAAGCTATTAAAGGTGCTCAGCAGACAGGAAAACAAAAGGTAAAATTGGAGGGCTTTTGTGTGTGCGTGTACCAGTAACTTATGAAAACCTTTCTTCCATTCTTTTTAATGAAGATAGATTTATCTTAAGAATTTTAGTTAGGTCAATGTCCTGTGTGACTCTGTTTCTTGAAATTGCCCAGTCAATGTAATATGGATTTAAGACATTCCCAGGGACCTAGAAACTAAAATATAATACCTTCCCTTTGTTTTCCTTCTCTTTGTCTTTTTTGTTTGTTTGTTTTATTTTCCTGGACAGGCAAAAATAAAGGAGAGAACTCTTAAGCTATAACATTTGGTTTTAGTGCTGTTTTCTTTCCTTGTTCCAATTTAAAAAAGGACACATTCATTAAAGTAAGACCCTATGTTTTTAGTTCTTTCTCTCTTTTAACTTTCCATTTATTTGAAGTTGGTTCTGCCATGTGGTGGTTTTCAAAATGTTTATTTATTTACAGTGAAACCCTTTCTTTCAAATGAAATCTTGTGTTTAATATATGAAACAGATAAACTGCAGCTGTTCTGGGGGTTGCCCCTCGGCCTCCTCCTGCCTCATGGTTCCTGAGACACAGCTGAGAAACCCAGGGCCCTGAGGAGCCTGGTTTTTAATCCCCTGGCATGAACACAGGATTAGGAGGGAGTGCCCAGTTTGCTGTCCCCAGCTTCGCCACCCAGATTTTGTGTCACTTCACTTCTCTGGATTGAGTTCCCTGTTTGAAAAAATGATGGCTTTGTATCAGATCATCTCTGAGGTTCTTCCTGCCCTAACAGTCAGCAGTTCTGAGCTATACAGAGAGCTTTGAGGCGCTGAAATGTTCGGTGACTGAGGAATACACACAGCGAGAGCAGGAGGCCTGGCTAAAGGAAGAATCGTCCTGTTCTATCGTGAATGGTTCATGTAAATGAAAGCTCAGGAACCTAAACTGATGCATCAGCAGAATTGTCTCTGAGGAAAATGTTATCTGGAGATTTCAGTGAGGCATCCTCTAACACAGCAGAGTGTTGCGGAGAGAGGGATTTAAACCAGTTGCAGGTTGCTGTTTACCATTGATTGTAGTTGAATTTGCTGCTAAGTGCTTAGCTATTGATATTAACAAATAAAATAATATTCTCTCACTAGAGAAAATTCTGTCCTATCACTGTGTGTGTGTGTGTGTGTGTGTGTGTGTGTGTGTGTGTGTGTTGGGAAATGCATCTGAGGCATAGTTCAAGAATCTGCAGCCAGTTAATACATTTGGTTAGAGAATGGGGTATGGTGAAGCCAAGGTCAGGGTTCAGTAGCTCTGGGGGCCAGTTAGCTGGGCAGGGCTCTGGGGCCAGACTGTACTTTTAACCCGGACCAGCTGCTTCTCACATGTGTGCCATGGGTCACAGGGAGGGTTAGAGAGCCTGGAAGGATATCCGAACTCAGCTTTTCCTCCTGGGACCTTGCAGGCAGGTCCTGGTTATGGAGGGCTTGGCGTCTCATCTTGGTGGATGGAGGGCACGCTGCCTACATCTTTAACAGCTATGAGAAAAATCTTGTAAATACTCCCTGTGAGCCAGGGTCTCAGTGCCTGCTGCTCGTGAGTCTCTCTAGCCTGAAGACAAAAGTTCCAAGGCTAAGTTAGAGTAGAGATCACTGAAATAATGCTCTATAGTTCTTGCTGTGACAGTACCCTCCTCTTTTTGGGAATTGGGAGAAGGGTTGGCATTAGAAGAGAAATCTGCTTCTATTTTAACTCCTTGAAGTCCATTGTTTCTGTAGCTGTTCTCATTTCTTCATTGAAATACCATTTTGTAATTAAAATTTGAAACACTTGGTTTTCCTCTGTAAAAGAATAGCATACAGGAATCTTATGAAAGTTGTTTGGAAAAATATGATTCCAGGGCACACAGTTCCCCCAGAGAATGGTTCTGTATGAATAGATTTTTACTACTAATTACACACAGAACATTTTCTCTTGTTTCTTAGCATACATGCAGTCATGTATGAGCCCTCAGCAGGATTTCATTTTTTCCCAGGGAAGCAATTAGATTTAGCTGTAATCTGTCATCTATGAAAGATAAGGAAAGACAAGTCATCTGAACTAACGTTATCTCTAACACTTCTTTGATGAGAAAAGTATTCGTTTTCATTATAAACATTACAGAAGTATAAAACTTAAGTGCCTCTTGATCTCTGCACCAATCATCATGGTCTTGAATGGGTATAAAAATTAGAATTTTAAAACGTCTGTTGATTTTTATCCCCGGAATTAATCTGCTCCAGGTCAGTGGCTTCCGAAGTGTGTGTTTTCACCATTGAGTGCTTTCATCAAGCAAGATTTTAAGTGGAATTTTAACGCAGAAGAAAAAGATAAAGGCAGAGACCCCGAAGTTGTAGCTGGGGAAGCACTCTGCTCACTTCCTCCTGCACCCCACCAGCGGCACCCCTGGGGCCCTGCACTCAAGGACCCTCTGCAGCACACTTAGAGCAGGCGCCTCACCCAGTTGCTTCGGGCCCTGCGCGTGTTGAGGTTGGGCCTTCCTTCGCCTCCTTGACTAACCCTTCTGAACGGGGCACTCACGGTGACGTGTGTTTCCCATTGCTGATTCTGGGTGGTTATTTTTAGTTAAGCTACAGTTCGTCACAAACTTAAAAGCAAACCACCTAAGCCAACCAGTGATTTTTTTTCTATCCTGAGATTGGACCTTTACATTTGACTCATCTTTTGAATTTAGCTCAAATGCCACATTGTCACTGCTTTTAGTCTGTGCCAGGAAGTTTTTCTCCTTGTGGATTTACATTCAAACCTGTAACTACAGTGCTTGTGCCATGGTGGACGCTCATGTTCACTGACCTTGTAGGAATGAGCTTTTTCCTTTTGTACACCATTTTGAGTAATTGTGTTCCTGACTGCTTTCTTTCCGACACTGGATAATAACACATAATGCAGTGTTATTCCACACTGTAGATAACGCTGGCGTATCTCTTAATCTTTGATCAGACTGGACTAACTCAGAATCCTACACGAGAAAAACAGCCTCGTGTAAATACACAATTCTTGAATCCATGTTGTGCGGGGAAGGTGGCACTGAGGATGGTTGGTCTTAGTCTTAATAGGTGTTCATATAGTCAATAAGCATTTTTCAAGCACCTGCTGTCTATAGAGTAATTTTGCTAAGCCTCGACGAGACAGATCAGATATTTCACATGCAGTCACTCCTTTAGTAGGCATCCCTATACAATAGCCAGCTCTTCCCTTACTCCAGGGTAATCTCACCCTTAACTATGGCTTCAACCATCTCCTGATAATTTCCCAAATTCTGTTCTCTGCTCTAAAGTCCTTGCTTCAGTTCCTGCCTTTTGCTTACTGGAATCCCTCCTACTTGGTTGCCCAACCAGTTACAGTTGGCCTCATAGCCATGGTTTTTTTTTTCTTTTTAATATTTATTTATTGGCTGCGCCGGGTCTTAGTTGTGGCATGCAGACTTCTTACTCATGGCATGCGAACTCTTAGTTGTGGTATGCGTGTGGGGTCTAGTTCCCCGACCAGGGATCGAACCCAGGCCCCCTGGATTGGGCCCATGGAGTCTTACCTACTAGACCACCAGGGAAGTCCCTATCCATGGGTTTTGCATATGCAGGTTCAATCAGCCTTGGGTTAAAACCTGCCAATACAGAGGGCCAACTGTACTTCAAAGAAGAATTAAAACTGTCACTGTTTGCCGATGACCTGATACTATACATAGAAAATCCTAAAGGTGCCACCAGAAAACTACTAGAACTAATCAGTGAATTTGCAGGATACAAAATTAATGCACAGAAATCTCTGGCATTCCTATACACCAACAATGAAAAATCAGAAACAGAAATTAAGGTAACACTCCCATTTACCATTGCAACAAAAAGAATAAAATGCCTAGGAATAAACCTGCCTAAGGAGGCAAAAGACTTGTACTCAGAAAACTATAAAACACTGATGAAAGAAATCAAAGATGACATAAACAGATGGAGAAATATACCATGTTCTTGGATTGGAAGAATCAATATTGTGAAAATGACTATACTACCCAAAGCAATCTACAGATTCAGTGCAGTCCCTATCAAATCCCTATCAAATGGCATTCTTCACAGAATTAGAACAAAAAATCTTACAATTCGTATGGAAACAGAAAAGACCCTATATAGCCAAAGCAATCTTTTTTTAAAAATTAATTTATTTATTTTTAACATCTTTATTGGAGTATAATTGCTTTACAGTTGTGTGTTAGATTCTGCTTTATATATAACAACGTGAATCCGTTATACATAAGTTCCCATATCTCTTCACTCTTGCATCTCCCTCACTCCCACCCTCCCTATCCCACCTCTCTAGGTGGTCACGAAGCACTGAGATGATCTCCCTGTGCTATGTGGCTGCTTCCCACTAGCTATCTGTTTTACGTTTGGTAGTGTATATATGTCCATGCCACTCTCTCACTTTGTCACAGCCTACCCTTCCCCCTCCCCATATCCTCAGGTCCATTCTCTAGTAGGTCTGTGTCTTTATTCCCGTCTTGGCCCTAGGTTCTTCATGACCTTTTTTGTTTTTTCTTAGATTCCATACATATGTATTAGCATATGGTATTTGTTTTTCTTTTTCTGACTTACTTCACTCTGTATGAGAGACTCTAGGTCCATCCACCTCACTACAAATAACTCAATTTTGTTTCTTTTTATGGCTGACTAATATTCTATTGTATATATGTGCCACATCTTCCTTATCCATTCTTCTGTCGATGGACACTTAGGTTGCTTCCATGTCCTGGCTATTGTAAGTAGTGCTGCAATGGACATTTTGGTACATGACTCTTTTTTTTTTTGTTTTTGTTTTTGTTTTTGTTTTTGTTTTGTGGTACGCGGGCCTCCCACTGTTGGGGCCTCTCCCGTTGCGGAGCACAGGCTCCGGACGCGCAGGCTCAGCGGCCATGGCTCACGGGCCCAG